>NC_056743.1:21838077-22208077 GCF_019279795.1 Protopterus annectens
GGTGACATCCAAGGAAAACAATCTTGTTTATGTGGGAGTCAAAAAAGACTTCTGACTGTTCTACTGGAATCCCACCTTGTATAAGAGATATCTCTCTCTTCCAAGACAGAGAGATTGCTGACACGTTGAAAATACTCTGCAAAGGTAAACAAGTCATCTAAATATGGAAAAAAGAGAATATTCCGTAGCCTGCAATGAGCTATAAATGGAGCTAAAACTTTGTAAACACTGTTTGTGCAGTGGATAGTCCAAAGGTTAATGTAGAGAATGGACAGACTTACAATACCTTAAGAAACGTCTGAAGTTTGGATGAATAGGGATGTGATTATAAACATCCTATAAATCTAGTATTACCAGGAAACTTGAACAAGGAAAAAGAGGAAACAGGTTGTGAAATGACATAATTTTGAATTAGGATACCATCACAAACAGGTTAAGGAAAGATCTAGTCTCCAAGCATTTTCTTTCTTTGGTACTTATAACATCCTTGAATAAAACCCCTTCCCCACTTGGGAAGAAGGAACTGGTTCTCTCAGTCCTTGAGACAGCATGTAATGAAGAACATGTGGAAACAAGAGAGTGCTATGTGGAGAATGAGGAATGACTTCCTGGAAAGAAGGAATTACCTCCTGCTGCCATCTGTAATCCTGATGAATGATTTTCAGTACCCATTTGTCTGAAGCAGTTTGTTGCCAAAGAGAAAAAAGGATTATGACTATCTGGAAGAAAAAGGGGGCCAGGTGGTGAGTGGGTCACAAGGTTTCTTTAATAGTCAATCAAACATAGTGGACTGGCTTTGTCTTGGGAGGTTAGAGACTTCTTTTTGGAACTCCCTTGTCATTCCTTCTTAAATGTCTGTCTACCTGTATTCTGTTGAGAATGTTTATTCTGTTTTCTACGAAAAATGGAAGAGAAAGAAAATTCCTTAACTAATTCGGAAAAGTAGAGCTGAAAATCTTAAAGCAATATTCACTGGATCATCTTGCATCTTTCATCTCACTTTCTGATCAGCTCTGCAGCAGAGGGGCCAAACACTAAATCTCTAGCCAAGGGAAAACTTATCATGTTTCACATCATCTGGAAGGTTCTAAGAATGAAGCCATGCAAACCTCCTTTAAACAGTACTAGTGGTCATAACCCTGGAAGAACTATACATACTGTAAACAATTAGTAGTGAGGGCGATTTTGTTTATGAAGACAAACAAGTCTCATCCAAAATGATCTTGATGCAGGAGCCTTACAGGAAGAATCTGCTGCCTCATACATTTCAGGATATACTTTGAAACTTGAGAAACAGCTATAACAGAAGCATTTAATGTATTATTTATGTTAAAAGAAGGAACATTAACAATTAACTTGTGCATGCTCAAAAAAGACAAAAGGACACAATTTAAAACAATGAGCTTGACAATTCAAAATTATGAAAGATGAAGTAATAGAAGAATACATTTTCTTCCCAAACTTATCCATTGCTTTCCCATTTTTGTCAGGAGGAAGAGATTAGTAGCAGTTAACATCTTTAACAGAAACATATCTGGTTAAAGTGACAGCTGCTGGATCTGCTTTAGGATTAGAAAACTGGTAATTATGTGGAGCACCTTATATAACCTGTCATACTTTTTAGGGACTGAAGGTTGCCCCTCAGGAATTCATGATGCAATGAGAAAAACATTCTATGAAGCAGGCAATACTTGAGGGATGGGTGCAGCTTTAGGTATCTGTACTGCAACAAATCATAATGTATTTCTGTTCCAAAAGAATTTCATTCTGATCCCACTGAAACACCTCTTTGATGATGGATAAAATATCAGTGAAAAAAATTTCTTCAATAGGGAATTCTGAAGCAGTGCTGCCCACAGAATCACAATGTTCAGACTGAGACAAAACCCCTGAGATGCACCCCCCTCCTCTGGCACTGACTGCTCTTTTGACTGGAAAATCCTGTCATAATGAACATTCTTTTTTCTTCTTCTTTTTCTCTCAGCAGTTTGAGAAGATGAAGAAAAAGGCTGTAATAAGTTATTTTTCAAATCCCAGTAAATCTGACTTGTCCATAAAAATAGAAACAGGGGACTGGAAGGTCTTTCCACTAAGCATATTATCCCTTAACAGTGTCTTAGCACACTGATCCCAGCATCCAAAACCCTTTCCTTGCCAAGTGAAGGCACTTCATTTGCTCATTCCCTTAGGCAATAACAAAACATTCTCTCCCTAACCTGCTAAGGGCATCCTTACAATTGCAAAAAAATGTGACTAAATCCTGGTCTTTAGTAGCTTGGAAGGCTACACCAAGAGGACAGAGGGGACAAGATGTGTGGTCTTGAGAGCAACTATTGGCCAAAGCAGAGTCACCCATCAGCAAATGATGCAAGCTGGGAGCTGTACTAACCCTTGAAGACCAGTGCAGACAAACTACTGCTCAATCTAATGAGCCCTAAACTGGAAATACTCTCTCCTCAGCTTAAACAAGCAAATAAGACCCCTAGTGAAGTCCTCCAAAGCTAACTACGAATTCAAATTAGCTTCCTCAACTAAGGACAACCATAAGGCTTTCGTTAGTTACATCCGTAACCTAAAAGGCAAGGCCCAGATTTGTTCCAAACTGGTAATTAATGATACCAAATATACCGAGCTTGTAGACATTGCTAATGTGATAGCCAACAGCTTCTCTCAAAACTGCACTCCCCTGTCCCCGCCACATTTATTCCAAAACCAAGACATTCTTACCACCAGTCCTCTACCTTGCATCAATAAAGAGCAGGTCGTAAATGCCCTCTCTAAGGTCAAAAACACAGCATCCATGAGACCTGATAACATCCCTGGCTGTGTCTTTTATGGGCTCAAACAAGATTTAGCAATGCCATTGGGTACTCTTTTAAGTTAGTTTAATCACTGGCTTCATCCCAGCTAAATTTAAAAAGGCCACCATTATCCCCTTGCACAAAGGTGGTGTTTCCACTGATTCTTGGAACTATAGACCTATTTATTAGCCTGACTAGCCTTATCTGCAAGGCCATGGAGAGAATCATTATGGACTTTATCAACAAAGATATTGGTAATCTCCAAACACTTGACCCTACGCAATTCGGACTTGTCAAAGGGAGATCATGCCTGTTAAACCTGGTGGACTTCTTCGAGACAGTCACCAAGGATTGTGATAAGGGGAAATCTGTGCATACAGCCTACCTAGACTTAGCCAAGGCTTTTGACACTATCCCCCAACTCAGGCATAACTAACAAACTCACCCAGCTAGGTAGCAACCTGTATATCATTAGATGGGTTGCTAACTGGCTCACTGACAGAACCCATATAGTCAAAATAACCAGTGGTGTTCCACAGGGGTTAGCCCTTGACCTCTACTGTTTGGAATCTATTTCTCCAAAGTACAAGCTAAAACTTAAGATCTTTGGTTGACAATGTTTGCTAATGACTGCATACTGGGAGCGGTCATAGAATCTCCAAACAATGTCAACATCCTACAAGAGGGTCTTACAGAAACTAATGATTGGTGCCAAAGTCATGGCCTTACAATCAATGCAAAACATCATCCCTGTCAGTAAGAGTGATGTTTCTTCTAACTACCACATCAATAACAACACCATAAGTATGCACTCAGTGGTGAGAGACCTGGGCACACAGGTTGACAGCAATCTTACCGTTGACCACCATGCCTCCACAGTGGTAAGAAGAGCAGTCTACATTGCTCATCTCATAAGGGCAGCGCCTCCAGAAATATAACCTCAGGCTAATAATTGAGTACTATGCCCCTTTTGGTATGCACCTTTCCAAGCACCTGCAGCAATTGGACAGACCACAAAGGTTCCTCACAAGGAAAATTCACATTCTTCAGCATCTGTCCTATCATGCCTTTTGAACTTGGTCGACTTCTTCGAAATAGTCACCAAGGCCATTGATGAGGGAAAGGCAGTCCATACAGCCTACCTTGACCTTGCAAAGGCTTTCGACACAATACCCCACTCGGGTATTGTAGAAAAACTTACCAGCTTAAATGTAAACCCATATGTCACAAGATGGGTTGCAAACTGGCTTAAGGACAGAACCCACAGGGTTAGAGTTGCTGGCGCTGTGTCAGACTCCAAGCCGGTCACAAGTGGTGTCCCACAGGGCTCGGTCCTTGGCCCCCTATTGTTTGGCATCTACTTCTCAGAAGTACAGGCCAACATGGGAGGACTTTGGCTGACAAAGTTTGCAGATGACTGCAAACTGGGCGCCATAGTGGAAAGTGCATCGGACACTGATATCCTTCAGAAGGGACTCACGGAAACAGATAGCTGGTGCCAGAGCCATGGCCTGAAGTTAAACGCCAAAAATGTATAGTCATACCCTTCGGGAAAAACAAGGTAACCCCAAGCTACCATATAGGTGGCAATCCACTAAGCACAGAAGAGGTTATCAGGGACCTGGGGACCCAGGTTGACAGTGGCCTTTCTTTTGACACTCACATTGCTAAAGTGGTTAGAAAGACCTTCTACATTGCCCACCTGATCATGAAGGGATTCACATCCAGATCTAGTGAGGTCATTGTTCCCTGTACTCTTCACTTATCAGACCAATGATCGAGTACAATGCCCCATTCGGGATGTATCTCACCCGACATCTGCAGCAATTGGAGAGACCCCAAAAGTTCCTCACCAAAAGGATAAAGGGACTCCAAAATCTGTCATATGCTGCCAGATTGAAGAAACTCCAGCTCTATTCAGTCGCATACCGTCTGCTCAGAGGTGACATGTGCCTGACATACAAGGCCATGTCCAACCCGGAATTAATGGACATGCTCCACCTCAAAAATCCAAATCCACCAAAACCACTAGAGCAAGCGACTTAAACCTTAGCACGGATATAAATAGGACGTGCTGGAGGGATAGATTTATCACTCAGAGACTCCCTATGCTGTGGAATAAAATCCCGGTCCATGTGAGGCAGAGCACCTCGCTGACTCTGTTCAAGAGAAATCTAGACCTGTGGATGGGAGATCGTAGGTTTACCCCGGGAATCATCTCTGGGTCACTGCTGGACAGAGGCACAACAAACTAATGGGCACAGTATTTTTTCATATAAGGGGTGGCGTAAGCCACAATAATTTGGGCTAGGCTTATAAATGCCTTAGGGCAGATAGCCTAGTATAAACCTATGAACCTATAAGGATTATATGAAATCACTGTCACTTTATTCTTTTTCATACAGACTACTCAGAGATGATCTCTGCCTTGCCTATAAGGCATTTTTTGACCCTGCTTTATAGTAAATGCTGCATATCTGTAAGTTAAATGGTCACTCTAAAGGCCTTAACCTGGTATGTGACATTAACAGAACCTGCTGGAGGATAGATTTGTCTCCTAAAGGTTACCACACCTTTGCAACAGACTCCCAGTTCATGTCAAGCAGAGCACCTAACTGGCCCTCTTCAAACTCAGTCTAGACGATTGGAAGGGTAACTGTAAATTCACCCCAGGAGGTTCCACCTACGTCCCTCTTGGACAGAGGTGATAGGTACTGATCATGGAAATAAGGGTTAAACTTGCGTAGGCTTGTAAAGGCCCTAGGGTCATTAGCCTAGTAACCTCCTATGATATGTAAGCTAGGAATAAGTGTGGATAGTGGGTAGTGAAGCCTATAAAAGTTGGCACAGAGAATGACAGAGAACAAGTGGTTCTGAGTTAAGTAAACCAATAAGATTTCCTCACAAGCACAATATCCTGTAGAGAGACAAATAAATATATAAAAATTACATTTTTGAAAAAGAAAAATTTTACTCACAAAAAGTTTGTAGAAACAGTGACAGTGCTAAAACACTGCAAATCACTATCACTTTGTTTCTCAGTATAAATAATATATTTGACAAGAAAGGTACAATTTTTAGTCAGAAAATTAATAAAATAAGACTTTCCCCAAAGGGGAGTTATCTGCCCAGCCATTGAAGGATTGCTAGTCAATTAGCAGAATCAGTAGAAGCGCCGACAAAGCACAGTTTCATGTAAAAAAAAAAAGCTCTGAAATAATTTGGTATTCCAAAGTTACTTTATAAGGAGTGCCTCAAGCACTCCTGGAAGTTGGAGCACATGAAATCGCCTAAAACTTTGGGAAGCTGGCAAGTACAGGAGGTTATACCCAAACAGCTTAGGCTACTGCAAATGTGATTTATATAGGAACACCTCTTTGATATTGATTATTAATGGCTCTTAGGGTCAGGTAGGAACACTAGACATCATGGATACTCTTATGTAGCATACCTTAAAGGCAACTAAGGAAAAGAGAATTAAGTGTTGCAGCAAAAAAGAAAATTGGGAAGGCAATCTTCATGCAAATTAGCTAATAATGAGGCCTTTCCTCATTGTGGTTAATATGTCTCTGAATCACATTTTCTGCATTGCAGAAATAGCAGCTTTTTACCACAACTCTTACTGTCAGCACTGGGGTTCTTCATGAATCCTTGTAATGCCAATAAGCTGCAGAGACATGAAACAAAAATAAAGATGATAGGAAAGCAAATGGCATGTTTCCTGCAGAGAAGAATATTATATCAGAAACAATGTAGTTCTAAATGAACATTTAAAAAGTGGGGGTTAAACATTAAAAATAATGATGAATATAATAATTAATTAATTTATTTATATTTGTTTACATTTTGCTTACTGAGGTAGAGCCTAATCTTAGTATGACCAACTGCAGGCTCACCTAGGGTTAAATGCAAAACGGATAACATAAAGTCTAAACTATTATCAGTGAAAGACAAAGACAGAAATAACATGCAAGAATTTACAGAGGGTCATACACAGAATAATGAAGAGACAATTGTAGATTAGCACAGATAAATAATACAGTGAACATATTTACATAAGATATCATATATTACAATGAAGAATAAAAAATTGTAAACTAAAATATAATTATTTATTACAGTCAATAAACGGAAACAAAATAAATAAGACAGCACCAGCAACTGATTCAAAAACCTTATTTTATACTCTAACATTAAGAAGTCACTTAGCTCGAATAAAACTCTCAGACTTCCCATGAACACAGGCACTTACTGAAGTTTACTCACTTATGACAGCTTAGATTAAACAACCAGGCATACAATCACTTCCATGCAACAATCTGGCCTTTTTCAACATATTCAAAATGCCTTGTCTAATATAAATAAAAGTTATGTACTCACCAAAACTACGCGTCTGTGTTGTCCATTTTCATTCTTCCTGAACATATGGGTCTCGGATCTGACTCGGCCACTTTCTCTGGATTCTGGAATCCAACTCTTGAGCTTCTCCCTTTACTCATAATACTTCGGAGCACTGGATTACCTCAGATCGAGTTTGCTGCTACTATAGTATTTTATAAATATAAAAAATTGTCATGATACTGTAGAAAAATGAAATAGTAACAGAACAGGGGTTTAAACATGAACTCTGGTTCCTAACTAAAACTTCGTCAGGTCCCTCCCAAAGATATGGATGGGGTAAGGTGAAGAAAAATGAAAATGGACAGCAGGGATGCATAGTTATGGTGAGTACATAACATTTGTATCTGATGTTGTCATTTTCATTTGTTCCTCAATGTATGGGACACAGTCCCCAGCTACAGTTACCTTGTGTGGCCCTTATGGAAGGATGTTCCTGGAGAACCACATAAACAAATGCAGCCCTTTTTCTGCAGATGATATCCAACTTGTAATGAGTAATAAAAGTATGAGCATTAGACCAAGTGGCAGCTGCACAAATATCTTCAATGGAAACTCTTGCCCAAAAGGCAGGTGACATAGTCACTGACCTAGCTGAATGTGCTTTTTGGTTGTCTTAGCAAGGTTAAACCTCTCGAAGAGTAAACATAGGAAATTGGGTAGTAGTTTTTGATAAAGGGATTCCCAATTTGTTCTTAGCAGATGAAACAAAGAATTGATCAGTTTTTCTAAAATCTTTCGTCCTATGAAGATGGAAACAAAGTTGCTTATGTACTTCTAAAAGGTGAAGCATGTATTCCCCTTTTATTGTCAATGTTAGGAAAGAAAAGTGGCAAGTTGATGACTTGATTGATGTTGGTTTCTGAGGCAACTCTGGGGAAAAAGGAAGGATTAGTGCATAAGGTAACTGTTTTATGGAAAAGCACATATGGCGGTTTTGAGGAGAGTGCTTGGAGTTCAGAGATTTGCCTCAAAGAAGACATAGGCACAAGAAAAACTGTTTTCCAAGAAAGAAATTTAAGACCTGATTTAGCTGAGGGCTCAGAGAATGATTGTACCAAACTCTGTAATACAACCGTAAGATCCCGAGGTGGAGTAGGATCCTTTATCGGAGGTCTAAGCAAAAAGGTATCTTGCGCCATAGCCAAATTATGGAACTCACTCCCACCCACAATTACCTCCGTACCATCATGCACCAACTTCAAAACTTTATTAAAAGCGCACCTAAAAACATGCTGGCTATCCCCTTGCAACTCCCACTCTAATATAATCCACCCCATCCAACTACTACCTTTCTTTCACCTCCACTAACTACCTTGATGATAGCAAGCTCAGATGCTCATAAGCCTAGTACTTATTATACAGCAGGAACTTCTCATTGTTACATTTGTTAATGCCTGTTATGTACTTCACAGATAAAGATTCTAGTTGTCTACTGATGTACTATGTTCTTCATCTGTAAATATGTTGTAAGTAATTTCTATGTTAAATTGTTAATCACTATGTAATCCAATGTAACTACTGTCTGTTTATTTTACTGTGGAGCTTTTCTCCCTGGGCCTCCGCTGAAAATGGACCCACGTCCAGTTGGACACTCCCGGTCAATAAATTTAAATAAATAAATAAAGAAAGAAAGAAAGAAATGCCTTACATAATTTGGATGAAATTAAAGAGAAAGCATTATCTCTGATGTGGAAGTTAGAGATGGCTGCCAGCTGAACGTTAATGGTGCGGAAACTAGCCCCACAATGAAAAACAGAGGCAAGAAAATCTAAAACAGCAGAGGCTGGAGCAGTGAAAGGGTCCAACTGTTTCTGCTGAGCCCCATAAAAAACCTTTTCCAATTATTTTTAAAAATCTTTCTTGTACAGGGCTTCTGAGATAAAAAAAAAATAAGATTTGGAATGCAGGAGATGAAAGCCTGGAATGAATTGGAGAAACAATGAGGTCAACCAGAGACCTGCAATGTTTGAATGAATTATCCCTTACGGATGTGATAGGAGGTCTGGACTGGGTTCCAATGTCCAAGGAGGACATAACAGATGAGACCATAGGAAGAGGAATCAAATTTGCCAAGACCAAAAGGAAGCAGTGAGGATTGCCTCCTCTTCAACTGGAGTGCTTTCTGAAGACTGGAGGGCCAAATGTGGACTAGAGAATCTCTCTGTGATTATCCATGTGGGTGACAAGGCAAAGAACCTGCTACACTTGTTGTTGAGGGAAGAAGCGACTAGATCACAGGAAGGTTGACCCCAATTGTGGAAAATCATATTTGCCACCGATTGTTTGAGAGATCACTCGTGAGGCACTAAGAGGGTTCTGCTGAGCCTGTCTGCCAAAGCATTGGATTTCACTGGTATGTGCATTGTTACAAGAAAGCAGTTGGAACAGACTGCCCACTGCCAAACTCATGCAGTGAGGAACCAGTTTTCTATACAAGAAAATACCCTGAATCCATGTAGTCTTAGATGAGCTGCTACCACTGTCATGCATTTGGTGAACACCCTGGGGGATGTGGTGAGACCAAAGGACAGAGCTCTGGACTGATAATGACTGGTTCCCAGACAGAAGCATAGGACTCTTTGAGAGCATCTGTTCATTTTTAAGTGATAGTATGTGTCCTGAAGATCTACAGAGCACATCCAGTCATCCTTCCATAACAGAGGCAGAATGAACTTAATCTTGACAATCTGGAATTTGGAGTTCTTTATAAACTGGTTCAGATAATAAAGATCCAGGATAGGTCTCAGCCCCCCCCCCCACCCCATTTTCTTTGGTACTAAAAAGAACCTTAAGTAAAATTTGGATCTTCTTTGGTCTGGTGAGACTTCTTGGTTGACTTTTTTTCTAGCAGCTTTTGAATTTCCTAAGCTGCTGACTCCCACTGACTGGGTGGAACATTGGGGAGATGTTTTCTTTTCATTGACGGGACTTGTAAAAAGGGAATTGAATACCCTCTGGATATGATTCTTTGCACCAATGTGTCTTTTTTACGGCTGCCCAGGCTTTTGGGTGCAAGGACGAATGCCTCCTAACTGCCTCCAGAGAAAAGCAGCAGCAGCAGGAAAGTTGATGATAGTACCAAAGATAACTTAGTTGGTAAAGACAGCATACTATAAAAGATATAGACTAGAAAGATAGAAAATTCTGAGGATTTTACTCACTATTTCCAATAAAATCTAGATATAGAGCTTGAGAGATCACAAAACCAAGTGATCGTTAGAGCAGTAAATGAGATCTGAGGTAATGCAGTAGTCAGGGACATTATGGGTGATGGAAGGAGCTTGACAGTAGGATCCTAGAATCTACAGAAAGTGGCTGCGTTGGATCCAAGGGCTGGATTCGAGACCCATATATTGAGGAATGAATGAAAATGACAACGTCAGATCCTTTTCTAGATTGCTAAGCAAGTATTATCTACAGGTTACTGTCCCTGATGCAGCTGCCTTAGAAGAGTCAGCAGCAACATTGCAGCTGCACTTAGGTGAATGCCTATCTACCTGGGAAGCAGAGCTAACCAAAGAAATACCTGAGGAATTATTGTCTGAATCAGGCATATCAGCTAAAACTTCACCCAGTTTAGAAAGAAGAGAGAGCACATACCAGGTCATATCTGTCTGATGATATACAGCTCTAAATGCTAAGCTATTTTATATTATTTATTTTTCTTTTTAAATTCTGACTGGGTAAATCCCATTTCACAGGACGTCCAGGGAGAAAAGCTCCTCACAATACATTTATATTAACACGTGAATTTCAGACAGTTCTCAGAAAAGCAACAGTTACAAGACAGGTACATAAAGTATTTCCATCAATATGTTTAAGTGCATACAGTTGTGGTAGCTCCAAATTCTTGCAGGACGTAACTAGATTTATTCTTGTAGTAGAGGGAGTATCTAGCTAAGCACTGCAGGGAGATACAGATATTTAGTTATGAAAAAGTTTTATAGAAGCAGTACAAACAGCACAAAACTAATTATCCAATCATCGTATGGCCATAAAAATAATGACAGAGTTCTGTAACTCAACAATAACAGGCTATGGAACATACAACGTATGAATCTGATAGCAACAAATTTAAAAATACAGTTCATATGTCAGCGAATTAATTCATAGATAAGTCTACAAACTGATATTAAACCAGATAACACAACCTAAAATATAATGAAGTAAAATTAAAAGAAAAAGGAAGGAAAAAAGGAAAATAAAGAAAATGGCAGCTAGTTTCACCAAACAGTATTGATCTATGCTTATGTTATGCTAAATTTATTTACACTTTAATTCAACTCGATTCAAATCAGTGTGGCATGACAGCCAAACAATGATAATTTCCAATGTACACCATTCAGCGAATCTAAAGTAGTGTGCACTTGCAGTGCATGATATCGCGGAGGTGATGATGGCTTATTTAGTTAATTTCAAATGGAAGCAAATCACATCTCCAAATATGTTAGAAAGTCTTCAATTTATTTCTTCTTTGTGTCGCAGGTAGCTCAGAAGAATATACATTCTGAAGAGCCAACATTCAGAAATCTGAGGCTGATCTGTTTTTCAATGCGTATTAATCATTTTCTTAGCCATCAACAATATAATAAGCAAGATTTGGGGGGGGGGGGCAAGAAAAATCTGGTGAAAAACTGAATACTACTAAATCCTTACATATCTCAAAGGAGATAGTGGCATTTATATCTATTTGTTTCCAGAAATGACTCCAGAAGTCTTGTGTAATGGAATAGCTCCAAATTATGTGTTCTCATTTGGGGACTGGATCCTTGCCATGACACCTCTAGCATCTGCAGGGATTAAAAGTAACTGGTACAGACATTTCCAAAAAAAAAAACAGTTTACACCTTGAGGAGTTTAAAATTTGAAAGGAGGATTGTGCTATGGCTTTCAGTCAAGTTTTCTACCAAATTGCATCCATAATGGTCCAAATAATAATGCTGTTGTAAGATCACAGCTAGGCCTTGCTTCTACAGGACCTCTGTATTCATCATTGATTCTACACTTGGGATAAAGTGAACTTCTAGTACTATCTGCACCTGGGAAGGGGGAAAAAGCTGTCAAAAGGACTTAATTTGCAAATAGTAAAAGTTATGCAACTGTGGTAAATGGAACTGACTAGTTAAGACTTGCAACGACTTGAGCCCCCCCCCCCCAGACAGACGTAAAATGGGAAAGAGAGACCTCACTTGTGCCATGTTTTAATAGGAAAAGACTCCATAAGAAGGGAAACTTTTGGAAGAGCAGGATATGGACAAGTAAAAGATGACAGAAGTCTTAACTTTATCTAATTTCTTGAGAGATTATGTAGTTCCCTGATACAGGATATTGAGATACTGGGATTTTATCAACAGATGATTCATGGATAAGAAATCGGTAAAAGTATACAGACGGGGGGGGGAGACTAGTCAAGAGAGTCAATCAATAGCTCATCCAAGGAGCCAAGTTCCCAGGAACAAAAATGTGTAAGATCTAAGGAGCGAAGCTTTCTGAGTCCATACAAGACTCAGATGCCTTAATGTACCAGAGGAATGTGGTACACAGTAAATGTCTAATGGTCCCTTACAGTTATAAGGTGACATAGAAATTGTCTAGTCTGCCTGTCCCAACTTTGCAGGAGTATCAAGGAGATTCTCACTGAGAAATTTTACAAAATATATAACAAGCTAGGATACAAAATCATTTTACCTAAATGCAGCCTTACCTCAAATGGGACATTCCAAATAGTCCATTCAGCCAAGGCCTTGGCCATAAGGTCAACATTTGCATCTCTAGTTACTGCTGGTGAAAAGGTAAGCATATTGCCAAGGTTGCAGAGCAAAGAAGAGTCGGGAAAAAAAGTAGAAGTCATCAAGATCTCTTTGAACAGCTGAGATTTAGGCATTAAAACAATCAGCTTATTATTGTTAACCTAGTAGAATGAACAAGGACGACAATCTTAAAGAAGCTCCCAACAAATTTTAATTAAAAAAAACTGAGTTATCAATAAAAAGGAGATGGTCATCTGTAAAAAGAGAAATGCCTTTGTGTTTACTTGTTATCTGGGTTAGAGATTGTTCTGAATCCATAACTGTCCTAAGCTCGGCAGCGATTAGTTCAATAGCCAGACCATAAAGCAACGGGGCTAGGTGGCAGTCCTGCCATACCCCTTTTGCAACAGGGAAGGATGCAGAGTAATAAGGTCTCCATTTTACGACTGCAAACATACTACAATAGGCATTCCGCATAGCATCTAAAAATTTACCTGGGAAACAAAACATCTAAAGAACACAGAGCAAGTATTCCCAACTGACAATGTCAAATACTTTCTCTGCAGCAACAGAAATCAGGACTCTAGGATGGCTGGATTATTGGCCCCTTTCAAATTCTGGCTACCCAGTTCCCCATATAAACCTTATTGTCAACATTTAGTAAGGGAATAGGCCTATAATTTCAAGTGTCAGGAGGGTCTTTACCCAGCTTAAGAACTGGGAGAATTATAGAGGTCTTCCAAGATGGAGGAACTGATTGCCTTAGCCAAGCCATATGACAGGCATTCCACAATAAACCAATTGCAGCAGGGGGGAAGGCCTTCTAGAATTCAGATGGAAAGCTGTCCTACTCTGGAGCTGTATTGTTTTTCAACCCCTTTTTGAAGTCTGTAAGATTTCCAATTTACTAATGGACTTTGAAATCACTGAGGCTTGTTCATAGTTTAAAAGGGGGGCTTGCTGCTTAAAGATAGTAAAGACGTTATTATCACCATCTGATTCCCAATGGTCTGGAGAGCTTGCATAACGACTGGAGAAATTTTTCAAAATCTCTAGTAGCTCAAGTTTGAAGAACATCAGCTGTGTGCCATCTTCCAGTCTTGTGTGTACTGAAAAGCTTTGCCTCATGCTATATTTATATCTCCAAGCTAGCTAAGAGGACATGGAAGGGAGAATATGATAGTATTGGAGAAAGAGCTTATTTAATACTAACTCTGTCTTAATACTGACAGTCTCTTGAATTAGCTTTTTCGTTGCCGATAAATTTTGGGTTGTAGTGCAATCCCTATAACTTATACTTAAAACTGATCTCATTATTGTTGATGAAGCTTATCAAGCTCTTCATTCTGAAAGATCCCACATAGCAGAGGCCCTGTTTCAAATATGAGCATGAACCCAGGCACTGAAAGTATCCCATAATATGTTTGGGCCACAAAAAGAACTCTTGATGATACTACAAAAATCAATTTTGATTTCTTGCAATATGTCTGGGAATTCTGTTCTTCTAATACAGCAAGAATATAAACTCACTCCATAGCTTAAGTGTGTGTGGGGGGGGGGGTTTAGTAAATAAACACAGGAGTGCTTCATGGTCAGAAAATGGACAGTGATGTGTGTAGTATCAGTGGAATCTGTAGGGTCCCCTATATCTGCTAGTTCCATATCCCTAGTCTGAGTCTGCAGGTACGTAGCATGTGCAGCTAGACAGGAATGGTGGACAGCAGAGGAGTCTCTATGATCAGAAATAAAATTAAAATCACCCATGAGGACCAAGAGATTCTTTCTATGTTTTTGAGCAAAAACTAACAGCCTTCTTGCTACTGCAACCTCTATGGCTTGATGAAAGTAAACAGGTGTGAAGGTTAGCAACCTTTCCTTGATAATGAATCACTACACCTATGACTTCTCCCCCTGGCAAGTTAAAAGTGTACAATAACTGGTCCAACTATCCCTGCTGTTTGCTATCTCCTTCTACCATTAGGTGGCAGCATCTACCAATATAAATCCTACATATTCTTTATAATCCCAACAAGTTTTATTTTTTTACAAACAGTTGGTTATGAGTTAATATCCTTAGATTGTACATATATTCTCACCTCTGCTAAACCACCCTCTGTAAAGGCAGCCTTCTTTTTCTGGCTGGAAATATTTAGCTCATACCTTCCAACTACAGCCTTTCAACTGCTCTTTGCAGATACTTTTTCTGCCATGCTCACCTCTAGTGTTCTTTCCCACTCCATTTGCCCTACGGGCTCACTCCACTCCCCTACCCTGCCCCCAATTCTCACCCACCCCCAGTACTCCTAGCTTTATTCCTATCTTACCCCACCCTCTTAGCCTAATTACCCAATACTAGCTCCCCCCTCATTACTCCTCCCACCTATAGCAATCTTTCTTAAACTCAGTAATCTGTACTCCACCCAACAATTATAGTCCCCTCCTCTTTCCTTAAATCTCTAGAATACCTCCAACACGTTTTAAACCCTTTCTTCTTCATAGCCTTCTTTATTTTCCTAACCACACATACCACTCTCTCTTTGCTCCAACATGCTCTCCTCAAGTTATCACAGCCTCCTCTTTCTGTTCCTACTTCCCTTATACTATGCTACCTCATATTCCACCTATGCTTGTCCAATACCACCTACAAAGACAACTACCATACAAACCCACCTTCCCCCTCACTCTTACTCCCATTTCCACTCTATCTCCTCTTGTCTCATTCAGCCCAACCCTCTGCACCTATTCCACCCTAAACTCACCTCCCCTAAAGTGAAGATACTGTCACCTGCTTCAATCTACAATCTACCAAAATTCATGCCTGGCAGACAAATATGGCTAAAGGATATCTCCTTCAACAACTTAGTCCAAGCTGGTGATATCCATCCTAACCATGGTCCTACATCCTTTATTAACAACACTCACCCCCTCTTCCTCCTATCTCGACACTCTAAAAATGTTTACAATTAATGCACAAAGTCTAAACAACAAAGTACACCAATTTCAAGCTTGGTTAAGCCATAACCAACCAGATATCTTAGCCATCTCTGAAACCTGGCTCAAGCCCTTTATCTCAGACTCTGAGATTCTGCCTCCAGGATTTCATTGTCTCAAAAATGACCGACTAAATAAAAAAGGTGGAGGCACTGCCCTAGTCTACTCCAACCTTCTTACCTTAATTCCCTTCCAAATTCCAATTCCTCAATTCCAGAACACTGAATTAACTACTGGAAGTCTAAAATGAAATGTGTCTTTCGGCTTAGGGGTTAGGGGTCTGTTAGGGTTCGCCACAGCGGAACTCCGGTCCGCTAATGTTTGGTAGTGGATTTTTATGTGCCGAGTTACCAGCCCTGATGCACAACCTTCAATGAAGGCATGCCCACTCACAAATGCCTCCACACAGAAGACGCTCTAGCTGAGAATTGAACGGGACAACGTCTTGCAGTGAGGTGACAACGTTACCGCAGCACTACTACCGCGGGTCTGCATCATTGCCTTATATATCTCACCTGGTAACAATATCTCTATACTCGAAAATATTCTCCTATGGGCCTCTACTGAAATTAACTATGAAACTTATATCCTTGGTGATGTGAATATTGACTGGAATAAAATCAAATGCCCCTCTCCCTCCCTATCCATTAACCTCAATAACTTCACTCAAATAATCCTCTCCATCACTCGACCTAACAAAATAAACCCTCCCGGATCCACTATAGATTGGATCCTAGTCTCAGATCCAAATAAAGTAACCAATTCTGGCACAATTCCTGATATCTTTAGCGACCGCCTCCCAGTCTTCATTCATCGCTCAACTAGTTCCTCCCTACCCCAGCATCAGTACATTCAAACTCGTAACCTCAGCAGCTTCAACCCAACTACTTTCTCAAATACTTTCAAACAAATGAACTAGCAAATTCTAAACATCCTTCCTCTTGACAAGGCTATAGAATACTTCAACTCTGTTTTCCTTGATACTTTAAACTCACTAGCCCCACTAAGAAACAAAAGGATAAAAACTAAAACTGCTCCTTGGCTATCCAAAGAGACAAAACAGATTATGCACCACAGAGACAAACTATGGAAGCTTTACCAAAACAATAAACTGGACAATACCTTGCTCCAATATAAACAGCTCCGCAACCGTGCAAAATGACTAATCACCAAAGACAAAAAATCCTACTATATCAAACTTCAGTCTAATAACAATAAAAACCCCCAAAAGTTCTGGAACTCAGTAAACTCACTCCTCAATCCAGGTTCCAAGAATAATCCCTGTCCTAACCCAAGTAAATCTGAACTTGAACTAGGCTCTGAATTTAACTAATTTTTCATAGACACTATTACTACCCTCACCAAGACATTTCCCAATAATAACCTAACTGCTCTACATTCTCCCCCTTCTAACTCACCTCATCTGTTTGAACTCAAACCCATCTCCACTAACTTTATAAAAAAACTTTTGTCCAATATTAAACCTTGCACTAACGCTACCGAAAATATTCCCTCTTCCTTCCTAAAATTTGCGGCTGATGGCATTGCACTCCCAATCAGCATAATTATCAACCGATCCATAAAAGAATTATACGTCCCCAAACTCTGGTGCTCAGCTTATATTCTTCCTCTTCATAAAGGAGGCAAAAATACCAGCATCTCAAACTTTCACCCCATTGTTTTGCTCTCACTAATCTCCAAAATCCTAGAAAAATGCATCCACCTCCAACTTATGCCTTTCTTGACCCAAAACAATCTTCTCACTCCTACCCAGCATGGCTTCCGTCCAGAACATAGCACAATAACCACTCTACTCTCTTTCCTAGAAACTGTCAATCAAGCCCGAGATTCAGGCCACTTAGTTTCTACTGTTTTACTCTGTCTAAAGCCTTTGATACTGTTTCCCACAAGCACCTTCTCCATCATCTCTCAAACCTTAATCTTTCACATAATGCTTTATCCTGGTTCTCCAGCTATCAGACAGATCACAGGCAGTCAAATGGAAGAACTCCCATCTCTTCCTTCCTACCACAACTGGCGTACCACAGGGATCCATCCTTGAGCCAATGCTTTTTAACATCTTCATCAATAACTTTCACACTATTCCTGATGCTAAAATCATTCAATACGCAGACAATTCAACCTTAGTCTGCTCTGCCTCAAACCTCTCTGAATTGCTGACTAAAACCCAAACTGCCTTCTCAACAACTGAAAACTGGATACGCCAAAACCACCTCTCTCTCAATGCAAATAAATCAAAGATTCTACTATTCCCTCCCACAAAGACCCTCTCCTATGATAAAAACAACTTCAAAGTCTATAGTCAAACCAACTCACCTACAGAAGTAGTCCCTTCTGCCAAACTACTTCGCATTACTGTAGATGAACACCTCAAGTTTGATATTCATATTCAACAAAATATCAAGAAAACCCACCAAAAGCTAGGTATGCTGTATAGGAATAATCACTTTCTCTCCAACTCTACCAGGCAAACTCTGGCCTCGACTTATCTTCTTCCTTCCTTATTATATGGAGCCCCTCTCCTAACCAACCTGTCCTCCTCTATCACCTGTAAACTAGAAATCTGCTACAACAAAAATCTCTAAATTTGCCTCTAAATCTAAAAGTACCATCCATCACTGCCTAACCCTACAATCCCTGAATTGGCTTGAACTCCCAAACTACCTAGACTATCTCCAACTCACTACTGCACATAGACTCATATTTCACCCAACAAAATGTCCCGCTCTAACTAATGAGCCTATCTAAGCTCTCAACAATTTCTATAGCTTCTCTCTAAGCTCTCACTTCCTACAGCCACCCTCACACAGCCCAACCTTGTAAATATTGTAAATAGCATTCTACTGCTGATGTGTGTATGTAAAGCGTATTTACATTTTCTTAAAAGGTTTGTATGTAAACTGTTTCCACACCTAACCCATATCTGTTTTCCTCAAATGAAACTGTGTGATCCATATCTTCAAGCTTAATGAATTTGTTAACTATGCATGAAATTGAATGCATTTATGAGTAACTATTCTACATAAGATCTTTAATATTAACTATCATTTGTATCTAAATTGTATAATGCATCTTGGAGCTTTTCTCCCCGGGCCTCCACTGAAAATGGGTCAATTCTGCCCAGCGGACTTCCCCGGTAATCAGATTGCAAATAAATAAAAGTGAATGTTTACAATAATTTTACAATAACCCAAAAGTACCACTTGCCACAGCTTGCCAGAGGAGTGTGCAGAACTAGAAAATAACGTATAGTCTCAAGAAATCAACTTCTTATGTTTTGCTTCTGTGATGTGCATATCTTGGAATGCAATGATGTTGGGTGCATGTATTCCACCCAGGTTCAAAGGTGTGACCTTCTGACAGAGTAACTGATATCATTCACATTTACACTAAGAAAACTTAAAATATGAGACTGAAGAGACATGTATGTGGTCAACCCCTGTCAAACAACACTGCATTAGATATCACTGGTCATGGCGAGAAAGGAAGGAAATACAGCTGCATTTAAAATGTTTTAAATCAAAACAGCTTACTATAAAAACAAGTAAATAGCAGCAACAACAACTAACTTGCATTCAACAAGACTAAAAACATAGAACAAAGAGGTGATTACAAAAAACAACAGAGGCATCAGGAAAAAAAACGAAACAGTACAGGTAAAATCACAGAGTTTTCATGACGTTTTAACTACATTGGATATAAAAGTGCACACACCCCTGTTAAAATGCCAGGTTTTTGTGATATAAAAAAATCAGACCACAATAAATCAATTCAAAACTTTTCCCACCTTTAATGTGACTTATAACCTGTACAATTCAATTGAAAAACAAACAAATTTGTTAAGGGAAAAAAATATTAAAAAAAAAAAAAACACATACAATAAGCTGGCTGCATAAATGTGCACATCCTTAAACTAATACTTTGTTGAAGCACCTTTTGATTTAATTACAGCATTCAGTCTTCTTGGGTACACATCTGCCATCAATTAAAGAGACTGATTAACCCCAAATAAAGTTCAGCTGTCCTAGCAGGATTCTCCCGACATTTACTCAGTTGCCCGCTACAGCAAAAGCCATGGTTCACAAAGAGCTTACAAAACATCAAAGGGATCTCACTGTTGAAAGGTATCAGTCAGGAGAAGGGTACAAAAAAATTTCCACAGCATTGGATATAGCATGGAACACAGTGAAGACAGTTATCAAGAAGTGGAGAAAATATGGGACAACAGTAATGTTGCAAAGAACTGGACGTCCCTCCAAAATTGATGAAAACGCAAGACAAAAATTGGTCTACTGAACTACCAAGAGATCTACTGCAATACTGAAGGAGCTACAGAAATTTCTGACAAGTACTGGTTCTGTACTACATGCAACAACAATCTCCCATATTCTCCATATCTGGGCTATGGGGTAGGGTTGCAAGACAAATGCCTTTTCTTGCACAGAAAAACATCCAGGACCAGCTAAAATTTGCAAAACAATACATAAAGTCTTCCAAAAGCATGCGGGAAAATGTGTTATGGTCTGCTGAGACCAAGGTTGAACTTTTGGCGCAAAAACAACACTTTGCATCACCAAAAGAACACCATCCCCACGGTGAAGCATGGTGGAAGCAGTATCATGCTTTGGGGTTGCTTTTCTTCAGGTGGAACTGGGGCTTTAGTTAAGGTGGAGGGAATTATGAACAGTTCCAAATACCAGTCACTTTTCGCCCAAAATCTTCAAGCATCTACTAGAGAGCTGAAGATGAAGAAGAATGACCCTAAGCATACATCCAAATCAACAAAAGAATAGCTTCACCAGAAGAAAATTAAAGTTTTGAAATGGTTCCACCAGAGTCCAGACCTAAATCCAATACAAAGTTTGTGGGGTAACCTGAAGAGGGCTGTGCACAAGAGATGCCCTCGCAATCTGACAGATTTGGAGCACTTTTGCAAGGAAGATTGGGCTAATATTGCAAAGTCAAAATGTGCCATGCTGACAGACTCTTACCCAAGAAGGCTGAATGCTGTAATTAAACCAAAAGGTGCTTCAGCAAAGTATTAGTTTAAGGGTGTGCACACTTATGCAACCAGCTTATTCCACATTTTTTATTTTTTATATTTTTTTCCCCTAACAGATTTGTTTGTTTTTCAATTGAATTCCACAGGTTATAGTCACAGTAAAGGTGGGAAAAGTGTTGAAATTATTTATTGTGGTCTCATTTTTTTATATCACAAAAAACTGGTATTTTAACTGGGGTGTGGTACACTTTTTATATCCACTGTATATATGCTTATTTTGATAGAAGCTCCATTGTGATTGACTGCAAGTTTTCCTTAAACAATCTGGAATTACAGAGCTGACACAAGTATATTTTCTGCACTTTATCTAACTGTTCAGTGTTTCTTAACAGTACTGCATTGTTTTTATTTATTTGCTTGAATGAATTATTTACTTGTCTGTGTCGGTATTTATATATTTGCTGACCTCTGGTTGAATTTTGTTTCCTGATCTTTGCTGAAATTTTTCATACCTGCTCTAGCTAGTTCCACATAGGGGATGATTTACAGCTCTCTGGTTCATAGGTTCATAGGTATGTACTAGACTATTGGCCCAAGGGCCTAAGTAAGCCTAGCCAACAAGGTTCCCTGGCTTACTCCACCCAAGAAAGTTATTTTCCTGTGCCCCTGTCAAGCAGAGCCACAGAAGTGATCCCTAAGGTGTATTTCCTATTTCCCATCCACTCATCAAGATTTTTCTTGAAGAGTGCTAATGAGGAACTTTGCTTGACATAGATGGGTAGCTTGTTCCAGAGTATGTGAAGTCTTTGGGACAGGAGTCTATCACTCCAGCATGTTCTGTTTATTGTGGTGACAAGGTTTAGGTCCCTAGAGGGTGTAACTCGGAGGGATTAGGATTACTTTAGGTGCAGCGTGTCCAACAGCTCTGGGTTTGACATAGCTTTGTATGTTAGGCAGAGATCACCTCGGAGTAGGCTAAATGCTACGGAGGAAAGCTGGAGTTTTTTGAGACAGTCAGTGTAGGGCATCTGTTTTAGGCCAGTAATCCTCTTTGTGAGGTACGTCTGTGGCCTTTCCAGCTGCTGCAGATGTCTTGTGAAGTACATTCCAAAAGGGGCGTTGTACTATATAATGGGTCTAATGAGTGTCGAGTAGAGGGGAACAATGACCTCTTTTTTCCCTGGATGAGAACCCTTTTGTGATGAGGTGTGCCATGTAGAAGGATTTCCTGACTACTGTGGCGATGTGATTATCAAAGGAGAGACTACTGTCCACCTGGGTCCCAAGGTCTCTTATCACACATTTGGTGTTAAGTAGACTGCAGCCTATGTGATAGTTCATGGGTACAGAGTTTTTACCAAAGGGGATGACAATGCACTTTTTGGCACTGAGCTTGAGGCCATGGCTTTGACACCAGGCATCTGTCTAAGTGAGGCCCTTCTGTAGGATGTCCACATCATTTGGGGACTCAACTATGGCTCCTAGTTTGCAGTCATCTGTGAACTTCGTTAGTCAAAGGCCTTCTGTGTTAGCCTGTACTTCAGAGAAGTAGATGCTAAACAGAAGAGGTCCCTGGACTGAACCCTGTGGTACTCCACTTGTCACTGGTTTGAAGTCAGATTTGGAGTCTGCAACGTTTACAGTGTGGGTTCTGTCACTGAGCCAGTTGGCAACCCATTGTGTGATGTAAGGATTTATACCTAGTTTAGTGAGTTTATCTATAATTCCAGAATGGGGGATGGTGTCGAAAGCCTTGGCGAGGTCAAGATAGGCTGTGTGATCCACCTTACCCTCGTCTACAGCTTTGGTGACTGCCTCAAAGACGTCGATCAGGTTCAGGAGGCATGATCTGCCTTTCACAAACTCGAACTGGGTGGGTTCCAGAGTTTGGAGGTTACCAATGTCTTTGTTTATGAGTTCCATGATGATACGTTCCATGGCCTTACAGACCAGGCTTGTCAGATTAATAGGGTGATAGTTCCCAGGATAAGTGGTGGCTCCCCCTTTGTGGAGTGGGATAACTCTTGCTGTGTGCCATTCAGTGGGCACAAAGCCTGATGTAAAGCTATGACTGAACATGGTGCTTAGGTGGGGAGCCAGATCGTTTTGGAGTTCATGTAAAACGCAGCCTGGGATGTTGTCCGGTCCCATGGATGCTGTGTTTTTGGCTTTAGAGAGTGCAGCTTTTACCTGCGTAGTTGTCTGGGGCAGCAGGAGATTGATGTGAACTCATTCCAGGATGGAAGCAGTAGTCAAACAGTTTCTGTGCTACCTGATTCCCTAAAGGTGTGGAGTCTTATCTTTCTGGTATAAAAATATTACCTTTGTATGAATTTCTGCTTATCTTGCTAGAAGCTCCATTGTGCCTGATTGAGTGTATTTCTTCAACAATCTAGAATTACATAACTGACATAAGTATATTTTTGTACTTTATCTAACTGCTCAGTGTTTCTTAACAATACTGCACTATTTTTATTTATTTGCTTGACGGAATTAGTTACTTTTTTAACATTTATATATTTGCTGACCTCTGGTTGAATTTTCTTTGCTGAATTTTTTTATTTCTGTTCTAATTCATTTGGCGCAGCACTTTAGCTTGGAATGACTGGTTCCACACAGGGGCAGCAAGGAGTTTGTAGTGAACTCATTCTGGGGAGGAAGCACTGGTCAGACATATCTGTATTATTGGATTACCTCAAGGTGTGGCTTTGGAACAGTCTTTTATCTTGCTGGTATGAAAATATTACCTTTGTATAAATTTCTGCTCATCTTGCAAGAAGCTCCGCTGTGCCTGACTGAAAGTGTTTCTTAAACAATCTGGAATTACAGAGCTGACATACGTATACTTTTTGCACTTTATCGAAGTGCTCAGTGTTTCTTAACTGTACTGCACTGTTTTTATTTATTTGCTTACCAGTACTACACTGTGGTTAATTAGTTGCTTGACTGAATTATTTACTTTTCTGTGTCTGCATTTATATATTTGCTGACCTCTGGTTGAATTTTGTTTCCTGATCTTTGCTGAAATTTCTTATTTCTATTCTAAAGCATTTGGCACAGCACTTTAGGATGGACTAACTGGTTCCACATAGGGGGTCCTTTACAGCTCTCTGGGGCAGCAGGAAGTTTGTAGTGACCTCATTCCAGGGTAGGAACACTGGTCAAACAGCGTCTGTGTTATCTCACTGCAATAAATGTATGGCTTTGCAAGGGTCTTTTCTCTTGCTGGTATAGAAATATCTCCTTTGTATAAACTTCTGCTTATTTTGCTAGAATCTCCATTGTGCCTGACTGAGTGTTCATTAAACAATCTGGAATTACCGAGCTGACACAAGTGTATTTTCTGAGTGTAATCTGTTCAGTGTGCCTTAACACTACTGCACTGTTTTATTTATTTGCTTGACTGACTGATTTACTTTTCTGAGTCAGCATGTCTATATTTGATGACCTCTGGCTGAATTTTGTTTCCTGATATTTGTTGAATTTTTTTTATTTTTGTTCCAAGGAATTTGGTACACCACTTCAGCTTGGACTAACTGGTTACACATAGTGGGTCCTTTACAGCTCTCTGGGGCAGCACTGAGTTTGTGGTGAACACATTCCAAGGTGGAAACCCTAGCCAAACAGCTTGTTTGTTATCTGATTGCCTGACTGGCTTTGGAAGGGTCTTTTATCTTACTGGCATAAAAACATTACCTTTATGTGAATTTCTGCTCATTTTGCTAGGCGCTCCTTGTGCCTGACTGAGATTGTTTCTTAAGCTAGAATTACTCAGCTGATATAAGTATATTTTTTACACTTTATCTAACTGTTCAGTGTTTCATAGTAGTACTGCACTCTTTTCATTTATTTGCTTAACAGTACTGCACTGTTTTTATTTTTTGCTTGACTGAATTATTTACTTTTCTGTGTCTCCATTGATATATTTGCTGGCCTCTGGTCGAATGTTGTTTCCTGGTCTTTGCTGAAATTTTTCATTTCTGTTGTAAGGCATTTGGCAAAGCACTTTAGATTGGACTAAATGGTTCCACATAGCGGGGTCCTTTACAGTTCTCTGGGGCAATGGGCAGTTTATAGTGAGTTTATTCCAGGGTGGAAACACTGGTCAAACAGCATATGTGTGACCAGACTGCCTCAAGGTGTGGCTTTGGAAGGGCCTTTTAAGTTGCTGTTATAAAAATATTACTGTTCTGTGAATTTCTGCTTATATTCTTAGGAAGCTCCATTGTGACTGTGTGTGTTTCTTGAAGAATCGAGAATTAGAGAGTGGACTGCGGTGGTGGTGCTGCGGTAGCATTGTCGCCTCATAGTAAGACTTTGTCCTGTTCGATTCTCAGCTAGAGCGTCTTCTGTGTGGAGACATGCATGAATGGGTGTGCCTTCATTGAAGGTTGTGTGTCAGGGCTGGCAACTCGGCACATAAAAATCCACTGCCAATCATTAGCGGACTGGAGTTCCGTTGTGGTGACCCCTAACCGGGAAAAGTCGAAAGACTCAACAACATCATAAGTATATTTTTGCATTTTATCTAACTGTTCAGTGTTTCTTAACAATACTGCACTGTTTAGATTTATTTGCTTGACTGAATTATTTACTTTTCCCTCTCTGCATTTATATATTTGCTAGCATCTGGTTGAATTTTGTTTCCTGATCTTTGCTGAATTTTTTTTATTTCTGTTGTAAGGCATTTGGCACAGCACTTTAGCTTGGAATGACTGGTTTCACATAGTGGGTCCTTTACAGCTCTCTGGGACAGCAAGATGTTTGTAGGGAACTCATTCCTGGGAGGAAACATTGGTCAAACAGCTTCTATATTATCTGATTGCCAAAGGTGTAGCTTTGGAAGGGTGTTTTATCTTGCTGGTATAAAAAAATATTTCCTTTGTGTGAATTTCTGCTTCTCTTGCAAGAAGCTCCATTGTGCCTGACGGAGAGTGTTTCATAAACAATCTGGAATTACAGAGCTGGCATAAGTATACTTTTTGCACTTTAAGTGTTCAGTGTTTCTTAACTGTACTGCACTATTTTTATTTATTTGCTTAACAGAACTGCACTGCTTTTATTTATTTGCTTGACGGAATTATTTACTTCTCTGTGTCTCTATTGATATATTTCCTGGCCACTGGACGAATGTTGTAACCTGATCTTTGCTGAATTTTTTCATTTCTGTTGTAAGGCATTTGGCACAGCACTTCAGCTTGGACAACATCGTTCCATATAGAGGAGTCTTTTACAGCCCTTAGGGGCAGCAGGGAGTTTATGGTGAACTCATTCCAGGGTAGAAACACTGGTGAAATGGCTTCTGTGTTACCCGATTGCCTCAAGGGGTGGCTTTGGAAGGGTCTTTTAACTTGCTGGCATAAAAATATTACTGTTGTGTGAATTTCTGCTTATCTTGCCAGAAGCTCCATTGTGGCTGACAGTGATTCTTAATATAGAATTACACAGCTGAGATAAGTATATATTTTGCACTTTATCCAATTCTTCGGTGTTTCTTAACACTACTGCACTGTTTTTATTTATTTGCTTGACTGAATTATTTACTTTTCTATGTCTCCATTTATATATTTGCTGCACTCTGGATGAATTTTTTTTCCTGATCTTTGCTGAAATTTTTTATTTCTATTGTAAGACATTTGGCAAAGCCCTTTAGCTTGGTAAAATGGTTCCACATGGGAGTCCTTTACAGCTCTCTGGGGCAGCAGGGAGTTGGTAATGAACTCATTCCAGGGTGAAAACTGTAGTCAAACAGTTTCTGTGTTACCTAATTGCCTATAGTGTGTCTTTAACGGGGACTTTCATCTTGCTGGTATAAAAATATTTCTGCTTATCTTGCTAGAAGATCCATTGTGCCAAACTGTGAGTGTTTCTTAAACAGTCTGGAATTACAGAGCTGACATAAGTATATTTTTGTACTTCATTTAACTATTCAATGTTTCTTAACACTACTGCACTATTTTTGTTTATTTCTTTGACTGAATTATTTAGTTTTCTGTGTCTGCATTTATATATTTGCTGACCTGTGGCTGAATTTTGTTTCCTGATATTTGCCGAAATGTTGTATTACTGTCCTAAGGCATTTGACACAGCACTTAGGCATGGATTCACTGGATCCACATACATGGTCCTTTACAGCTTTATGGGGCAGCAGGGAGTTTGTAGTGAAATCATTCCAGGGTGGAAACACTGGTCAAACAGCTTCTGTGTTATCTGTGGCTTTGGAGGGGTCTTTTATCTTCTTGGTATAAAAATACTACCTTTGTGTGAAATTCTGCTTATCTTCTTAGAAGCTCCACTGTGCCTGACTGTGAGTGTTTCGTAAATAATCTGGAATTATAGAGCTGACATAAGTATATTTTTGCACTTTAACTAACCGTTCAGTGTTTCTGAAAAGTACAGCACTGTTTTTATTTACTTGCTTGACTGAATTATTTACTTTTCTGTGTCTGCATTTACATATTTCAGCTCTCTGGGACAGCAGGGAGTTTGTACTGAACTCATTCCAGGGTGGAAACACTGGTCAAGCAGCTTCTGTGTTACCTGATTTCTTCAAGATATAGCTATGGAAGGGTCTTTCATCTTGCTGGTATAAAAATATTACCTTTCTGTGAATTTCTGCTTATCTTGCTAGAAGCTCAATTGTGCCTGACTGAGAGTGTTTCTTAAACAATCTACAATTACAGAGCTGACGTAAGTATATTTTTGCATATTATCTAACAGTTCAATGTTTCTTAACACTACTACACTCTTATTTATTTGCTTGACTGAATTATTTACTTTTCTGTCTCAATATTTATATATTAGATGACCTCTGGTGGAATTTTACTTCCTGATCTTTGCTCAAGTTTTTTTCTTTCTGTTCTAAGGCCTTTACCACAGCACTTTAGCTCGGACTAACTGGTTCCACATAGGTGGTCTTTTACGGCTCTCTGGGGTAGCAGGGAGTTTGTACTCAGCTCATTCCAGGGTGGAAACACTGGTCAAACAGCTTCTCTGTTACCTGATTGCGTCAAAGTGTGTCACTGGAGGGGTCTTTTATTGTGCTGGTATAGAAATTTTACCTTTGTGTGAATTTCTGCTTATGGTGCTAGAATCTCCATTCTGCCTGACTGAGAGTGTTTTTTAAAGAATCTGGAATTACAGAGCTGACATAAGTATACTTTTTGCACTTTAACTGTTCAGTGTTTCTTAACAGTACTGCACTGTTTTTATTTATTTGATTAACACCACTGCACTAGAGAGATTGCTGTCATGATGAGTTGGTTGCTGTCTTTGATGCCTTTCCTTCAATGCTATAGTACTGTAATTAACATTTTTTGGTATATTCACACTTATTTGTATGAAATTTTGTTTTGCCTTAATGCCATTTTACTTAGATGTTTGATAATGCTGTAATAGGATTTTTTATGAGTTTTTACTGGCATGCTTGACTCTTGTTTTATAGATTGGACATGATGGGTTTAATGTTCATTATGAAGACATCTATTGGTGACTGTGTCTGACCAATAATATCGAGCAGGAGTTGTCGACCAATAAGCTGGGAAGTGTTTGATTGGCTATCATCAATGGTTTTAATACTTGTTTGGCTGTAGTTTTATCTCGGAGTGTTAGCCGTTTGTAATGGTTCTTGAAGTTAGAATACATGAATAATATGCATTTCTATATGCTAAGTTTTACAGATCACTAATAATAGTTGACCTGATCATGCTTTTACTTCTTCACCATATATGCAACTTAGTTTTGCGATGCTGATATTTTCTGCTGAGGTTAATACATATTGTTGCCTTAAAAACGGGGTGTTTTTTCAAATAGTTTGTTTTTGAATATGATGATGTACAATGTCAGCAATGAAGCCACCACTTAGCGGCTTCTGGCTTGAGTGATGCATGCTAGCTGTTTTTCTGGTGTATGTGTTTTGTGGGCCATTTCAATACATCTTTGATGATTTTGACATTGCTTCTAAACGCAATGGCATTGGTATAACGTCAATTGACTGGATGAAGTTCTGAGACTTGGATCTCGATAGGTATGTCCAATAAGTGGCAGAGTTGGTGTTCGCAACCAATAAGAGAACAGATGTGATGATTACTCTAGATTGGCTGTTTTTTGCTTTTGCCAGTTTGGATTAGTTACTACTATTTAAAGAATTAGTGCGATGTCTTCCTATGCCATGATGGCAAGTCTTTAGATTAACTGCTCCTTACATAGAACAATATGACACTGGAGGCCATTGCAGGAGCTGCTGTTGTCAAATTAGCTGTAGTATATTTACTTTTCTCAGACTTTGGGAACTGATGATGTTGTATATACATGTTATGATACTGGATTTCCCCCAAGTCATTATGATGAAATTTGACAGAATTCTATTTGAATACTCTTGTGCTGGAGCATTTAAATCATATGAAAGCAGCTGATAGGGTCGCCATTGGTTAATTATCTTTGGCGTCCTTTTAAGAGGTTGAGATTTGTTTTTGCACCTATGGGCAGATACTTCTGAACTAAATAAATATATTTTTGACAAAATCAGGCTGAGTTATTTGTGCTGGCACTGAAGAAATCTATGTATGGCTCCTATTCACCCCATTCTGATAGAGTGTTTATGATGAGCCTATATTTTGATTGGCTAAATGTGCCACATTCTGATAGGATATTTAATGTGCCCCTACCAATGGAAAGGTAGTCAAAATGACTATCCCTATTGGCTGTTATGTATGTTACCCATTGCTCATTGGCTGTAGTAGCCATTGATGGTATTTGCAATACGAATATATGCCAAGAAATATACAATTTTATTATTAACCTCAGAGTTTTAATAACTTTTCAAAGGAACATGTTATGTATGTGCTGCTAATACTTTAAGATTATTTAATAACACAACTGCGTTTTTTACTTGATTATTTGAGTTATCTGTTTTGCTGTTTGTTCGGACAATCTTTGCAGAGTGCTTAGATAGGCTATTTGGATTTTAACATCTATTTTGAGTGGTCAAAATGTTAATTGTTTATATGTTTGGTCAGAGAGGTTAGTTACAAATATTAATCATGCAAAATCAATGTTCATGGTTTAATTGTTTGCTGCCTTTGATTGGATTATCCAATCATTTTTACTATATAATCACTGTTCTTGGTTATATTTCTTCAATGGTCTAAAGAAGCAACATTAAATTTTGAAACTGCTTACCTCTGCTTTCAATGTGTTTTATTTCATTAACGTTTTCTGTCTCCTTACAATGGTGTTGGATATTATTGGTCATAAAAATATTACCTTTGTCTGAATTTCTGCTTGTCTTGCTAGAAGTTCAATTGTGCCTGACTGAGAATGTTTCTTAAATAATCTGCAATTACAGAGCTGATGTAAATATATTTTTGCACTTTAACAGTTCACTCTTTCTTAACAGTACTGCACTGTTATTTATTTGCTTGACTGAATTATTTACTTTTCTGTGTCAGCATTTATTAATTTGATGACCTCTGGTTGAATTGTGTTTCCTGATCTTTGCTGAAGTTTTTTTCTTTCTGTTCTAAGGCCCTTACCACAGCACTTTAGGTCGGACTAACTGGTTCCACATAGGGGGTCTTTTACGGCTCTCTGGGGCATCAGGGAGTTTGTACTCAACTCATTCCAGGGTTGAAACACTGGTCAAACAGCTTCTTTGTTACCTGATTGCCTCAAGGTGTGTCACTGGAAGAGTCTTTTATCGTGCTGGTATAAAAATATTACCTTTGTGTGAATTTCTGCTTATCATGCTAGAATCTCTATTCTGCCTGACTGATAGTGTTGCTTAAAGAATCTGGAATTACAGAGCTGACATAAGTATACTTTATGCACTTTATCTAACTGTTCAGTGTTTCGTAACAGTACTGCACTGTTGTTTATTTGCTTAACACTACTGCACTAGTGATTGCTGTCATGATCAGTTGGTTGCTGTCTCTGACGCCGTTCCTTCGATGCTACAGTACTGTAGTTCAAATATTTTGGTATATTCATGCTTTTTTCCATAAAGTTCTGTTTTGTCTTAATGCCCTTTGACTTAGATGTTTGATCATGCTGTAACAGGATTTTTTATTAGTTTTTATTGGTATGTCTGACTCTCGTTTTATAGATTGGACATGATAGGTTTAATGTTCATTATAAAGAAGTCCATTGGTGACTATGTTTGACCAATGACATTGAGCAGTAGTTGCTTGTCTACCAATGAGCTGAGAAGTGTTTGATTGGCTATCATCAATGGTTTTAATATCTGATTGGCTGTAGTTTTATCTCTTGAGTGTTAGCCATTTCTAATGGTTCTTGGTGTTAGAATACATGAATAATATGCATTTCTATATGCCAAATTTTACCTATCACTAATATAGTTGACCTGATCTTGTTTTCACTTCTTCAGCATATAGTTTTCCATATATGTAAATTAGGTTTGGGACAGTGATGTTTTCTGTTGAGGTTAATACATACTGTTGCCTTACAAATGGGTTGCTCTTTCAAACTTCTTTCTCAACTATAGCGAGCATCATCTGTTCTCTCGGAGCCTTATTCTACATCTCTCTGCTTTTACTCTGATAGTAAATCTATCACAGGAATCCTAAACTTAGGAATATCTTCTAAATGTAATATCATATTGTAGAGAATGAATGCATCCTATCTGTTAGTTAATATGTATGTCAAAGTCTCTTCTATGGAAATTGTACGTCAAAAGTCTGTCTTTAAAACTATGTTTTGTAAAAAATTTTTCTCCCCAGGCCTCCAGTGAAAATGGACTTATAATCTAGTTGGACTCTCCCGGTCAACAAATGTAAAATAAAATAAAATAAATAACAGTTTGTTTTTGAATACCATGATGTCAAATGTCGACAATGAACCTGACGTTTATTAGCGGCTTCTGGACTGTGATGCATGCTACATTTTTTTTTTGGGTGTATGTTTTTTGTGGGCCATTTTGATACATCTTTGATGTTTTTGATATTGCTTCTAAACGCAATGGCACTGGTATAAAGTACAGTTGTGCACCTACCATAAATGTAGATGTTTGAGTGTATTCACTGTTGCAGTCATTACACTTGGGTTATCCTGCTGGCAGGCTACCCGCAGTCTGCCAGAATTCCAAAGTCTAGGTTCGGCATTGGTTGCTGTCGCCTCTTCCCTGACGTCAGTGCGCCAGAGGTATAAAAGATGCAGCCGACGCCATTTTCTTCAGTTTTTCTTGCCCCAGATGTCAGGTGCCCCCAAATAGGTAGGCTGAAAAAATTATGTCAAAAAGCATGCATGTACTAAAATAAACATTTCCTTCATCTACAAGCAAATATACCACATAGGTTGTATAGAATAGAGAAGTACAGAAAAGTACCAGCAAAGAAAAGGGAGATGGTGGGTGGGTAACCTGGACTGCAACAGTGAATACACTCGAACATCTACATTTATGGTAGGTGCACAACTGTACTATGTTCATCGTGTTTCACTGTTGCAGTCATTACACTTGGGTTGAATCCCAAAGCTGAGGTTGGGTGGCTGGGCCTAAATAGGATTAGGAGAGGCTACCAGGCCCTGCAGAACTGCAGTGGCAAAGCCTGCTCTGGATTTAGAGTAGAGAGGTAAGTGGTAGTGCTTGGTGAAAGTGTGCACTGAACTCCAGGTTGCAGCCTCCAAAATGTCTCTGGTTGGTACTCCTCTGAGGAAGGCTGCTGAAGTGGCTGCTGCTCTGGTAGAATGTGGCCTAATGCCCTCAGGCACTGATTTGCTATGTTGTGAATAGCAGAAGCAAATGCAGTGTCCTATCCATTTTTAAATAGTCTGCTTTGAGATAGGCTTTCCTTGTGATCCTGCAGCATAAGCTACAAACAGTTGCTCAGTTTTTCTGAAAGTTTTGTTCTGTCCAAGTAGAATCATAGCTGTCTGTGTATGTCCAAAGCGTGCAGAAGTCTCTCTCCTTTATTCTGGGGATTTGGATAGAATGTTGGCAAATTAATGGTTTGGTTAAGAGCCACACTGGATACTACCTTTGGCATAAATATTGGGTTTGTCCTTAGAGAGACACTGTCCTGATGAAAAATAATGAAAGGTTCCACTGCCATTAATGCTTGTAACTCTGAGACTCTTCTTGCTGAAGTTATTGCTAGGAGCAGAGCAGTTTTCCATGGTAAGAATTTTATATCGGCTGTATTGCCTGGCTCAAAAGGAGGCAGTGTGAGTTTTTCTAAAACAAAATTGAGGTCCCAAGTAGGTATTGGTGCTCTCCTTGGGGATCTTATGTTTTTTGCCCCTCTGAGGTACTATCTTAGTAGTGGATGAGAGAAATTAGGAGGTTCCGTATTGTAATGAGCTGAAATGGCAGAGGCATGGATCTTAATTGATGAGAAGGATAGGCCTTTGTCCAGCATCTCAGTTAGGTATTGCAAAATCTGAGGTCTATTTGGAACAAGTGGTTCGAGTCCTTGTGCCTGGTTCCAAGCACAGAATCTCTTCCATTTTTCTGCATAACATTTCCAAGTGCTGGGCCTCCTGGCTTCTAAAATGACATCCATAACAGCTTTAGAGAGAGGTGTGGTCTGAGTGGCTATATTATCTGCCATGCAGCCAGATTTAAGATTCTGAGTTGACTGTGCAGAATCTGATTGTTTTGTTGAGTCAGAAGATGAGGAATTTGAGGTAAAGGCCAGGCTGTGTTTTTCCCACAAGCTCTTTAGGATTGGGTACCAGTGCTGGCGTGGCCAGTCTGGGGCAATCAGGATCATTTTTGGCCTCTCTTGTCGGACTTTTAGGAGCTCCCTGGGAAGAAGAGGCAGTGGAGGAAAGGCATAAACTGTCATGGTTTTCCAGTTGAATGATAGAGCATCCACCTTCAATGCTTGTGACTGATAAGTTCTTGTGCAGAATCTCTGTAGTTGGCAGTTGTGAGGGGAAGCAAAAAGATCCATGTCTGGGCATCCCCATTTCCTTTTCATCATGCTGAAGACCTGTGGATTTAGTTTCCATTTGTGAGGATCCATGAGATTTCTGCTTAGTTCGTCTGCCAGTGTATTTTTCATTCCTGGCAGGAATTGTGCCTGCAGATATACTTGATAGGTCAGTGCTGTGTTCCACAAAGTCATGGCTTGCCTGCAGAGGGGGTAGGAATGTGTGCCTCCTTGCTTGTTTACGTATCACATAACTGTGGTATTCTCCGTCTTTAGTAATAGTTGTCCTGGATGTAGTAGATCCTTGAAGGCTGTCAGGGCATTCTGTACAGCTAGCATCTCTTTTTGATTGATGTGAAGATGCATTTGCTCCTTGGGACACGTGGCCTGAGATTTTCCTGCCATGTGTGCCCCCCAGGCATAATCCGATGCATCTGTTGTTATTGTCTGCCTGGCTGTGGGTAAGGTGAAAGGCTGTCACTTGTTGTGGTGACAGGCCAGTGCCCACCACTGAAACTCCTGTTGCAGGCAGGGAATTACAGTTATTAGTATTTCCAGGCTGTGGCAATGTTGAGTCCAAACACTTTTTAGACACTATTGTAGTTTCCTCATATGCAGTCTTGCATATGGAATTAGTAGAATGCAGGATGCCATGAAGCCCAGGGCCTGCAGAATTTTTATTGCAGGTAGCTGGGTCTTTGTTGCCATCATTTGAAAGTAATGAGTCAGTTGCCTTTGCTTGTCTGGCATGAGATAAGCCATCTGGGCAGTTGTATTTAAGCTTGCACCCAGGAATATTATCTCTTGAGAGGGCACTAGTTTTGATTTCTTTTCGTTTACTATGTACCCTAGGCACATTAGTAATCTTTTTACAAACGCCAGATGCTTTAGTATAATGTCCTTGCTCTCTGCTTGAATGAGGCAGTCGTCCAAGTAGGGATATATTTGAATTCCTTTTTGTCTGCAAAATACAATTACTGGTGCCATGTAGATGTTCGAGTGTATTCACTGTTGCAGTCCAGGTTACCCACACACCATCCCCCTTTTCTTTGCTGGTACTCTTTGAATAACTCTCATGTCCATGAGAGCAGAAATTTGTTTTTGTGCCTCTGCCCATTGGTTTTGTGGCAGGTCCGGCATTCCTTTTGATTTTGGAAGGGTATGAAAGTGGAACCTGTAACCCTGAGAAACAATATTCAGTACCCATTTGTCCTGGGTGATCATGTGCCAATTTTGTGAGAAAAATTCTAGCTTTCCCCCTAAGGGTGCTGCCAAAAGGTAAGTGCTTGGCATTTGTAGAGGAAAGTCATTGGGACTGTTTCCTAAAAGGTTTGATTTGTCTTCTCCTCCTTTGGGGGCTGAAGCACCCCATTGTTTAGGTCTGTAAGAGCCTTGGGGCTGAATCTGCCTCTTGGGCGTCTGTATCTGCCTCTTTGTGGCCTGTCTGACATCAGAAAGGCCCAATTTTTTGAAGGCCAGTTTCTGCTAAACCTAGGTGGTTGAACCTGTAAAAAATCCTTTACTGTCTGCATTGATTTTGCTTTATCCTCCATTTTCTTTAATACCTCTTCTGCCTTAACACCAAACAAAGTATCATGCTGTAGTGGAGCATCCAATAATTTTACTTTAACATGTTCAGGTAAACTTTGTTCTTTCAACCAAGCATGCCTTCGAATAACAGAGCCTGTAACTGTGGCTCTACAAGAAGCCTCTAATACATCAAAACCACATTGCAGAGTATGCTTTCCCACTTGTTCAGCTGCATGCAATAAATCCTGCATTTCCTTATTGTCAGGACATTCTGAGTTTGTAAGCATTTTCTGTTTTAGCAAAGACATTAGGTATTGTTGATATTTAAGCATGTGAAACTGGCAGTTTAAAACCCTTACAGCCAAGGTAGCAGAAGTGTAAACTTGTTTCCCCCATCTATCCAGAGCTCTAGAATCCCTATCAGAGGGGACAGGATTTTTTGCAGTGGAAGCCTTAACCCCTTTGGGACCCTGAGAAATTGTTTCTGGGTCAGCAGCACGGTTTTTAGAAAGAAATTTATGAGAGTCTGGGACCCTGTAGTACACCTGTCTGGCTTGACTGGTGCAGGGGGTAAAGAATCAGGAGACAGACTGGATTCAGAGAAAACATCATCAACTATATCAAGCACAGGGGGGATAGCCAGGGGCCTGTGCTGAGGCAATAAAAGAAAATCTCTGAGCCTTTTCTTGGATTCTGAGTAATCCTGGCTCTCCCAATGGAAATGCTCCCTCATGGTGTGCAAGGTTTCCCCAAAAGAATAATCCTCAGGTGGAGAGGCTGAATGTATAGATTCTTCTGCATCAGAGTCCTCATAGGGAGTGAGAGAATATCCCTGATCTGAGGAGGAATCAGAGGAAATAGAAACCTGGTCAGAGTCAGTCAGTATCAGGAGGGGGATGGGAACCCCTGATCAAAGTAATTAGGCCCTCGGCCATTTTAAGCATCTGTTTCTTTGGCATAGATGACTGTCCAGGAGAATGCTGTACTTGTTTCATTGTCTTTAATGGTGTTTTTGACTTTGCCTTGGCTGCTGTAGTGGACTTAATAGTAAGCTGTGAAGGTCTGAAAATACCCTCAGAAGCCGATGCCTGCTCAGCAGCTATGGACCCATCTGAGGGAATAGTTTCCGCAGGCCCAATACCTTGAGTTTCCAAAGGCCTAGGTGCCTCCACGTGGGAGTCGGATACGGCCTGTGGCTTTGAGGTAGCGGGTGTCAGGGGCTGCAAAAGCGCCTCACTGAGAACTGGCAAACTGGCAACTGGCCTAGAAGAGGCTTCGTCGTCGGTCTTGGACCTCGGATGCCTGTCCTTTTCCTTGTCTTTGCATTTTTTATGAATTCCGGTCGTCGGTTGTTCCGACGGCATTATGTAGTTAAACCTTCGGCCAAAGTAATGCAAAGCAAAATCAAACTGACGCTTAATAGTGCGTTTGTTGAATCTAGCACAAAACCGACAACTAGTGACGTCGTGGTCAGGGCCGAGGCAAGGAATACAGTAAGAGTGAAAATCCTTATGAGGTATTTGCTTCCCACAAGAAATACAATTGTTAACTTTTATTGACATCGGTCTGGAGCAAGAAAAAGTTTCCCCAACGGGGTACTTAGCTTTATTGAAGACTTCAGTTCTGAAATTCGATTTCGAAAATCTCAGGAGTCGGCCGACCGGCACTTGCGAACTGCTTTTGCTTCGGTCACCACGCAGCAAGAAAGACTGAAGAAAATGGCACTGGCTGCTTCTTTTATACCCCTGGCACATTGACGTCAGGGAAGAGGCTACAGCAACCAACACCGGACCTAGACTTTAGAATTCTGGCCGACTGTGGGTAGCCTGCCAGCAGGATAACCCAAGTGAAATGACTGCAACAGTGAAACATGATGAACATCTTCACATTGACTGGATGAAGTTTTGAGACTTGGATCTCGATAGGTATGTCTTTTCTGAAGTCTGATAAGTGGCAGAGTTGGAGTTCTCAAGCAATACGAGAACAAATGTGATGATTACTATAGATTATTATTATTTTTTTTTGCCTTTGCCAGTTTGGATTGGTTACTGCCATTTAATGCATTAGTGCGGTCTTCTTCCTGTATGGTAATGGCAAGTCTTTAGATTAACATAATTACATAGAACAGTATGATATTGGGGTCCATTGCAGGAACTGCTGTTGTCAAATTAGCTGGAGCATATTTAATTTGCTCAGTCCTTGACAGCTGATGATGATGTATATTCATGTCATGATACTGGATTTCCCCCAAGTCGCTAAGATGAAATTTGACAGAATTCTACTTGAATATTCTTGTGCTGGAGTTTTTAAATCATATGAAAGCAGCTGACGTGGTTGCCACTGGTTGATTATCTTTGGCATCCTTTTAAGACGTTGAGAGTTGTTTTTGCACCTATGGGCAGATATTTGTGAGCTAAGTAAATATATTTTTGAGAAAAATCAGATTAAGTTGTGTTGGCACTGTTGACATCTATGTATGGCTCCTATTCACCCCATTCTGATAGGATATTTATGATGAGCCTATATTTTGATTGGCTAAATGTGCCACATTCTGATAGGATGTTTAATGTGCCCCTATCAATGGAAAGGCAGTCGAAATGACTATCCCTCTTGGCTGCTATGTATGTTAGACATTGCTCATTGGCTGTATTAGCCATTAATGGTATTTGCAATTTGAATCTATGCCAATAAATGTACGATTTTATTATTAACCTCAGAGTTTTAATAACTTTTTTACTGCACTAGCGACTGCTGTCATGATTAGGCGGTTGCTGTCTCTGATGCATTTCCTTTGGTGCTATAGTAGTGTAGTTAAAATTTTTTGGTATATTCATGCTTTTTTCTTTGAAGTTTTGTTTTGCCTTAATGCCCTTTTACTTAGATGTTTGATCATGCTGTAACAGGATTTTTGTATTAGTTTTTATTGGTATGTTTGACACTCATTTTATAGATTGGACATGATAGGTTTAATGTTCATTATTAAGAAGTCATTGGTGACTGTGTTTGACCAATGACATCGATCAGTAGTTTGTCTACCAATGAGCTGGGAAGTGTTTGACTGGCTATCATCAATGGTTCCAGTACCTGATTGGCTGTAGTTTTATCTCTGTTAGCCATTTCTAATGGTTCTTGGCATTAGAATACATGAATAATATACATTTCTATTTGCCAAGTTTTACCCATCACTAATACAGTTGACATGATCGTGTTTTCATTTCTTCAGCATACAGAGTTCTATATATGCAAATTAGTTTTGTAACGCTGATGTTTTCTGTTGAGGTTTATACATACTGTTGCCTTACAAATGGGTTGTTCTTTTGAACAGTTTGTTTTTGAATACCATGATGTTAAATATCGACAATGAAGCTGCTGTTTATTAGCGGCTTCTGGACTGAGTGATGCATGTTAGCTGTTTTTTGGTGTATGTTTTTTGTGGGCCATTTTGATACATCTTTGATGTTTTTGATATTGCTTTTAAATGCAATGGCACTGGTATAACTTCACAGTGACTGGATGAAGTTTTGAGACTTGGGTCTCAATAGGTACATCTTTGATGAGGTCCGATAAGTGGCAGAGTTGGAGTTCTCAAGCAATAAGAGAACAGATGTGATGATTACTATAGATTGGTTGTTTTTTTGCCTTTGTCAGTTTGGATTGGTTACTGCCATTTAATGCATTACTGCAGATGTCTTCCTGTATGGTGATCGCAAGTCTTTAGATTAACTCCTCTTTACATAGAACAATATGATACTGGGGGCCATTGCAGGAGCTGCTGTTGTCAAATTAGCTGGAGCATATTTACTTCGCTCAGTCTTTGACAGCTGATGATGATGTATTTACATGTCCTGATACTGGATTTCCCCCAAGTCACTACGATGAAATTTGACAGTTAGAATTCAACTTGAATACTCTTGTGCTGGAGTTTTAAAATCATATGAAGGCAGCTGACATGGTCACCATTTAAGAGGTTGAGAGTTGTTTTTGCACCTATGGGCAGATATTTCATAGGTTCATAGGTGTGTACTAGGCTAATAGCCCTGTAGCCAACACAAGCCTATCCCAAGAATATTCCCAGTCATTCTGTTCCAGGACATTAGTTCATTGTGCCCCTATCAAGCAAGGCTATTGAAGTGAATCCCGGGGTGAATTTCCGGTTACCCATCAACCCAAGATTTTTCTTGAAGAGGGCTAGTGATGTGCTCTGCTTGACATGAATGGGGAGTTTACTCCTTAATATGGAAAGTCTCTGGGTTAGGAACCTGTCCCTCTAGTCGGTTCTGTTTATTGTGGTGATGAGATTGAGGTCTTTGGAGCGTCTGGTGTGGAGGGATTGGGACTTTTTCAGATGAAGCATGTTTAGTAACTCTGGGTCAGACATGGCTTTGTATGCCAAGCAGACATCGCCACTAAGTAGACGATATGAGACGGAGTAAAGCTGGTGTTTTTTTGAGTCTGTCTGTATAGGGCATGTGTTTGAGTCCCAGGATCCTCTTTATAATTTGTATGCCCTCTTCAGTTGTTGCAGGTGTCTAGTGAGGTACATGCCAAATAGGGCATTGCACTCAATAATGGGTCTGATTAGGGATGACTAGAGAGGGATTATGACTTCTTTCTTCCTGGAAGAGAAACCTTTTGTAATGAGGTGTCCCACACAGAAGGACTTTAAACTACTGTGCCAACATGGTTGTCAAAGGAGAGGTTTGTGAGATAAGTAAATATATTTTTGAAAAAAATCGGGCTGAGTTGTTTGTACTGGCACTGCTGACATCTATGTATGGCTCCTATTCACCCCATTCTGATAGGGTGTTTATGATGAGTATATATTTTGATTGGCTAAATATGCCACATTCTGATAGGATGTTTAATGTGCCCCTAATAATGGAAAGGCAGTCAAAATGACTATCCCTATTGGCTGCTATGTTTGTTAGCCATTGCTCATTGGCTGTATTAGCCAGTGATGGTATTTGCAATACAAATCTATGCCAATAAATATACAATTTTATAATTAATCTCAGAGTTTTAATAACTTTTCAAGGGAACATGTTATGTATGTGCTGCTAATACTTTAAGATTATTTAATAACACAACTGTTTTTATGTTATTTGATTATTTGAGTTACTACCTGTTTTGCTGTATGCTCAAACAATCTTTGCAGAGCACTTAGGCTACTTATATTTTAACATCTATTTTGAGAGGTCAAAATGCTAATTGTTTATATGATTGGTCAGAGAGGTTACAAATATTAATTATGCAAAATCAATGTTCATGGTTTAATTGCTTGCTGCCTTTGATTGGATTATTAACCAATTATTTTGACAATATAATCACTGTACTTGGTTGTATTTTTTCAATGATCTAAAGAAACAACTTTAAGTTGTGAAAGCGTTTACCTCTGTTTTTAACGTTTTTTACTTCATTAAATTTTCCATCTCCTCACATTGGTATTGGGTGTTATTGGTGATAAAAATATTACCTTTGTCTGAATTTCTGCTTATCTTGCTAGAAGCTCCATTATGCCTGACAGAGTGTTTATTAAACAGTCTGGAATTACAGCGCTGACAAAAGTATATTTTTGGACTTTATCTAATTGTTCAGCATTCCTTAACACTACTGCACTGTTTTTATTTATTTTATTAAGAGTACTGCACTGTTTTTATTTGTTTGGTTAATAGTACTGCACTGTTTTTGTTTGCTTTACTGAATTATATACTTCCTGTGTTTGCATTTATGTATTTGCTGACCTCTGGTTGAGTTTTATTTCCAAATCTTTGCTGAAAATTTGTATTTCTGTTCTAAGGCATTTGCTACAGCACTTTAGCTTGGATTGAATGGTTCCACATAGGGTGACCTTTACAACTCTCTGTGGCAGCAGACGTTTGTAGTGATCTCATTCCAAGGTGAAAACACTGGTCAGACAGCTTCTGTATTATCTGATTGCCTCAAAGTGTGGTTTTGTAAGGGTCTCTTATCTTGCTGTTATAAAAATATTACCTTTGTATGAATTTCTGCTTATTTTACCAGAAGCTCAATTGTGTGTGATTGAGAGTGTTTATTAAACAATGTGAAATAACAGAGCTGACATGGGTAGAGTTGTTTCTACTTTATCTAACTGTTCAGTGTTTAACACTACTGCACTGTTTTTATTTACTTCATTAAGATCACTGCACTGTTTTTATTTACTTGCTTAACAATACCGTACTGTTTTCCTTTGCATGACTTAATTATTTACTTTTCTGTGTTCGTTTATACACTTGCTGACCTCTGACTGAATTTTGCTTCCTGATCTTTGCAAAAATGTTCTGATTTCTGTTCAAAGCCATTTGGCACAACACTTTAAGTTGGTCTAATGGGTTCCACATAGGGGGTCCTTTACAGCTCTCAGGGGAAATGGGGAGTTTGTAGTGAACTCATTCCAGGGTGAAAACACTGGTCACACAGCTTCTGTGTTACCTGATTGCATCAAGCTGTGGATTTGGAATGGTCTTTTATCTTGGTGATATAAAAATATTACCTTTGTGTGAATTTCTGCTTATCTTGCTAGAAGCTCCATTGTACCTGGGACTGTTTCGTAAGCAATCTGGAACTACAAAGCTAACATATGTATAATTTTGCTCTTCATGTAATTGTTCAGTGTTTCTTAACACTACTGTACTGTTTATATTTATTTATTTGATTGAATTATTTACTTTTCTGTGTCTGCATATATACATTTGCTGATATCTGGTTGGATTTTGCATCCTGATCTTTGCTGAATTTTTTATTTCTGTTCTAAGGCATTTGGCACATAAAGGGTCCTTCACAGCTCTCTGGGCAGCAGGGAGTTTGTAGTGAAGCTATTCCAGGGTGGAAACACAGGTCAAACAGTTTCTGTGTTATCTGATTGTCTCAAGGTGTGACTTTGGAAGGGTCTTTTATCTTGCCTGTATAACTATATTACCTTTGTGTGAATTTCTGCTTGTCTTGCTAGAACGTCCATTGTGCCTGACTGAGACTGTGGGCAGGATTCACGAAACCTCCGTGTAAGAGTTAATATGTCTTACACGGAGGCTGCAGTTAAACGGTGTGATGTCAGCATGCCATGCATATTCATGAGGGCATGCTGAATCACACCCTAGGCTAACACGGTCCGTGTAGAAAATTAGGGGGCGTGTCCGCACGGCGAGTTCTGCAAAGGGACACGCCCCCAGAAGAGTCAGAGTCCTGAAAGTAAACTCCCACGAGCGAGTCCGCGGAAATGTCAAAAAACACAACACCACACATGCCCCCACAGACTATAAACCCAACTGTAATGTAAACCGTAAAAATCAACAGTTTAATTTTTTTTTTATAATTTCAAAAATGTTTGCCCGTAATTGCACTCGTTTGCACGGGTGTGCTCTTCGCTCAGCCACAGTTAGCAGTCATTGAAACAGCATATAAGATCTAAATATGCAAATTAAGCTAAGTAGCAACAGCGTAGTGGTAGAGACGTTGGCCAAAGAGGAGGTAGTCACGGTTCGAGCCCCAACAACATCATTTTCTATTTTTAGTGAAATAAGCACGAAACAATCCCCTGACATATATGTATGTGTATATATATATATATATATATATATATATATATATATATATATATATATATATATAATTTAAGTAAAATGTAATGAAATGGGCCATGTATTTTTGAAGAAATCTGACACAATAAAAAAAAAATTTTATAAGTGCCCATAGCTGAGCAGCGCTCTAACAAGCTGAGTATGATTGCCCGGAGGTGAGCAGTAGTTTAACAGGTGTAATATGAGTGCCCGGAGTTGAGCAGTGCTTTAACACGCTGAAACTGTGTGTTCGTAGCTGAGCAACGCTTCACACAGCGTAATATGCGTGCTCATAGCCAAATAACGCGTTAACCAGCGTAAGCCATTTGTGCGGAGCTGCGCAGCGCGCCAACTGGCTTACCGGTGGGCAACGTTGAGCAAGCTGTATCAAAGCCACCTTTACACAAACACACACACCTCCTAGCCTGTCTAGACAGTAGTAAAATAAAAAAAAGCAATGCCCAGGCTTGAACCCAGGATACTGTGCATCATAGTCAAAGTACTGAACCACTAAGCCATGACAGTTGTACTGAGAAATGCAGTATTAGCATATATATATATATAGGAATGAATGGAAATAGAAGCATGACAAAGCATGTTTTTTTAAGCTGATACATTTCAAAAATGGCCAATCACAGATAAGTGTGGGAAAAACGTCATATATAAGCCCCATAGGCGGGAATACACAGCATAACTGATTGTGGAACCTATTTGCAGTCAGGATGGCAGGTGTAGGAGAGGGCAGTCGCTTCCGAGCACAGAGGTGGGGTGTTGAGGAGTCCAAATATATGGTTTGGCTCCTAGTCCACGATCATGAGGCTCAACTCATGCAGGGCCAGGTTCTCTGGGGTGCGTACAAGGCACAGGCATGGAACCGGTTGGCATATGATCACACCAGTGCCACAGGCATACCAAGGACTGGTGAACAGGTCCGTCACCACCATGCGGACCTGAAGAGACGAAAGCAGGACCAACTGAACCGTTGGATCCAGGAGGCCCGGCAAATGCCCAACGCCCCACTACTGAGTAAGTATCCATGTAATTAAGTATGTAAGAAATTATCCTAGCTGATATTATGGAGATGTATGTTCCAATATTACTTCATTTATATTACAGCTGCAGGTGTGTTCGTGAATCGGCGAGCCTATGATGATAGGCTGGTGCGGTTGCGCCACCAGGCAGGTTAGTAATTATTTTGCTGTAATTGTTATAGAATATAAGTGAGACAGCTTGTAAAAGAGTTCAGTGTTGTTATATATTAATAAAGTTCAAATAACACTAGAAGAAAGATTCTGCTAGTACTGTATGATTAGATAAGTGATGCAGCCTATAATCCAGAAATAAAAATTAATCAAGTCTGAAATAGAGATTTTCCACCTGTATTGTAATATCAGATAACTTGCTTCAGCCTGAAAATTATTGGTAAACAAGCTAAAGACGATAGACATGTGTCAAATACATCCCCTTTTAAAATCTGCCATATGAAACAAGTGAGTCTGTTGGAAAGGATTGTTGTAACCAAGTAAGAAATGTTAATAACGCCTAGAATTAAGTACTATCTTGAATTGTAAAAATAAAACAAGTGACAGTGTGAGAAAGAGGTATGAATCGACCAAGAAAGCTGTAATAAGTCTTGAATAAAGTTATACTGCAGTCAGTACATAATGAAATGAATGAGACAGCCACAACCAAACAGTGAAATGTGTGTAATAAAGTACTGAAGCTGGAATGTGTCTGTCCCACAATTTGGATATGTTGCTGTACCCTTGCAATATGGAGATAGTATGGTTGTATGAAATACTGAACATCCACAGTTGTCTAGAGCCATATAAATCAAATGTAGCAGGATGCTGTACCTGAACACAGCCAGATATGAACATGTATGAATAAAAATGCAATGTATATTAATGTAGCAGTAACATTCCCATCACCAACATTCCTAAGGTTACATATAGGAAACTGTACTAAGACCTGTAGGGTATATATATCTGCAGCTACTAGAAATATACAGCATATGTATAGGTAGTTGAAGTTGTTAATGAAATATTTCTTCACCCTACCTTATTTTCACAAATAATGCCATTCCACACCAAACTGGGTATGTGTATTCACAATTAATTCCCACGGACATTTGTCCTATTGGTTCATACATATTTGCATGTACGTTGATGCATGTGCCCTGTTCACATATCCAAACCTGATGGCTTGTTGACATCATTCAACCCTGCATGCTGTTGGATTGTGTACTGTTGTTCAAAATATGCATGTGTTATGCTTGCTGTTCAATGTGTGGAATTCATGGGTGTTTGGTTAATGGGAATACTGATGCATGCTGTTACAACTAATTTTGAATGGTATTGTTTGTTACTAACCCAAAATGTCATAAAATATTGCTAAACATAGGACAACAGGGAAGGTGGGTTCCAGCGGACCCACCTCTCCCACCTCAGCTGGCGAGTGCACCTGGCATTAGTGCCCAGGCCAGAACCTCCTCCGGTGGCCCTGTGCCACCTTCGGGTGGAAGCGCTGCAGGGGACGGGGCTCATCCCCCCTCTGCAAGCGTGGCCGGAGGAGAAGGTCCACTCACCCTCCAAAGTGTCCGGTCTGTGGTGCGTAGCAAGATCAGGCATTCTGTGCTTGAATCCCTAGGCCAGCTTGAGGCACAGGTGGCGCAACTCACAGGTGTGCCTGCCCGTCCTACACAGCCCCCAGCACAGCCCCATTCTGGGCAGTGAAGGCGCAGTGGCAACTGCCCATGGGTGGGGATCTCAGTTCCACTGTTGCCATCTGTGGGCTCATGGGCTCGCGATATCCAAACATCCATCCCTGTCAATTGTGTTTCTCCCCCACGTGTCATACTCTGCCCCTGTATTCGTCTTGTTTGTCTTGTCTGTTAACCTCCCCTACCTACCTCCCCAAATATACCTACTTCCTGTACCTCACATTCCACTCTCACCTGAAAAAAAAATAAAAAAGGGGCACTCTGTTCCCACAAAAAAATTATGCCCCATACATAGGTGCCCATTTTGCAGATATGTCTGCTGGATATGTCAACTGGTAATTACAATTGGCTGTACAACATATTTTGTTGTCCTCACCCCTCTCTCAGGGGTGGAAGGTTTCAAATTTCACACCAAATTACACACATATGCACAGCTGTTGCTGATAAAGAAATGGGCAGCTATGGGCCTTTCCTACATCCTTCCTGCAAATCCCAAGCTTGTTTTCCTACTGTCCTATCCTCTTTGTGCCCCCTTTTTCACCACTTTCCTATCTCCCCATTTTCTTTTCTTTAAAATAAATTAGCGTGGGTGTGCGCGAGAGTAAGCACTTTTAAGCAGTAGTCAGCAGGTGTGCGCTTGTGTGCGCCTTTTAAGCAGTAGTCAGCAGGTGTGCGCTTGTGTGCGCTTAGCTAAGCGTGTGTGCGCAAAGCTAAGTGACAGTGCGCATGCGTGAGCACCGCGCAAACCAGCGCTAAACCGCTTACAACTGCTTAAAAGTGCCTTATTCACTCTGAATGACAAGACCTGTAGTCTGCTCAGCAGCAAAATAAAATTCCTCTGTCAGTCTTGAACCCAGGACCTTGGAAACACTAGTCTGCATGACCTACCACTAAGCCATGACTGATATATAAGAACTTTGTGCTGAAAGCAATATATCATGCAATAGTAGGACTGAATGTAAAGGGAATATAGGAAGGCTATTACACAAAGCTTTTCTTGTATCTTTACTGGCAATTCTTGTGGAATTGCATTACATTAGTGTGATAAGAGAAACAGCCATGCTAGTAGGTAATAATGTGACAGTAGCACCTTGCAAACCACAAACACTATCAGAGCGGGATAAACACCGCCATATTTGAATAGGTAAGAGGCCAGACCTCGCAACTGTGACTGATTTACAGGGATGTTCCTGATTTGCAAACAAATGTTAACTGTGCCCCACTGACTCCCTGTGAAATGTACTAACTGTAGGCAGAAAGGTGTGGAATCCCACGTAATGGTAACTCTCAATTAGTTAAAGTACACACTACTTGCATGTCAGAAATGGTGTAGTAATGCATATGCTCAAAATACCCCACAGTCACAACTGCAGAATATCTGAACTATATCACGGGTGTATCCCACTGATATGTACCATTCCCTGAGGCTGCTAAAATATACACCTGAGAGTATCTGAGGCCTGCAAGTGTCAGAAACTCACAGGCACATCATTCTGTCTGCTGTCACACACTCTGTGAATAGCTGTAGAATTGCTTCCACAAACACACCCTCATGTAGGAATACAACCCAGAAATATCAAAGGATGTAGCCATCTAATAAAATAAGGACTGTATAGCAGTTTACAAACACTGCATGTGCCTGATATTCATAACTGTTAGTACAAAGTACAAGGCCCCACTACTGCTCAGCAGCAAAATAAGATACCCTTGTAGGTGTCAAACCCCACACCTTGGCCTTACCAGACTGCATGCAGTACCACCAAACCACACCAAACATATAAGGAATTGCTGCTGAAAAATATATCATGCATTACAAGGAGTGAATGTAAATGGAAAATAGGAAAGCCATAGCAACACATTCCAGTAAAGACACTTAGCAGGCCTTCAAGGAGTGAATGTAAAGGCTAAATAGTGAAGCCTTAGCAACAAATTGCAAGAGCTACTGTTGTATACCAGTTAATCCACAAGTCCCACAGGAAAGCACATACTCCCATGTAAACAGTATTAGTATTATTAGGTGTCAGTTAACATACACACTGAGAAGAATGAACTGGAAGAAGCAACAGTCAGGTTTCAGTACAACATGCATTTCAGTGCCTACAACACAGCCTTAGATATGAGAGACATACCAACCTTTACACTCACAGAACAGTGTCCAAGGCAAACCAGCATGGTTCCCACCTTGAAAAACTGAAAGGGCTACGCCTACCTAACCTAACATTTTATAGCACTGTCCTGACATCACAGTGAGAACTGCAATTACCACACAGCAGGCTGAATGCAATTAATAAATGCTGGCTAACAATTGGTGCAGAGGCCATCACTTGCACATGTGCAGATACCTACAAAAGCGGCCTCTACTCCCAGTCCACACATGCAATACTATCATTGCAGCAACTGCAGGGAGAGAGACAGAAAAAGAGAGAGAGAGAGAGAGAACAGAAAAAAACATAATAAAAAGAAAAAAACATCAAGACAGCAGCAGCAAGCCAGCCAGCAGCAAGGCAGCCAGCAGCAAGCCAGCAGGCAGCAAGCCAGCCAACAGCAAGCCATCCAAAACAGCAGTCAGAAACAAAGGTAATGTAAACTACATAATCTAATAATCTACATACTGTGAACCCTCCATATGTGTTAGCAGTCTGTATCTATATTTATATTAAGATGTGCATAGGGCAAGGGACATACTGCTACTGCAACTGTTAGTGAAGGCTGGACATACATATGTAGTTGAAGGTTGCTAACAGTATGCTACCGTAGGCCCAGGGCCAATGGCATACTACCTACCTATGACACGATGCACACACACATGTACTCATTGCAATACCAACTATGTGAGGTGGAATGAGTGTGCCACTAACTGTGTGCAAGGTCTGTAATGGTGCGATTGCTCAGCATGACTTTGTGTCTGTCATGGTAGTGTGTGTCCTTGGTGTGAGGCCAGAGAAAGATGTGTCAGTTATTGGGATACAAACATACTACACTGCCATATGTTGTGCTGTGGTTCCCTGTATATGACTGCGGTGTAGGTAGGGGTATGGCCGTAAAGACTAGGGTGCATTGCCATTGAAATTGTAACTGTGCATTGCATGGGATAACAATGTTCCCCATCCATTACCTTGATACGTACCCCCAGTGTGAGGTTGTGCATTGGACCTAACAGTGTGCTAAGTGCTGGTGTATACTAGTTTGTTGTATGGAGTGTGCCAGGCACTGTCACACAGTTGTTGGCTGAGCACTGATATGTGGTAATGTACATGTGTATCCCCTGATAGACAGACAGATGCTATATATGGCAGTTCAGTGATATCAGTACAGTAGAGTATTATGTGTGCCATATTACTTGCTCAAATATTTTTCTTTTCCTTCCAGGGCGATGGTGCATCAGCGCAACCCCTGTTATTCGGCTGCAGAGGATGAGGAGATACACCATAGCCTGGTGCGGGATTTTTCAACACTCTTTTCCCAGACCAGCCAGAACCAGCAGGAGAGGGCTGCACTGTGGCAAAACCTTATCCGTCGGGTAAATGACATAGGCATGCAGAACCGGACATATGAGCAGGTACGCCATCACTGCAGTGATTTAATTTGAAATGTCCGTCAGCGTGCGTCTGATATCCACAGGCAAGGGGCACCTATACATCCGCCCCTCACCAGACTGGAGGAGCTCCTCCAAGTGTTGTGGTTCCAGCCCAACAACATCCACAGATGTGTGTAATGATGGAGGCTGAAGCCGCCCAGCATGTGGACATGGAGTGTGCAGGTAACATGCCATATCTGTAGTTGACTGTTCTCTGCACTGGTAGTTTATGCATGTGTGAGATGTGTACTGTGTTTGTAGCTGTTATCCTGGACATTATTATGCAAGATTGATATTCTCAATATCAGCAGTACACCTGTGAAAGCCAACTGTTGTACTACTGTACTGTATCATACTCACAGTATCAATGGCACAGTTGTGCCCACTGACAATAACTGTCTTATTTGTGCAGGTCCCTCTGGAGTAACAGCAAGGCAGCCAATCCATGCTGGTGAATGTGTAATAACAATACTTTTAATACTAATGATAATAATAGTAATAATACCCTCAAACAGTATTGTTATGTGTTGGATTGCAGGTGTGTTTGTGTTTGTATCTCATGTACTGAGGAGTGTGCATGTGCCCATGTGTGCATGTGCCCATGTGCCTGTGTGTGCATGTGCTCATGTGCCCGTGTGTGCATGTGCCCGTGCGCATCTGTGGTAACATTGTGTACACATTGTAAACTGTGTTTCCTGTCTTCCTCTCACAGGTTCTGGTGTTGCTCTGTTGGCGTGCAGCAGGGAACCTGAAGCCACTGCTGGGGACAGTGATAATGATGATACATGTGTAATGGCACAGGGAGGTGTGTCAGGGTCAGTTGTTGGTCAGCCAATCGACAGTACACAGCAGTCAACCCCATCAATGCGCACAGTCATCCTGCTGATACATCCATTGTCACCAATGTCCTTAGCTGAGGGACAGCATACAGTGGGTATTGACCAGGGTAATGTGGTATCAGTGGCACATGCATCCCCTCACAGCAGCCATGGCCAGAGTCCTGACATAGTACCACACAGGCAGATGTCCAGGGGTTCTCGTGTGAGCATCCGTGGTCGTACTGCCCCTGTCAGACATGCCCACAGAGGTCTTTCAACCTCAGCTATGTGCCGGGCTGTAATGCAGGCACAGGCACATATGGAACGGTACACCAGACAGGGTCTAAGGGAGCTTAGAGCACATCACACTGCTATGAATGACACTATGCGTGACGTCGCGACTGCCATCTGTACTGTCGGTGAGGTCATTGACAGACGTTGGGGGGACACATTAGATCTGTTCCACAACTACATGTCCATGAGCCAGGGCAATGCAGGACGGTTGAGGCGTCGACGTGGACGTATGCCAGCAACATCAGCAGCTGGCAGTCATTGCGGATGACAACAAACACACAGCCGCTCCCATAGTGCCAGTGCCAGTACTAGCCCCAGCAATGCTGGGTCTGTGCTGTCATCAGACTGCCCCAGGAGACCATGTGCATGTGGCTCTGGACAGTCCCAGCAGGGACATGTGTCCAGTCATCAACCAACTGCTTCTGATGACAGTACCCAGTCTGGCTTAGTACCTGATACTGTCCGTAGCACCCCTGCCAGGCACAGGTACCATGTCCGTGGCCAGAGACAGTGATCTGTATGACCTGGCAGGTACAGTCTGTGGCTGTCCACAAACACCCGTATATGGCAGCCATGAGGAGGAACTGTGTGCATGCATACACACATGCATAATGCTAACACCTAGGGCTAACACATACACACACACACCGCATCAACATTGCCCCATGTTGTACTGTTGTCCCTCACTAACACACACACATACATGTTAACTGGATGTATCAGTGGCAGACCCAGGCATACCAAGTACACACCCTGTGCATATGATGAAACTGTGCCGTCTCCTGCAATCTGTCACATTGATGCAGGAACAGGATAACATGGTGCTGATGCACAGGTTGACTACCTAGAACTGTAGTAATATTATCATGTTTCACTTGAAAGAAAGTTACTGTTTGTCGTTTTTGCATTTAAGTTACCTGTAACACATTGCATTTAAGTTACCTGGCACTTGCTCACTACAGCAATTACATAAGTCAGCACTAAAATATTAAAAGCACTACACCCTCACAAACTCCCCTTGAGTACCCGGTTCCCCATTGGCCCTTTTTTTCAATTATAAAGGAATTCCCAATACTATTCTAGCATGCCCAAAGGTCAGTTGTCAATCTCCTCTCCAGTCCAGCTGGTGAATCTGGGAATCTTGAGGCAATGTTACAACTGCCTCATGTACACAGACAACCCTCTCCTCCTCCCAACAAATTCCAACACATGTGAGAGATGCAACCATATAGCCATACTGGAGGCTAAGCTCTCTCAATTCAGTACTGGTGAAACCAGTCAGGAGGAGAAGGAAACCACACTCACTACAATTCCAGTCTCACATAGACCTACCATGACAACAAACCAAACACACAAAAACATACTCGGAGGCTCTAAATAAAAATCTGCCTAAGCAGCAGAGATCTCCAAAGCAGACACCCAAGCAACCGCTACCCCAAAACAAAACACGTGCAACACACAGCTCACAAAGCCAGTGTGCCGAACAGTCACAGCCCTTAAGGCTAAACAACACACCTGATACACTTGTAATAGGTGACTATCGTCAGGCATACTGACGTCCCGCTCACCAGGCTGAACAAGGAGAAGGTCACGGTGAGCTGCCTGTTGGGCGCTAGGATCCGCCACATAACACAAGCACTCAGGTCACTCCAAGGCAAGTACAAATATGACTCAGTCACTGTCCATGCTGGTGTGAATGACCTGAGACGTACCTCCCTGGACTACATGAAGAGAGACATAGAGGAGCTCTCTGAGCATGTAGCCCAGACCGGTATGACCCTGACCTTGAGTAGCATCTTACCCTCACCAAGAATGATGCCACAATATGAAGACAAGATGATCAAGTTCAACAATTGGCTTAAGTATTGGTGTCATTCAAAGGGGATCCAATGCCTGTCAGCCTGGGATGACATGCTCGACAAGCCACGATGCTTCGCTAGGGACGGCTTGCACCTGTCACCCCTGGGCTTTCGGATATTGGCCAAGGCTCTTGCTACCCCCATAGTGCCTTTTTTAGGCAAGGCTCAAAAGACAAACCCACCTCCATAGGTATCACAAGGGATAAGAAACTAAGAGGAATGCTACTCAATGCCAGAAGTCTAAACCTCAAGATGCACGCACTCGAAACTCTCCTTAGCATGGAGAACATCGATATCTGTGCAGTAACAGAAACCTGGTTCAAGGCTCCCGAGAACACCCCAGCACTACCAGGTTATACCTCATACCATGCTTTTCGGCCCCAAAACTTGGACCGAACCACAAAAGGAGGGGGAGTATCAATATCCGTCAAAGATATCCACACCTCCAGGTGGTTGGCACAGCACGAAGCATCAGAGACTATCCATGTGCAACTAACAGAGGGTAAAACTGCCTTCCAGTTTATAGCCTGCTACAGACCACCCTCCCAAACCCAGAAACCCCACTCGGCCTTCCTGAGAACACTGGAAAATATGAAGGTCTCTCCAAACACCATTATATTGGGCAACTTCAACTACCCAAACATAGACTGGGAGTATTACTCTAGCTCCAACACCCTAGCCCAAAGGTTCCTAGAATTTATAAACTCAAATGCTATGGAACAACTTGTTACCACTCCCACAAGAGGGGAAAACATACTGGACCTGATCATCACCAACATGGGGACTCTATGCTCCAGACCAGAAGTGTATCCCTCACTGGTAAGATCAGACCATAAACTAATCTCACTGGATATTCACATCCCGACTCCACCCCCTGCCCTGAAAACCACAGTGAAAAAGTTCTCTAAAGCAAATTTCACACTCCTCAAAACCGAGGTGGAATCCTTCAAAGCCCCTGGGCCTGTGGAAAATATGGCCCAGACCGCAGAATCCTTTATAAATGCATTCTATGAACACCTTCAGGAATGCATGGATCATGCAATCCCAGATAAAACCAAGACCCAATCCTCCAAAGGCAGACGTCCTGTCTGGTGGACCCCAGCCATAAACAAACTATACAATAGAAGGAGGAAGCTACTACATGACAGAGCAAAATCCCAAAAAGGGAAGGCATCTCTGATCAGTATTAGCAAAAAACTATGGGCACTCATAAAATCGTCTAAGGCCAGCTTCGAGAGAAAAATTGCACAGGACACTAAGGATAATCACAAGGCTTTCTTTAGTTATGTTAGGAACCTGGGTGGGAATTCCCAGATATGCTCAGAATTAGTCCAAAATGACAAAAAATACACCGAACCCACAGACATTGCCAACATCCTAGCTGACAGGTTCAGCGCAACCCCCCCCCACCAAAAGGGCAAATCCCTATCCCAGCAGAGTGCTGCCCCCCTGACATCTCAGATGCTCAGGTAAGAGCTCCCCTCTCCAAAGCAAAAAACACAGCATCAATGGGACCAGACGGTGTCCCGGGCTGCGTCCTACATGAACTCCAAGAAGAGCTAACCCCAAAGATAAAACTACTGTTCAATCTCAGCCTTACTACAGGATATGTACCCAAAGAGTGGCGTACAGCAACAGTGGTCCCTCTCCACAAAGGTGGTGCCTCAACGGATCCTGGAAACTATTGCCCCATAAGCTTGACTAGCTTGGTCTGCAAAGCTATGGAAAGGATCATCATAGACCTCATAAATAAAGATATTGGGGACCTACAGACACTGGATCCTACCCAGTTCGGCTTTGTTAAGGGCAGATCCTGCCTCTTAAACTTAGTCGATTTCTTTGAAACAGTCACCAAGGCCATTGACGAGGGGAAGGTGGTCCACACAGCCTACCTGGACCTCGCAAAAGCCTTCGATACAATACCCCACTCGGGCATTATAGATAAGCTCACCAGCTTAAATATAAACCCCTATGTCACTAGATGGGTTGCAAACTGGCTCAAGGACAGAACCCACATGGTTAGAATTGCTGGAGCCATGTCAGACTCCAAACCAGTTACAAGTGGCATCCCACAAGGCTCAGTCCTGGGACCTCTCTTGTTCGGTATATATTTCTCAGAGGTACAGGCCAACACGGAAGGACTGTGGCTGACCAAGTTCGCAGATGACTGCAAACTGGGTGCCATAATCGACTCTCCAGCCGACACAAGCATCCCCCAAAAGGGCCTCATAGAAACAGACAACTGGTGCCAGAGCCATGGCCTCAAGCTTAACGCCAAAAAGTGTATAATCATCCCCTTTGGCAAAAACAAAGTGCCCACAAATTACCACATAGGTGGTAATCCATTAAGTACAGAAGAAGTAATTAGGGACCTGGGGACCCAAGTTGATAGCAATCTCTCATTTGACAACCACGTGGCCAAAGTGGTTAGAAAAACATTTTATATAGCCCACCTAATCAAGAAGGGATTCACATCTAGATCAGGGGAGGTCATCGTGCCTCTTTACTCATCCCTCATCAGGCCCATAATTGAGTACAATGCCCCTTTTGGGATGTACCTTACCAGACACCTGCAGCAACTGGAAAGACCCCAAAAGTACCTCACCAAGAGGATCAAAGGGCTCAAACAGATGCCATACGCTGCCCGGTTAAAGAAACTCCAGCTCTACTCAGTGGCATACCGCCTGCTCAGAGGCGATCTGTGCCTGATGTATAAAGCCATGTCCAACCCGGAATTAATGGACATGCTGCACCTCAGAAAATCCAAATCCCATCGAGCTACGCACTTGAGAGACTTGAACTTCAGCACTGAAATAAATAGGACATGCTGGAGGGACAGATTCATAATCCAGAGGCTCCCTTCACTCTGGAATAAAATCCCAGTCTAGGTTAGGCAGAGTCCCTCATTGACACTCTTCAAGAGGAATCTTGATGAGTGGATGGGAGATCGTAGGTTTACCCAGAGTATCACTTCTGTGTCACTGTTAGACAGAGGCACAGTATACTAACCTCGAAAAAGGGCATAGCAAAATTAATTTAAAATGGGTGGCGAAAGCCAAACACACTCTGGCTAGGCTTATAAATGCCCTAGGGCAGATAGCCTAGTATGAACCTATGAACCTATGTTGTTAACAGTACAGTGTAATGATATCATTGTGGGTATATCCCAGCATGCCTGATGCATTAACAGTGTGATTGTCATTGTAGTTTTTTTATACACCACTATTAATTACAAAAGTGTAACGTCTGCACATCTTTGCATTCTGGTGGTAAGGCTGAAAACACAAACCCACCTACATAGGTAGCACAGGGGATAAGAAAATGAAAGTAATGATACTCAATGATGGACATGTAAACCGGCAAGATGCATGCAGTCCAAACTCTACTCTGCATGGAGAATGTTGATATCTGTGCAGTAATAGAAAACAGGTTCAAGGCTCCCAAGAGCACCCTAGCACTACCAGGTTACACCTCATACCATGCTTGACAGCCCCAAAACACGGAACTAACTATGAAAGGAGGGTGAGTCTCAATAAATGTCAAGGATACCAACACCCCCAGGTTGTTGCCACAGCATGAAGCATCACAGACTATCCATGTGCAACTAACAGTGGGTTAAACTGACTTCCAGTTCATAGCCTGCTACAGACCACCATCCTAAACACAGGTAACCCACTTGGCCTACTTAAGAACACATGAATATATGAAGGTGTCTCCAAACAACATTATATTGGGCAGCTGCATCTACCCACACATAGACTGGGAGCATTACTGTAGCTCCAACACCCTAGGCAAAAGGTTCCTAGAATCCATACACTCAAATGCTATGGAACAACTTGTTACCACTCCCACAAGAGGGGAAAACATACTGCACCTGATCATCACCAAATGTAGACTCTATGCTCCAGACCAGAAGTGTATCCCTCACTGGTAAGATGACACCATAGAGTAATCTCACTATATTCACATACCAACCCCAGCCCCTGCACAGAAAACCACAGTGAAAAAGTTGTGTAATGCAAATTCCATGTATTCACATGAGGCAGGCTTCACACATAGGAACTATTTAAGGTCACAGGTGCATATCTCTATGTGGCACACACATACCTCATGTGTGCATTGAAATTACTGCTATAATATATGTCATACAATAATAAAAGCAACACCCACCACACATTGACAAACTGTGTGACAAAACACACATGGCATTTGTAGGATTCAAACCCCTACCCTAACTACGTTATGACACTTGAGATAGATGCATCAGCAGAGCGCATTATTCGCATTACTGGGAGGTTTCCCTTCTCCTGCTATACTTACAGGGTGCTGACATCATCAGTCTTTCGAAAGAGGAATGTACATCATGTACTGTGTTCTTCCAGTTGCCAAAACGGCCATTTCTTTCCAAGAAAATTGCATACACCCTAACTCCCCCCCCAAACACACACACACTGAGCAGTTGCCGGATTCAAACCCCTACCTAACTATGTTATGACACTTGAGAGAGATGCATTAGCGGAGCGCGCTATTCAAATTACTGGGTGTCTTGCCTTCTCCTGCAGTATTTATAGGGTGCTGACATCATTATTTAGAAAGAGGTATGTACATCTATTACTATCCGTCAGTATGGGGGATAGCATATATATGCATTAACAGACGCCTACTTCAGGGTCACATATGCACATCAGCACTGCCAGGTTATGTTTTATACCATGCTTCGTGACCACAGGACTTGTAACACACAACACAACCAATTCAGACCTCCCCTCCCATATCCAGGAAAGTACAGTTTTGTACCTACCATAAATGTAGATGTTCAAGGATCCACATTGCTGCAGTCCTAACTATTGGGTAGTCCGCTGTCCAGTCGGCCCGAATACCAGAGTATATGGCTGACGTCGGTCAGGGCGCATTAGACTGACGTCAGTACGTCAGGGTACTAATGCGCATGACCGACGTCATATCCTCAGTCTTTTCTTGCCCCAGATGTCAGAAGACCCTAAAAAGACAAGGCCCAATATACCTGCACCAAAAATATGTACAATATATACAAAAATATATACAAAAATATCAGCATATAACCTCACCTACACAACCACCCCTAAACACAGAGGGAAGGAGGAGGAAAATTGGACTGCAGCAATGTGGATCCTCGAACATCTACATTTATGGTAGGTACAAAACTGTACTATGTTCTTCATTCCACATTGCTGCAGTCCTAACTATTGGGTAGAATCCCAAAGCAGAGGTAAGGGAGGCTGGCAAATCATAAAGAAGCAGGAGCTGACAACATGCCTTGCAAAATAGCTGTGGCAAAACCAGCCCTAGACTTAGAGTAGAGAGGAAGGTGATAATGCTTAGAGAAAGTATGCACTGAACTCCAAGTAGCTGCCTCCAAAATAACCTTAGTTGCCACCCCTTAGAAATGCTGTTGAAGTGGCAGTAGCCCTAGTGGAATGAGGCCTAATCCCAGCTGGAATCTCCTTGCCATGATGGGAATAACAAAATGCAATGCAAAACCCAATCCACCTAGAAATAGTTTGTTTTGACACAGGCTTGCCCTGCGAACTCAAAGCAAAAGAAACAAACAACTGCTGAGACTGCCTAAAATCCTTAGTCCTGCTTAAATAATAACGCAATTGCCTGTGTACATCTAAAGTGTGCAAAATCTTTTCCCCTTTATTTTGGGGGTCTGCATAAAAGTAGGCAAATGAATAGTTTGGTTTAAAGCCACACTAGAAACCACCTTAGGCATAAAGGAAGGATTAGTGCGTAATGATACCCTATCCTTATGGAAAATCAAAAGGGCTCTACTGCCATAAGGGCCTGCAACTCAGACACCCTTCTTGCAGAAGTAATAGCCAACAGAAAAGCAGTCTTCCATGACAAGTATTTCAATTCAGCAGTAGCCGCAGGCTCAAAAGGTTGTAGAGTAAGTTTTTCCAACACAAAATTGAGATCCCAAGCAGGATTAGGAGCTCACGTGGGGTCTTATATTCTTTGCCCTCTAAGAAACTGCTTGAACAAAGGATGCGAAAACAATGGTGGGTCACAATCATAGTGAGCTGAAATTGCTGCAGCATGAATCTTAATGGAAGAGAAGGACAAACCTTTGTCCAATAACTCAGTAAGATATTGAAGAGCCACACTCAAATTAGGCTCAGAAATCTCCAAATTCTTTGCTGTACTCCAAAATAAAAACCTCTTCCATTTTTCTGCGTACACTTTCCTTGTACTAGGTCTTCTAGCTTCCATAATCACATTTAAAACTTGTTGAGGAAGTGGAGACCTGCTGTGTTTCAACACAGAATATGCCAGGCTGTTAGATGAAGAGAGTGAAGCTTGACATTGAGCAGATGTCCGTCCTTCTGAGATAACAGATGTGGAATCAAAGGTAAAGGCCATGGAGGCTTCCTTACTAGACTCCTCAGTAGTGGGTACCAGTGTTGCCAAGGCCAATCTGGAGCTATTAAAATCATCCTTGGCTTGTCTTGTCTGACCTTTAAGAGCACCTTTGGAAGAAGAGGCAGAGGTGGAAAGGCATACACATGAAGATTTTTCCAACTGAAAGAAAGAGCATCCACTTTCCAAGCTGTGTGATGAAACCCCTTTGTGCAAAACTTTGGCAGCTGGTGGTTTAGTGGAGAAGCGAACAGATCTATGTCTGGAGTTCCCCATGACACTGTCAATTGCTGAAATACATGAAGATCCAGTTTCCACTCGTGGGGATCCATGATTTGTCTGCTTAACACATCTGCTAAGGAGTTCTGTGCTCGGCAGAAACCTTGCCTGAAGAGTTAGTTGCAAGCTGAGCGCAGTCTCCCATAAAATCATTGCTTGCCTGCATAGAGGATAAGAATGTGTTCCCCTTGTTTGTTGATGTACCACATGACAGTTGTGTTGTCTGTTAGAATCAACACCTGCCCTGGAAGAAGTAACTCCTTGAAAGCCATTAATGCAAACTGGACTGCTAACATCTCCTTCATGTTGATATGTAGATGCTGTAGTCTGGCAGGCCACTTGTCTTGTATCCACTTTCCATTTAGATGAGCTCCCAAGCAATGTCCGAGGCATCTGTCGTTAAAATCTGACTCGCCTCTGGCGGGTCACAGAGAGTCCCTTGTTTAGGTGACATTCCTGAGCCCACCACAAAAATTCTTTTTGAAGGCAAGGTATTATTTGAATGACAGTGTCCAAATCCTGGCAGTGCTGTGTCCATACATTTTGAGATACCATTGCAGCTTCCTCATATGCAGTTTGGCATTGGGAAGCACCAGAATACAAGATGCCATGAACCCTAATGCTTGAAGGACTGTCCTTGCAGTCAGCACGGACTGATGAGATAGTTGATGGAAGTAAAGGGATAGACTCTTTTGTTTGTCCGGGGTTAAAAGGCCATCTGGGCTGCTGTATTCAGTCTCACACCCAGAAAGCACATGTCTTGAGAGGGTACTAGACTGGACTTTATTTCGTTCACAGAATACCCTAGGCATCTTAGCACTGCTATAACATATTCCAGATGCTGTAGAAGGTCTTCCTTTTCTTGAGCCAGAATCAGGCAGTCGTCCAAGTAAGGATAGATTTGAATTCCTTTTAGCCTGAAGTAAGCTATCACTGGAGCCAGAACCTTTGTGAATACTCTGAAGCAGTAGATAAGCCAAAGGGCAATGCAGAGAACTGATAATGAGAATTTCCAGCTCAAACGCAGATACTTCCTGCAACTTAGTCTTATAGGCACATGAAGGTAAGCTTCCTTGAGATCTAAAGTTACCATCCAGTGATCTTTGCCCAGCAGAGGTAAAAGCTGTTGTAACCAACATCTTGAACTTGGGAATGTCCAGATAAGTGTTGAGGATAGATAAATCCAAAATTGGTCTCCACGTGTTCCCCTTCTTTGGTACTAGGAACAGGCGAGAATAAAATCCTAGGCCCCTTTCTGATACAGGGACTGGCTGAATGGCCCCTATTTGGAGTAACAGAGAAATTTGCTTGGGTGCCTGCTGCCTTTGTGGAGGAGGAACGTCTGGCATGCCTTTGAAAGGGGCAATGTATGGAAATAAAACCTGTAACCGTGGTGAATGATATCCAACACCCATCTGTCTTGAGTAATTAAATCCCAATTTTCTTTGAAAAGAGACAGTCTTCCTCCCAAAGGAGCTGCCAGCCGAGAATCTACTGGCAGCTGAAAAGGCAGGTCATTGGGTCTGTTTACGAAGGACTGACCCTGCCCTCACCAGAAGTCTGAGCAGGTGAACTCCTGTTCTAGGCCTAAAAGAACCTTGAGCTCTGCCCTACCACGTCTAGACCTACCCCTAGACTGGGAATCATAAGCAGGATATGTCCATCCCTTAGTAGGCCAATTTCTACTAAACTTCGGTGGCTGCACCTGCAAAAATCTTTAACAGTTTGCATAGACTTAGCTTTGTCCTCCATTTTCTTTAAAACTGCTTCCACAGGCGAACCAAACAACACATCAGACTGTAAAGGAGCATCCAAAATCCTTGCCTTAACATGCTCAGCTAAATTCTGATCCCTCAACCAGGCATGCCTGCGAAGAACAGAACTAGTGGCAGCCACCCTCGAGGAGGCCTGTACAGCATCAAAACCACATTGCAAAGAATGCTTACCCACTTGTTCAGACACATGAACTAAATCCAGCAACTCTTTACACTCAATACCTTCCGCCAAAGCATCCACCTTAGATTTCAGTTGTGAAAGGAGATAATTTTGATATTTTAGCATGTGAAACTGACAATTCAACGCCCTCATGGCTAAAGTGGAAGAAGTATACACTTTCTTTCCCCATCTATCCAAAGCCCTTGCCTCTTTATCAGTGGGAACAGGGTTTTAACCACAGAGGCCTTAACACCTTTAGGTCCCTGAGAAACAGTTTCGGGTCTGCCCTAGGACTCTTAAAAGGATACTTATGAGCTTCAGGCACCCTACAGTACCTATCAGGTTTAACAGGGGCAGGAGGCAAAGAATCTGGGTTCAGGGTAGCCCCTGCAAAACATCTTCCACCACATTCAACACAGGAGGTATAGCTAAGGGCCTATGCTGGGGTAAAACAAGAATTCCCTAAGCCTTTTCCTGGAATCAGAGTAATCCTGGCCTTCCCATTTAAAGTGCTCCCTCATGGAATGCAGAGTCTCAGAAAATGAGAAATCCTCAGGAGGAGAAGCTGTAGGAGTGGAATCATCCACATCAGAATCAGAATAAGGAGGATACTCCTGCAAATCTTCCAGAAGACTCAGAAGCCTCTGAACACTGTTCAAAACTATCAAACTCAGGTTCCACCCTAGGCCTCTTATCAGGAGGGGCATAGAACCTCTAATCATAGTAATCAAATCTTCTGCCATTTTAAGCATATGTTTCTTAGGCACAGAACCTGAAGTGCTAGGAGAAGCCCCCACTGAAGCTAAACTTGGCCTACCTCTCAGAGAAGTTTTGGAAACAGAAGGAGAGGCTCTAACTACCTTGGGAAGAGAGGGAAGAACAGTTACCTGAGAAGCCCCCTCAGCCTGGCCTACCTCCTGAGAAGGCACATCCTGTAACAGTAAAGTCTCTGCCTGAGACTCCAAAGAAACTCCTGGCAAAACCTCTGGCTCCACTGAGCCTTCTAAAGAACCGACGTCCGGGACTGCAGGTTCATCAACCCTAGGCTTCGCTGTTTTGTCCTTGCGCTTCTTGGACGAAGCGGGCGCCGGAGCATCCGGCGGCATTTTATAATTGCAACGCTTCCCAAACACTAACCTGGCACAGTCTAACCTTCTCTTAATAGTGCGTTTGTTAAACCTAGCACAAGAGCGGCATCCAACAACGTCGTGCTCAGGCCCTAAACAAGGTATACACAAGGTATGGTAATCCCTATGAGGTATCTGTTTCCCGCAAGAAATACAGTTATTCACTTTTTCTGACATCCGGTTAAATACTGAGGCAAGAAAAACCAAAATGTTCCCAACGGGTACTTAGCCAACTCTGATTCGGTCTGAAACTCCGTTTTCAGAAAATTTCAGAACGCCAACCTGCACTCGCAAAACTGCTTCTGCATCGGACCATGCGGCAAAAAAGACTGAGGATATGACGTCGGTCATGCGCATTAGTACCCTGACGTACTGACATCAGTCTAATGCGCCCTGACCGACGTCAGCCATATACTCTGGTATTCGGGCCGACTGGACAGCGGACTACCCAATAGTTAGGACTGCAGCAATGTGGAATGAAGAACATCCACACTTGGCTTCCCTGGGAACAGTGTAGAATATGAAGGTGTTCACATACACCATTACAGTGGTTAACTTCAGGTACAGGAATATTGAGTGGGGGAACTACTCAGGCCTCAACAACATCACCCTACAGCCACTACAATTTGTGAATCCATGTGCTATGACAGAACCAATCACCACAGCCACAAGGGGGAATACATATTGGACCTGACCATCAGCAACATGGGGACTCTATGTTCCACACCAGAAGTAGACCACCATTGTTAATATCTGACCATAATCAACTTTCCCTGGACATCCATATCCCATCCCCACCCCCAGGCAAGGAAATCACTGCAAACAAAGTATTTATCAAAAGCAGACTTTGCACTTGTGAAGACTAGGGTGGAATACTTCAAAGGACCCATGCTGGAGGATTATACAGACCAATCTGCAGAATCCTTGACAAATGCATTTGATGAGCATCCGGAAGGTTTGCATTGATCATGCTATCCCAAATAAAACCAAGACTCCTCCACAACAGGAGACCTGTCTGGTTTACACCAGCCATATATAAGCTGTACAACAGAAGGAGGGAGCTAATACATTACAGAGCAATATCCCACAGAGGGAGGACATCTCTGAACAGTATTGGCAAGACACTTCAATCCCTCAAAATCATCACTTGCAAGTGTTGATAGTGAAATTGTCCAGACACTGCAAATAAGGCTCCCCTCAGTCTGGAATTGAATCCCAATTAATGTTATACCTCCTCGGCAACCCACTTCCAGCAAACTCCAGCCACATGGATGTGACATCGCAAATTCAACCCCTGGGATCTCCACTGTGTCCCTGCTTGATGGAGGCACAGCACACTAGCCTTAAACGGTGCCTTCTGTGACCTACTTTACAGAGGCACAGTAGCCTACTGTACTGGGGAGGCAGACACCAAATACACTCTGGCTAAGCTTATGTATTCCCTAGGGCAACACTCTGGCTAAGCTTATGTATTCCCTAGGGCAAACAGCCTAGTATTGACCTCTACACCCATATGTTTAAGTTTCAGATGCACAATATTTGTTGCTGATAAACTGTCTGCAGGTCTTTATTGCCATAGCTTTCCCTGTTTCTATGAACAACTTGTGTATCTGTGGAAGATATCTGAATATTAGACGGATCCACTATATTACTTATGTCTCTGTTGTCATTTAACTGTGTGCACTGGGCAGATTGCTGTATTGTGGGAGTTTCCTGGCTTAACACATATAAATGCCAGATATGTGTGGCCAACTGCTATACTGAGACATGGCCTAAGTGTGAGAGCATGCCCAGTTCAGGCTTTCCATGGCTTGCTGCCTGACATATGTCTCATTTATCGAAGTGTGCGAGCATGCCCAGTGTGAGCTTTCCATATGTTGAGATCTGAGGTCCACCACATTTGTGGTTGTGTGTGAACTTCAACAATATTTCACATTTATAGTTGTGTGTTGGAAGTCATGTTGTGTTCTTACTGCCCAACTGCTTTGTGTCTGAACCCAACAAGGATTATGCTGTGCCTGCAGGGTTTCCATGGGATAGTTTGCATACAGTTGTCAACATTCTTTCATACTGACCAAACACTGTAATATCGTATAGTGTACTGGTTCAGTACTTTCACTGTGGTGGACAGTATCCTGGGTTTCACTCCTATCACTGCTTTAAATATTCATACTGAGCACACCAGACTGGTTAAGGGCCAGTTGTGCAAATATGACCATGTTGCATTTTGTTCAGCTATGGACTACTTAAACCAGGCTTGTCCAACATTAGTAATGTATTCCGCAACTTGGGTGGACATTGACAAACACTAGCTATGTGCCCTAGGCCATTTCTAATGCTAGTCAGTGTGTTTGTCCTTCAACACACATTTTAACTGGAGTTTTCCATGACATTTTTCAAGGTTAGTATACTGTGCCTCTGTCTACCCGTGACATAAAAGTGATACCCAGGGTAAACCTACCATCTCCCATCCACTCATCAAGATTCCTCTTGAAGAGAGTCAATGAGGGACTCTCTGGCTAACCTGGACTGGGAGTTTACTCAAGAGTGGAGGGAGCTTCTGGGTTATGGATCAATCACTACAGCATGTCCTATTTATGTCAGTGCTGAGGTTCAGGTCTCTCATGTGCATAGCTCACTGGCATTCAGATTTTACAAGGTGCAGCATGTGCATTGATTCCAGGTTGGACATGGCTTTATACATCAGGCACAGATCGCCTCTGGGCAGGCAGTATGGCACTGTGTAGAGCTGCAGTTTGTTTAATCAGGCAACACATGGCATCTGTTAGAGCCCTTTGATCCTCCTGGTGAGGTACTTTTGGGGTCTTTCCAGTTGCTGGAGGTGTCTGCTAAGGTACATCCCACAAGGGCCATTATACTCAATTGTGATGCTGATGAAGGATGACTGAAGAGGCACGGTGACTCCCCTGATCTAGATGTGAATACCTTCATGATTAGGTGGGTATATGATATGTTTCTCTAACCACTACGGCCACATGGTTGTCAAATGCAAGATTTCTACCAACTTGTGTCCCCAGGTCTCTTATTACTTCTAAAGTACTTAATGGGTTAACACCTATGTGGTAATTGGTGGGCCCTTACTGTTTTTCCAAAGGGGATGACTATACACTTTTCTGCATTTAGCTTGATGACATGGCTCTGGCACCAATTGTCTGTTTCTATGAGGCCGTTTTGTAGGATGCTTGTGTCAGCTGGAGGGTCAGATATGGTGCCCAGTTTGTAGTCATCTGCAAACTTGTTCAGACACAGTCCTTCCATGTTGGTCTGTACCTCTGGGAAATATATATACCAAACAAGGGAGGTCCCAGGACTGAGCCTTGTGGGATGCCAGTTGTAGCTGGTTTGTAGTCTGACATGGCTGCAGCATTTCTGATCATGTCAGTTCTGTCCTTGAGCTGGTTTGCAACCCATCTATTTGAATAGGGGTTTATATTTAAGCTGGTGAGCTTATCTATAATGAACAAATGGGGTATTGTATGGAAGGCTTTTGCAAGGTCCAGATAGGCTGTGTGGACCACATTTCCCTCATCAATGGCCTTGGTGACTGTTTCAAATGAGTCAAACATGTTTAAGGGGCAGGATCTGCCCTTAAGAAAGCCACACTGGGTAGGGTCCAGTGTCTGTAGGTCCCCAATATCTTTATTTCTGAGGTCCATGATGATCCTTTCCATAGCTTTGCAGACCAAGCTAGTCAGGATTCTGGTGTGATAGTTTGCAGTATCCATTCAGGCACCACCTTTGTGGAGAGGGACCACTGTTGCTGTACACTGCTCTTTGGGTACATATCCTGTGGTAAGGCTGAGATTGAGCAGTAGTTTTATTTGGTGTTCCATTCTTCTTGGAGTTCATGTTGGACGCAGCCCAGGACACCATCTGGTACCACTGATGCTGTGTGTTTTGCTTTGGAGACGCTGGCTGTTACCTCAGCATCTGCAAAGTCAGGGGGCCAGCACTCTGCTGGGATAGATATTTGGCATTTTGGTGGGGGGGGGGACTTTGCACTGAACCTGTCAGGTTGGATGTTGGCAATGTGTGTGGGTTTGGTGTATTGTTTGTAATTCTGGAGTAATTCTGAGCATATCTGTGAATTTCCACCAAGGTTCCTATCATCAGTTAAGAAAGCCTTGTGATTATCCTTAGTGTCCTGCACAATTTGTATCTTCATAGGTTCATACTAGGCTATCTGCCCTAGGGCATTTATAAGCCTAGCCAGAGTGTGTGTGGCTTTCGCCACCCCTTGGAATGTGAATATTATGCCCATTTAGGGTTTAGTTTACTGTGCCTCTGTCTAGTAGTGACACCGAGATGACCCCCGGTGTAAACCGACGATCTCCCATCCACTCGTCAAGATATCTCTTGAAAAGAGTCAGTGAGAGCCTCTGCCTAACATGGACTGGGATTCTGTTCCAGAGTGTAGGGAGCCTCTGGGTTATGAATCTGTCCCTCCAGCACATCCTATTTATTTATATTTTGAGGTTCAAATCTCTCACTCTCGTGGCTCTGATGGATTTGGATTTTCTGAGGTGGAGCATGTCCATTAATTCCAGATTGGACATGGCCTTGTACGTCAGGCATAGATCGCCTTTGAGTAGGCGGTATGCGACTGAATAGAGCTTGCGTTTCTTCAGCCGGGCAGCATATGACAAATGTTTGAGACCCTTTATCCTCTTGGTGAGGTACTTTTGGGGTCTTTCTAACTGCTGTAGGTGTCGGGTAAGGTACATCCCAAATGGGGCATTGTACTCAATTATAGACCTGATAAGAGAAGAGTATAGGGGCACAATGACCTCTCTTGATCTAGATGTGAATGCTTTCATGATAAGGTGGCCAATATAGAAGGTCTTCCTAGCCACCTTGGCAATGTGAGTGTCAAATGAGAGGTTACTGTCAACTTGGGTCCCTAGGTCCCTGATTATTTCTTCCGTACATAATGGATTACCACCTATGTGGTAATTTGTGGGTACCTTGTTTTTCCCAAAGGGTATGACTACACATTTTTGCCGTTCAGTTTAAGGCCATGGCTCTGGCACCAGTTATCCGTTTCTATGAGGCCTTTCTGAAGGATGCTTGTGTCCGCTGGAGTATCAATTATGGTGCCCAGTTTGCAGTCATCTGCAAGCTTTTTCTGCAACAATCCTCCTCTGTTTACTTGCACCTCGGAAAAATAAATGCCGAACAAGAGGGGTCCCAGGACAGAGCCCTGTGGGACACCGCTTGTGACTGGCTTAGAGTCTGACATGGCTCCAGCAATTCTGACCTTGTGGGTTCTGTCCTTGAGCCAGTTTGCAACCCATCTTATGACATATGGGTTTACATTTGAGCTGGTGAGCTTGTCTATGATGCCTGAGTGGGGTATTGTGTTGAAAGCTTTTGCACGGTCAAGGTAGGCAGTGTGAACTGCCTTACCCTCATCAATGGCCTTAGTGACTGTTTCAAAAAAGTCAACCAGGTTCAAAAGGCAGGATCTGCCCTTGACAAAGCCAAATTGGGTAGTATCCAGTGTCTGTAGGTCCCCAATGTCTTTGTTTATGAGTTCCATAATGATCCTCTCCATAGCTTTGCAGACCAGGCTCATCAAGCTTATGGGGTGTTAATTTCCAGGGTCTGTAGAAGCACCTCCTTTGTGGAGTGGGACCACTGTTGCTGTACGCCATTCTTTGGGTACATATCCTGTAGTAAGGCTTAGATTAAACAGCAGCCTTATGTGTGGGTTTAGTTCCTCTTGGAGTTCATGTAGCACGCAACCCGGGACACCGTCTGGTCCCATTAATGCTGTGTTTTTCGATTTGGAGAGGGTGGCTCTCACTTGGGCATCTGAGATGTTAGGGAGGCTACACTCTGCTGGGATAGATATTTCTCCTTTTGGACGGGGGATTTGCACTGAACCTGTCTGCCAGAATGTAGGCAATGTCTGTGGGTTCAGTGTATTTTGTGTCGTTTTGGACTAACTCTGAGCATATCTGGGAGTTTCCACCCAGGTTTCTAACATAAGTAAAGGAGGCCTTGTGATTGTCTTTTGTGTCCTTTGTGATTTTTCTGTCAAAGTTGGCCTTGGATGATTTTATGAGTGATCGTGGTTTTTTGCTAGTACTGATCAGAGATGCCTTCCCTTTTAGGAATTTTGCTCTGTCATGTAGTAGCTTCCTCCTCCTGTTGTAAAGTTTGTTAATGGCTGGGGTCCACCAGACAGGACGCCTGCCTTTGGGGGAATGGGTCTTGGTTTTATTTGGGATTGCATGATCCATGCATTCTTGAAGGTGTCCATAGAAAGTGTTTATAAAGGATTCAGCGGTGTGGTCTGTGGTTTCCAGTGGCCCAGGGGCCTTGAAGGATACCACTTCAGTCTTAAGAAGTGTGAAGTCGGCTTTTGAGAAATTCTTCACTGTGGTCTTTTGTGCAGGGGGTGGGGGCGGGATGTGGATTTCCAGTGAGATTAATTTATGGTCTGATCTCAGCAATGACGGGTATACTTCCGGTGTGGAGCATTGTGCCCCCATGTCTGTGATGATCAGGTCTAGTACATTATCTCCTTTTGTGAGAGTGGTGACTAGTTGTTCCATTGCATTTGAGTTTATGAATTCTAGGAACCTTTGGGCTAGGGTGCTGGGGCTTGAGTAAAGCTCCCAATCTATGTTTGGGTAGTTGACGTCTCCCAATATGATGGTATTTGGAGAGACATTCATACTCTCCAGTGTCTTCAGGAAGGCTGAGTTGTGTTCCTGAGTTTGAGAGGGTAGTCTGTAGCATGCTACAAACTGTACGGCAGTTTTGCCTACGGTTAGTTGCACATGGATGGTCTCCGATGCTTCGTGCGTTGCCAGTAACCTGGAGGTGTGGGTATCTTTGATGAATATGGATACTCCCCCTCCTTTTGTGGTTCGGTCCAAGTTTCGGGGCCAAAAAGCATGATATGAGGTATAACCTGGTAGTGCTGGGGTGCTCTCAGGAGCCTTGAACCAGGTTTCCATCACTGCACAGACATCGATGTTCTCCAAACTGAGGTGGGCCTCGAGAGCGTGCATCTTGAGGTTTAGACTTCTGGTGTTGAGCAGCATTACCCTTAGTTTTTTTCCACTTGTGTTTTCTAGGGAGGTGGGTTTGTCTTTTGAGCCTTGCCTAAAAAAGGCACTATGGAGGTGGCAAGAGCCTTGGCCAATATCCGGAAGCCCACGGGTGACAGGTGCAAGCCATCCCTTGCGAAGCAGCGTGGCTTGTCAAGCATGTCATCCCGAGCAGACAGACATTGGATCCCCTTAGAATGACATCAGTAATTGAGCCAATTGTTAAAGCTGATCATTCTGTGTTTGTACTGTGGCATCATTCTTGGTGAGGGTAAGATGCTGCTCAGGGTCAGGGTCATACCAGCCTGGGCTACATAATCAGAGAGCTCCTCTATGTCTCTCTTCATGTAGTCCAGGGAGGTACGTCTCAGGTCATTCACACTGGCATGGACAATGACTGAGTCATATTTGTACTTGCTTTGGAGTGACTTAAGTGTTTGTGTTATGTGGCGGATTCTAGCGCCCGACAGGCAGCTTACTGTAACCTTTTCCTTGTTCAGTCTGGTGAGCGGGACATCAGTGTGTCTGACTGGTGTCACCTATATCAGGCATGTTGTTTGGCCTTAAGGGCTGTGACTGTTTGGCACACTGACTTTGTGAACTATGTGTTGCATGTGCTATGTTTTGAGGTAGTGGTTGCTTGGGTGTCTGCTTTGGAGGCCTCTGTTGTTTTGGTAGATTTTTAATTAGAGCCTCTGGGAATGTTTTTGTGTGTTTATGTGTTTGGTTTGCAGTTGTGATAGGTCTATGTGAGACTGGTTTGCAGTTGTGATAGGTCTATGTGAGACTGGGTTTGTGGTGTGTGTGGTTACCTTCTCCTCCTGACTGTTTTTGCCAGTACTGAGTTCAGAGAGCTCAGCCTCCAGTTTGGCTAAATAGTTGCATCTCTCACATATACTTGTATTTGTTGGGGGGGGAGGAGGGGGTTATCTGTGTACATGAGGCAGGTGTAACATTGCCTCAAGATTCCCAGATTCAACATGTTGTAGCTGGCCTTAGAGGATTTTATGTGTGGCCATATTTTTTACCATAATACTGATCAGTGATTACTTCCTTTTTTGGGTTTTGCTCTATCATGTAGTAGCTTCCTCCTTCTCTTGCATGGTTTGGTAATGGCTGGGGTCCACCAGGCTAGATGCCTGCGTGTATGGGATTGGGTCTTGGTTTTATTTGGGATTGCATAATCCATGCATTCCTGAATGTGTTCATAGAATGCATTTATAAGGGGTTCTGAGGTCTGGCCCATATTTTCCACAGGCACAAGGCCTTTAATGGATTCCACCTCAGTTTGGAGGAGTGCAACATTTGCTTTACACATGTTTTTCACTGTGGTTTTCTTCCCAGGGACTGGGGTCAGGATGTGAATATCCAGTGAGATCACTCTATGGTCTGATCTTACCAGTGAGGGATACACTTCTCATCTTGGGCATAGAGTGCCCATGTTGCTGATTATCACATCCAGTATGCTTACCCTCTTGTGGGAGTGGTAAGTTGTTCCATAGCATTTTGGTTTATGAATTCTAGGAACCTTTGGCCTAGGGTGTTGGAGCTAGAATAATGCTCCCAGTCTATGTTTGAGTATTTTCAGTCGCCCAGTATAATGTTATTTGGAGAGACCTTGATATTTTCATGTGTTCTGAAGTAGGCCAAGTGTGGTTCCTGAAGTTAGGAGGGTGGTCTGTAGCAGGCTACTAACTGGAAGGTGGTTTTAGCCACTGTTACTTGCCCGTGGATCGTCCATGCTGCTTCTTGCTGTGGCACCAACCTGGGGGTGTGGTTATCCTTGACAATTATTGATAGTCACCCTCCTTTTGTAGTTTGTTCCATGTTTTGGGGCTGTAAAGCATGGTATGAGGTGTAACCTGGTAGTGTTAGGGTGCTCTTGTGAGCCTTGGCCCAGGTTTCTGTTACAGAACAGATATCAACATTCTCCATGCTGAGGAGAGTTTGGACTGCATGCATCTTGCAGTTTAGACGTCTGGCATTGGGTAGCATTACTTCTAGGTTCTTATCCCTTGTGATACCTATGGAGGTGGGTTTGTGTTTTGAGCCTTACCTATTCAAGGCATGGTGGGGGTGACAACAGCCTTTGCCAGTATCCAAAAGGCCAGGGGTGATAGGTGCAAGCTATCCATAGCAGGTGGAGCACTGTGTCTTGCTCAGCATGTCATCCCAGGCTGACAGGCATTAGATCCCCTTTGACTAAAAGCAATACTTAAGCCAGTTATTGTAATTGATCATCTTGTCTTCATATTGTGGCATCATGCTTGGTGAGGGTAGGATGTTAGTCAGGGTCATCAAGTTTGCATATACTACATGGTGTTACATTGCTTAGCACATGGCAATCATGCCTCAGATGGTGCTGCAGGGCTGTCTATGTTGGATGCGCATACTACACTCCCTGTACATGTTTGAAAGCAGGTTGTGTCAACTTAGGCATCCCTTTTACTATATGTGTGAGTCAGAGAGAGGTATCATTTCCATGGTTCCTACTGAGCCAGTGTATGTGCTATGCGTTGCCTCTTTGCCAAGGCCAAGGCATACTGGGCACGCCTCCTTCTGCCTACTGGGGCAGGTTCACGTTGTTCCTCCTCCGAGTCACGCTCTGCCTGTGATGGCCTTGGCAATAGTGGGGGGCTGTTTGGCCCAGGCCTATGCTGGTCCTGCTGCAGCTGTTTTCGCAGAATCATATTATGTAGCATAGCACATACCATGACAATTTGGGTACATGTAGTCGCTGAGTACTGCAAGGCTCCACCAGATGTGTCCAGGCACCGGAACCGTGACTTGAGCAACCCAAACACATGCTCAATTACATTTCGTGTTTGTGCATGTGCCTCATTATGGCGTTCTTGTTCAGGTGTGTGTGCATTTCTGATGGGTGTCATCAGCCACGGCTCCAGTGCGTAGCCATCACCCCCCCCCACTAAGTGACCATGTGGGATGTCCCCATTGGCAAATGTCTGGTACAGCTGTGTCAAATGCCAGATATGGGAATCATGGTAGCTTCCAGGGCAGCCAGCACACACATTCATTATTATGCCCTGGGCATCACACACAACCTGGCAGTTGATGGAGGGGAAGCCCTTGCGGTTAATGTAGGCCCTACCCCACTCACCAGCTGGTGCTTTGATGCGTATATGCGTGCAGTCTATTGCACCCACTACCTCAGGGTATTCCGCTATTTGCTGGAAGAGACGCATATTGCTGGCCAATACCTCACGGGAATTGGGGAAATATACATGATCACCGACATGTGCTGACATGGCATCCAGGAACTGGTGCAGTACCCTGGATGCTGATGCCTGTGATATCCCCATCATATCACCAGTTGGTCTCTGGAAGGTACCAGTTGCTAGTATTCTTAGGCCAACACATACCTTGGTTTCCACTGGGATGGGTTCCCCTCTGTTGGTTCTGTGTGTGAGGCATGGCCTGCACAGCTCAACAATTTGCTGTAGGAGGTCTCTGTCCACTCTATAGCGGTCCACTATCTCCAGCTCATGTAACCCCTGGTAGGTGACCCTGGGCCTGTACACTCTTCTCCGTCTCATCACTGTGGGTTGTCCAGCAGCATTTGCATATTCACCACCCTCAGCATGTTGCATATGTCTCCTTATAACAGCTATGGCAGCCCCTAGCATTTTTGGTCTGAGTGAAGCTTTTTCAGTTTTCACTTCTAATAGCTTACTCCTCTGTTGCAGTGTCTCTTGAGAGAAACATACTGCACTGTTGTTTGCAGAGTTTTAAGTGCTGGGCTGGGCTACTGTTTTGAATGTGTAATTGCCTGCTTCTAATTGTTTTCACCTGCTAGCTCTGCCAGTATTCCCTGCTAGCTTCCTACTATTTCTTCTGCTTCCTTTTTCCTTTCTGTTTCCTCAGGGGGGAGCGACAAGCATACAAGCGCAAACACGCTTACAGCGGCTAACACGCGCGCACACATGCTTAGACGGACTAGAATCTGCTTATTCGGGTTAAACCGCATGCACAGCAGTGCAAACAAGCTCACAGGTCTTTAAACAGGCTCCTACATGCTTACTCCAGCTTAAACGTGTGCACTCACGCTTACACACGCGCACTCTATCTTACTCGCGCATCCTGGCGCGTACACATGCGCATGCACACCCAGCAAGAAACTTTGGTGTTATCCATAGTGTACACCTTCCATTTCTTGGCTTTCCCATGCCTACTTGTTGACACTCCTCTTTCCATGATGTGTCACTGACATCTTTCACATGCCACTGTGCTCCAAAGAGCTTCATTTCTTTCATACATACCCCCCTGTGATGTCACCTATCTCCTACTCTGTTACTCCCCCTTATCCTACTCCTACACTCCAGGGAATGTGCTCATTTGCTATGTTACAGTGCGATTCACTATCCTACTACTCATTTACATAGGATTGCCTACTGATGCTTAGTTACATGTCTTACACTCAGCTTCTCCCCTTAGCAACCCCTACTCGGTGGCCATGTTGTTTTCAGCCTGCTATTCCCTTACATTGTAAATTCATGCTTTGCATAAAACCCATGTTTGTGGGTTTTAAATTTTTATTTTTCTGTTTTTTATAGCGCGGCCCGTTTGCGTGGTGCTGCGCTACGTTTAAAAATCGTCGATTGCCAAAAAAAAAAAAAAAAACATTTTTATTTCATTTTTGCATCGGGGTACGTTGCCAGTGGCCACATATTTGGCCATTGGCATGCTGCCTGGAACATATGCAACCTTTATTTGGAGCTGACAAGGCTCCATTGTCTTATTTGCAGAACGGTACTCAGTTGTCAACTGAGTACATTTCTGCAGATAACACGGGCAGGTTTCTGCTTCCTGGATCGCTAAATTACCTCATTTGCATGCCTTTCGGCTGCAAGTGAGGTAATTAGCATATCCACGCACTGTCCATGTAAGAGCCGTTTTAGGTGCTCTCTTACACGCAAATACAGGCTGTTCCTGGATCGCTATGGCTGCATGGAGTCTTACACTACTCTTAGACTCCGTGCAAGCCATTGTGAATCCTGCCCTGTAAACAATCTGGAACTACAGAACTGACATAAGCATACTTTTTGCACTTTATCTACCTGTTCAGTGTTCCTTAAGTACTGCACTGTTTTTATTTATTTGCTTGACTATATTATTTACCTTTCTGTGTCTGCATTTATATATTTGTGGAGCTATGGTTGAATTTTGTTTCCTGATCTTTGCTGAAATTTTGTATTTCTGTTCTAAGGCATTTGGCACAGCAGTTTGGCTTGAACTAACTGGATCCATATAGGGGTCCTTTACAGGTCCCTGGGACAGCAAGGAGTTTGTAGTGAACTGGTTCCAGGGAGGAGACTCTGGTCTAACAGCTTCTGTGTTATCTGATTGCCTCGAGGTATGGATTTGGAAGGGTCTTTTATCTTGGTGATATAGAAATATTACCTTTGTGTGAATTTCTGCTTATCTTCCTAGAGGCGTCATTGTGCCTGACTGAGGCAGTTTCTTAAACAATATGAAATTATACAGCTGACATAACTATATTTTTTGCACTTTATCTAACTGTTCAATGTGTTATAACAATACTTAACTGTTTTTATTTGCTTAACAGTACTGCACTGTTTCTATTTATTTGCTTGACTGAATTATTTACTTTTCTGTGTCTTCATTTATATATTTGCTGACCACTGGTTGAATTTTGTTTCCTGATCTTTGCTGAATTTCTTTTATTTCTATTCTAAGGCATGTGGCACAGCACTTTAGTGTGGACTAACTGGTTCCACATAGGGGGTCCTTTACACCTCTCTGGGATAGCACTGAGTTTCTAGTGAACTCATTCCAGAGTGGAAACACCAGTCAAACAGCTTCTGTGTTATATGATTTCCTCAATGTGTGGCTTTGGAAGGGCATTTTATTTTGCTGTATAAAAATATTACCTGTGTGTGAATTTCTGCTCATCTTTCCAGAAGCTCCATTGTGCCTGACTCAGAGTGTTACTTAAAAAATCTGGAATTACAGAGCTGACATAAACATATATTTCTGCACTTTAACCATTTGCTGCTTCTTAACACCACTGAACTGTTTTTATTAATTGGCTTAACAGTACTATGCTTGCTTAACAGTAGTACACTGTTTTATTTTCTTGACTGAATTATTTGCTTTTCTGTGTCTGCGTTTATTTATATGCTGACTTCTGATTGAATGTTGTTTCCTAGTCTTTCCTGAAATGTATTATTTTTGTTCTAAAGCATCTGGCACAGCAGTAAAACCTGGACTGACTGGTTCCACATAGAGGGTCCTTTACAGCTATCTGGGGTAGCAGCAGCAGCGGCCTTAGGTCAGCTGGTGCCCTAGGCAAAAGGGCACCACAGCGCAACTCCCCCCACACCACCCAGGTGCCCCCAACCTGGTCTACCTACACCAAATAAATACTGGAAAAGTGCCCCTGCTACAGCGGCACCCTAGGTGGCTGCCTAGTTGGCCTATGCCTAAGGCCGGCCATGGGTAGCAGCAGTTTGTAGTGAACTCATTCCAGGGAGGAAACACTGGTCAAACACCTTCTGTGTTACCTGATTGCCTCAAGGTGTGGCTTTATAAGGGTTTTTCATCTTGCTGGTATAAAAATGTTACCTTTGTATGAATTTCTGCTTATCTTGCTAGAAGCTCCATGCCTGACTGAGAGTATTTATTAAACAATCTGGAATTAGAACGCTGACATAAGTATATTTTTTGCTCTTTAATGGTTCAGTGTGTGTCTTAACAGTACTACACTCTATTTATTTTCTTGACTGAATGCTTTACTTTTCTGGGTTGGCACTTCTAGATTTGCTGACTTCTGGTTGAATTTTGTTACCTAATCTTTGCTGAATTTTTTTCTTTCTGTTCTAAGGCATTTGACACAGCACTTTAGCTTGGACAAACTGGTTCAACATAGGAGGTACTTTCCAGCTCTCTGGGGCAACAGGGAGTTTGTGATGAATTCATTCCAGGGTGGATTCCTGTGTTATCTGATTGTCTCAAGCTGTGGCTTTGAAAGGATCTTTTATCTTGCTGGTATAAATATATTACATTTGCATGAATTTCTGCTGATCTTACTAGAAGCTCCACTGTGCCTGACTGAGAGTGTTTCTTAAACAATCTGGAGTTACAGAGGTGACATAAGTATATATTTTGCACTTTATCTAACCATTCAGTGTTTCTTAACTATACTGCACTGTTTTTATTTATTTGCTCAACAGTACTGCACTGTTTTTACTTATTTGCTTGACTGAATTATTTACTTTTCTGTGTCTCCATTATACATCTGCTGGCCTCTGGTCGAATGTTATTTCCTGATCTTTGGTGAAATTTTTCATCTCTATTGTACGGCATTTGGCACAGCACTTTAGCTTGGACTAAATGGTTCCACATAGGGGAGTCCTTTGCAGCTCTCAGGGGTGCAGGGAGTTTGTAATGAACTCATTCCAGGGTAGAAACACTGGTCAAACAGCTTCTGTGTTACCCAATTGCCTCAAGGTGTGGATTTGGAAGGGTCTTTTAACTTGCTGGTATAAAAATATTACCTTTGTATGAATTTCTGCTTATCTTGCTAGAAACTCCATTGTGTCTGACTGAGTGTGTTTCTTAGTCTGGAATTACACAGATGAGACAAGTATATTTTTTGCACTTTATCTAACTGCTCAGTGTTTCTTAATACTACCGCACTGTTTTCATTTATTTGTTTGACTGAATTATTTACCCCTTTTTTCTGTTTCCATTTATATATTTACTGGACTCTGGTGGAATTTTGTTTCCTGATCTTTGCTGAGATTTTTTATTTCTGTTGTAAGACATTTGGCAATGAACTTTAGCTTAGGCTAAATGGTTCCACATAGGGGGTCCTTTACAGCTTTCTGGGGCAGCAGGGAGTTTGTACTGAATTCATTCCAGGGTGAAAACACTGGTCAAACAGCTTCTGTGTTACCTGATTTCCTAAAGGTGTGGCTTTGGCAGGATCTTTCATGCTGCTGGTATAAAAATATTACCTTTGTGTGAATTTCTGCTTATCTTGCTAGAAGATCCATTGTGCCTGACTGGGAGTGTTTATTAAACAATCTAAAATTACAGAGCTGACGTAAGTAGAGTCTTTTCTACTTTACCTACCTGTTCAGTGTTTCTTAACACTACTGCAATGTTTTTTATTTATTTGCTTAACACTACACTGCACTGTTTTTATTTATTTGCTTAAGAGTACAGCACTGTTATTATTTGTGTTACTGAATTATTTACTTTTCTGTGTCTTCAGTTATACATTTGCTGCCCTCTGGTTGAATTTTGTTCCCTGATCTTTGCTGAATTTTTTTTTTTTTGATTTCTGTTCAAAGCCATTTGGAACAACACTTTAGGTTGGTCTAATGGGTTTCACATAGTGGGTCCTTTACAGCTCTCAGGGGAAACATGGAGTTTGTAGTGAACTCATTCAAGGGTGGAAACACACTGGTCTAACAGCTTCTGTGTTATCTGATTGCCTCGGGGGTGGATTTGGAAGGGTCTTTTATCTTGCTGGTATAAAAACATTAACCTTTGTGTGAATTTCTGCTTATCTTCCTAGAAGCTCCTTTGCACCTGACCGAGAATGTTTTTTAAACAAGCTGCAATTACAGAGCTGACATAACTATATTTTTGCACTTTATCTAACAGTTCACTGTTTCTTAACAGTATTGCACTGTTTTTATTGATTTTCTTAACAGTAGTGCACTGTTATTTGCTTGACTGAATTATTTACTATTATATAGTTGATGACCTCTGGTTTAATTTTGTTTCCTGATCTTTGCTGAAGTTTTCTTTCTGTTCTAAGGCCTTTACCACAGCACTTTACCTTGGAGTAACTGGTTCCACATAAGGGGTCTTTTATGGATCTCTGGGGCAGTAGGGAGTTTCTACTCAACTCATTCCAGGGTGGAAACACTGGTTAAACAGCTTCTTTGTTACCTGATTGCCTCACGGTATGTCATTAGAAGGGTCTTTTATCATGCTAGTATAAAAATATTACCTCTGTGTGAATTTCTGCTTATCGTGCTAGAATCTCAATTCTGCCTGACTGACAGCGTTTCTTAAAGAATATGGAATTACAGAGCTGACATAAACATAATTTTTGCACTTTATCTAACTGTTCAGTGATTCTTAACAGTTCTGCACTGTTTTTTATTTATTTGCTTAACACTACTGCACTAGCGATTGCTGTCATGATGAGTTGGTTGCGGTCTCTGATGCCTTTCCTTCGATGCTATAGTACTGTAGTTAAAATTGTTTGATATATTCATGCTTATTTGTATGAAGTTTTGTTTTGCCTTAATGCCCTTTTACTTCGATGTTTGATCATGTTGTAATAGGATTTTTTATTTGTTTTTATTGGTATGTTTGACTCTTGTTTTACAGATTGGACATGATAGGTTTAATGTTCTTTACGAATCAGTCCATTGGTGACTACATTTGACCAATGACATCGAGCAGTTGTTTTTCTACCAATGAGCTGAGAAGTGTTTGATTGGCTATCGTCAATAGTTTTAATACCTGATTGACTGTAGTTTTATCTCTAAGTGTTAGGCGTTTGTAATGGTTCTTGGCATTAGAATAAATGAATAATATGCATTGCTATATGCCAAGTTTTACTAATCACTAACAGTAATTGACCTGAACGTGCTTTTACTTCTTCAGCATATAGATATCCATACATGCAACTTAGTTTTGGATGCTGATGTTGTCATCCGATGTTAATACATATTGCTGCCTTACAAATGGGTTGTTCTTTCAAACAGTTTGTTTTTGGATACCATGATGTGGAATGTCGACAATGAATCTGTCGTTTATTAGCAGCTTCTGGACTGAGTGATGCATGCTAGCTGTTTTTTGGTGTATGTTTTTTGTGGGCCATTTCAGTATATCTTTGATGGTTTTTATATTGCTTCTAAACACAATGGCATTGGTATAACTTCACATTGACTGGATGAAGTTTTGAGACTTTGATCTCGATAGGTACGTCTTTGCTGAAGTCTGATAAATGGCAGAGTTGGAGTTCTTAAGCAATAAAGAACAGATGTGATGATTACTATAGACTGGTTGTTTTTTGCCTTTGCCAGTTTGGATTGGTTACTACCATTTAATGTATTAGTGTGGACGTCTTCCTATATGGCAATCGCAAGTCTTTAGATTAACTGCTGTTTACATACAATATGATTCTTGGGGCTGTTGCAGGTGCTGTTATTGTCAAATTAGCTGAAATATAATATTTACTTTGCTCAGTCTTTGACAGCTGATGATACTGTATATACATGTCATGATACTTGATTTCCCCTAAGTCCCTACAATGAAATTTGACAGAAATATATTTGAATATTCTTGTGCTGGAGTTTTTAAATCATATGAAAGCAGCTGACATGGTTGCCACTGGCTGATTATCTTTGGCATCCTTTTAAGAGGTTGAGAGTTGTTTTTGCACCCATGGGCAGATATTTGTGAGCTAAGTAAATATATTTTTGAGAAAAATCAGGCTGAGATGTTTGTGTTGGCACTGTTGACATCTATGTATGGCTCCTATTCACCCCATTCTGATAGAGTGTTTATGAAGAGCTTATATTTGATTGGCTAAATGTGCCACATTCTGATACGGTGTTTAATATGCCCCTACCAATGGAAAGGCAGTCAAAATGACTATCCCTATTGGCTGCTATGTTTGTTAGCCATTGCTCATTGGCTATAGTAGCCAGTGATGGTATTTGCAATACGAATCTATGCCAATAAATGTATGATTTTATTATTAATCTCAGAGTTTTAATAACTTTTCAAGGGAACATGTTATGTATGTGCTGCTAATATATTGATTATTTAATAACACAACTGTGTTTTTATGTTATTTGATTATTTGAGTTACTACCTGTTTTGCTGTTTGCTCAAACAATCTTTGCAGAGCACTTAGGCTATTTGTATTTTAACATCTATTTTGAGTGGTCAAAATGTTAATTGTTTATATGATTGGTCAGAGAGGTTAGTTACAAATATTAATTATGCAAAATATATGTTCATGGTTTAATTGCTTGCTGTTTTTGATTGGATTAAATCCAATAATTTTTACTATATAATCACTGTGCTTGGTTGTATTTCTTCAATGGTTTGAAGAAACAACTTTAGGTTGTTAAAGCCCTTACCTCTGTTTTTAAAGTTTTTTTTTATTTCATTAACATTTTATGTCTCCTCACATTACAGTTGGATATTACTGGTGACAAAAATATTACCTTTGTCTGAATTTCTGCTTATCTTGCTAGAAGCTCCATTATGCCTGACAGAGTGTTTATTAAACAATCTGGAATTACAGGGCTGACAAAAAAAGAAGTTATGTTCTTACCATAACGTTCCATGTGAATTGTTCATCTCGCCTTTGTTCTTACACACGGGTTCGGAGCCGATCCTCGGCTCCGAGTGGGCCACATCACCAGCTCCGCATCTTCGAGAAAGCTCAAGGCACAGTTCTATCCCATGATCCTCCAGTGCTAACCCTCAGATCTAGTTTGCTAACACCAGAAGAATCCCACTAGTTACTGCGCCCTAAGCGCATAGAAAAAACACAACCACACTGTCTGATACTCTGTCATCAAATAGAAGAGAAAAGATGCCATCCCTGATGTACACTAGGAAGTTCAAGAATAACAATATCTAGAGAAGACTGAACTCAAATGCAGTCATACCCATTCTTCCAGAACGCAGGATGGGGGATGGAGGGGGGGAATGTAAGAACAAAGGCGAGATGAACAATTCACATGGAACGTTATGGTAAGAACTTAACTTCTTTATGTGAAATTGTTCGATCTCGCCGTTTGTTCTTACACACGGGTAGCATCCCTAGCTCCTTTACCCCGGGTGGCTCAAAGAAGAACATTCCTGAGGACAGTGGAACCAAACGTCACCCTGTCTCTGGAGTTTTTATCTAATTTGTAGTGAGCGATAAATGTATGTGGTTTCGCCCAAGTTGCCGCCACACAAATGGTATCTAATGGCAAGCAAGTGGCATGGGCCAAAGAAGTAGCAATCGCCCTCGTAGAATGAGCCCTGGGATTAAAGGGGAGTTGTTGCTTTGATTCTGAATATACGAAATTTATACAGTCTGAGAGCCATTTGGATAAAGTAACTTTTGTTACCGCATTTCCCTTCCTTTGGTCAGCATATGATACAAATAGTTGGTCTGACTTTCTATATTCCTTTGTCCTAAGTAAAATCTCAGCTGCCTGTGGACGTCCAATTTGTGCAGCATGTATTCCAACTTGTTGGAGTGATTTTTGAAGAAGGTGGGTGGGGTTCAATAGATTGATTAATATTCTGAACCGAACAAACCTTTGGAAGGAAGGATGGATTGGTGCGCAATGTTACTCTATCTGGATGAAAAATCATGTATGGGGGCCGGACAGACAACGCTTGCAACTCTGAAACTCTCCGAGTTGAAGTGATGGCAACCAGAAAAAGTGTCTTCCACGGCAAAAATTTAAGAAGGGTTGTGGCGGCTGGTTCGAATGGGGGCAACATGAGCTGTGATAACATCAGGTTAAGATTCCATGGGGCAACTGGATTACGAAAGGGGGGACGGAGGTGAAAGGTACCTTTCATAAAGGCTTTGCAAAGTCTGTGGGACATGAGAGAACCATCTTCCCTGACCAACATGAAAATTAGATATAGCCGCAAGTTGTACCCTTATCGTGGAAGTCAATGCTCCTTCATGAAAAAGTGTCAAAAGAAATTCTAATATCTTGTGTACTGGAGCCCTGGATGGATCTATACCCTGCTGTGAGGCCCAGTACGCAAAACGTTTCCATTTGCTGCTGTATAGCTACCTCGTGGATGGCTTGTGGGAAGATACAATTATGTGTCGCACTGCAGGGGACAGTAAATTTGACCTGGCTAAGATGGGAAGTGGAGCAGCCAAGCTGTCAGTTTGAGGGACTTGAGAGATGTGTGAGGAACTCCTGACGAGTACGTCAACAGGTCTGGTACTGGGTCCAGATTCCACGGGTCCTCCACCTGATGAGTTTGAAGAAAGGGGAACCAGATTTGTCTAGGACAGAATGGCTATCAAAATTATGGTCCTTTCCAGACGTTTGACTTTCTGCAGGAATTTGGGAATCAGCGGAATGGGGGAAAAGCGTAAAGGAGACCCGGGGGCCAATCGTGTACCAGTGCGTTCCTGGGGGCACCCCCGGAGGGGGGGGTAGTAGGGCAAAGTAGCTTCTGCATTTGGCATTCAATGGGGATGCAAATTGGTCGCAGCAAGGCTGGCCCCATCTGTGGAAAATCTTTTCCGCTACTTGAGATTTGAGGGACCACTCGTGAGGCAACAGGATGACTCTGCTGAACCTGTCCGCAATGACGTTGGATGTCCCAGGAATGTGCGTTGCTATCAGAAAGCGTCCGGTAGACACAGCCCATTGCCAAATCCTGAGGGCCTCTCTGCACAATGGATAAGACCTGGTTCCCCCCTGTTTGTTGATGTACCAGACTACTGACATGTTATCTGTCTGAACTGTCACTGTTCCCAGAGGTAAGAACTTGTGAAAGTGTTGCAATGCCAGAAACACTGCCCTCAACTTTAGGACATTGATGTGCAGGTTGTACTCCAACTTGGACCATTGACCTTGGACTGTTCTTCCCTGAAAAAGTCCCCCCCACCCAATCAGGGAAGCGTCCGTGGTTAAAGTAGCTATAGGACTGGGCAACACAAACGGTCGGCTTGATGTTAGGTCCTGACTGTGCATCCACCACAGGAGATCCCGTTTGCAGGAGTTCGTGATTAAGATCTCGTGAGATCGCGGAAGCTGTCGGTAAGACCACTGCGCGAACAGCATCCATTGAAGAATCCTCATATGCATCCTGCCTAGGGGGACTATGATAAGAGCAGCTGCCATCATTCCTAGCACCCTCGAGATTTGCTGTGCAGGGACTCTCCTGCTCTGAAGAAGGATAGAAACTTGATCTCTGAGGGCTGATACTCTTGGTGGGGGGAGTTTGATTCGAGCCAGGGAAGTGTCTAATTCTGCCCCTATAAATGAGATATGCTGTGAGGGCAATAAGACAGATTTTCCAAAATTGACTGTTATACCCAGAGAGGAGCAAAGGTTGATGGTGTAATCCCTGGCTTGCACAAGACGATACTCGGTGGTGGTGGACAGGAGCCAGTCGTCTAGGTAAGGAAACACTCGGAATCCCATTTGTCTCAAGTGAGACGCTATTACTGCCATGCATTTGGTGAACACCCTGGGGGCTGAGGTGAGGCCAAAGGGCAGAGCACGAAACTGGAAGTGACTAGCTCCCAGCCGGAAGCGCAGGTGATCTCTGGATGCTCTGGCCATCTTGATATGGTAGTACGCGTCTTTGAGATCTATAGAGCACATCCAGTCACCCACCTGTAGGAAAGGAAGGATCGACTGTAGCATGACCATCCGGAACTTTGCCTTCTTCACGAAAGTGTTGAGTCTGCTGAGGTCCAATATTGGCCTCCAGTCCCCTGTTTTCATTGGAACTAAAAAGAACCTTGAGTAAGTTCCGGATCCTATCTGGTCCGCTGGGACTGGTTGGATGACTCTGTTTTTGAGCAGCCTTTTTATTTCTACGACTGCCTGGTCTCGCAGACTGGGTGGAACATCTGGGAGCTTTTTGGGGGCAGGTGAAATTTTTATAAATGGAATATTGTAACCTCTGGTAACTATGCTTCTTACCCAGGAATCCGATATAAGATTTAGCCAGGCCTCTGGGTATAAAGCCAAGCGACCCCCAACTGCCTCTAGAGTAGGACAGCTGGGCCTGCACTCAGGAGTGCTGGAAGGGCTTACCAGAGAACATATCTCTGTCGTCCTGATTCTGCAGACCCCCTCTGCCGCCTGGGCGGCGTCTTCCATTTCTTCCCCCTCCTCTGCCTCTGGAGGGGGCATCATTCTGTGTGGGCTGAAAGGATCCCTGAGTCTTTCGGAACCACATTTTTCCGCCTCTTTGCCCTTTGGGGTATGGTCTAGACGGGGCAGAAAAACAGACCCCTATGGCAGACAGGGTCTTCCCTTCTTGCTCGCACCTAGTGAGAGTCTCCTTTACTTTGGGGCCAAACAAGGAGGCATCATCAAAGGGGGCGTTAGTAAAGGAAGACTTGAAGGCTTCCGCAAAGGAGCATAGGCGCAACCAGGATTGCCTCCTCAGAGCAACCACTGAGGCTGCCGCTCTACTCGATCCTTCGGCTGGATATGAGATAAGCCTCATGGAAGAGTTTACTATAGAATTGAGGGTGTTAAGCTGTGCTGTCACTTTCTTGGAGACAGCAGCATCTGTGTTACCCTGGAGAGTATCTCCCAGTTCCTTAAGGATATCTCTCTGCAGACGCGTGAAATGCGTAAGATAGTTGAGTGATCGGATAGAAAAAGTCGCAGAACTAAACACACGCTTCCCATACCTGTCCATCGTCCTAGAATCCTTATTAGGAGGATGGACAGAGGAAGATGATTCAGACATTTCCTTTTTAGTGGCTGCTGCCACCACCATAGTATCCACGGGAACTCCTTTTGTAAGATAACTTTTGTCTTGAGGGGCCGTAATGTATTTGTTTGGTCTGCGGGGAACTGGTTCCACTGTATCAGGTGTTTCCCACGCCCTTCCGGCTATTAGGTCCATTAGCTCATCAAATGGCGGGGTCACCCAGGAGGTAGAAGGTTGAGTCCCAAATGCCTTCAGCAACACCGATTCGTCCACAGAAGGGGCAAGGGTCTGCCAGTCTCCCCTCTGTCTCAAGATTTCCAAAATGTCAGCAAAAGAGACATCTTCAGAAGGGGACCATGGGGACCCTTCTGCTTCATCCAAATTGGTATCAGATGTCAGAGATTCCTGTGGGGAATCAATGTGCCTCCTCTTGCACAATCTTTTCCTCGGTACATCCTTAGAGGGGGCTTCTGGGGAGGCATCCGAGGAACCAGGGCCGCCCTCTGGGGCTAGCTGAGGCATTGGGTCTCGACGCTTGGCAGGAACCGAAGGTACAGAAGCAGAAATCGGCCCCTTTTGGGGAAGGAGAGGAAGACTCCGATGACGTATGTGTCTGTTCAGACAAGACCTTCCTTCATGATGTCGAAGGCAATGGTGCCCCAGTCCGAGGACACCACCGGTTCCGAAGAAGTCGGTAACTTCCCCGGAGCCGGAACTACAGGCTGCGACCCTGAGGACGGAGCCGAGCTGATCTGAGCCGAGGCCCCAAGGGGAAGAGTCGGAACCGAAAGTTTGGTTCGACTGTCTGCCCTGGAACCTAGGAAAGATCGTTGGCTCTGAGACCCTCCAGCTGGTTCCAAAGGTGTCGAGGTCAACGGTGCCAATAGCGCTATTGGAGGCTTCGGCACCGAGGGCTCGACGGGTCTTGGAGGAGGATTTGTCGAGGGCGCGGGAAGGACTTCGAGTTTAGAAACTAATTGGGACAAAACCTCTAACAGTTTGGACAGAGCCAAGTTCTCCATTAGCTTCTGTACCACTCGGTCCACGTCGGAGTCGGAAAGCGGCCTCTAAGAACGGGTCGAAGGGGCCAAAGCCATCACCGAGCGAAAGATTGAAGGTGGTGGTACCTCCGACACCGGCTCCAAGATGTGAGCCTCGATCAGAGACAAACATTCAATGCCTGACCCCGAGGTCTGTGGAGCCGGCGTCCAAATCTGAAAAGAGGTGCTCGGAGCCAAGGACTTAGGCTCCGACATTCTTGAAGACTTTGACCCCTTCGAAGACTTGGACACTTGTTCAGTCTTGTCCAGGGCCTCCTGAAAATCGGGTTTTAATAACCCTCTGTCCACCAACTTCCTGCGTCTTTCTAGCATGACCCTCCCACTGAAGGAATGACAGATGGAACAGTCTTCCTGCAAGTGGAGAGGGCCAAGACAGTAGACGCAGGAAGAATGGTTATCAGTTACGGACATCCTTTGTCCACACTGACACCTTTTAAAGCCTGACTTAGCTTTCTCAGACATATCAACCCGTATTAAGCCCTATAAAGTATCTAGTAATATATACTCACACTAGCTATATACTAATAACACACTATATACACTATAACACACTATATAGGTGATAAAGATTAATACCTATATATATATATATATATATATATATATATATATATATATATATATAAAGATAAGTTAAGGCAGGAAATTTAACAATTTTAGATCCTACTGTCAGGCCTGACAGAATCAAACAAGGCCTTAACTGAAGTATAACACTAAAACTATTTTAACTACTTTAACTATAAGAAAAAGCACACTCTAATTATAACTATCACACTCCACACTGTAATCTACTTTTTAATAAACTACTAATTGGTAACAAGCTTCAAAAATAGTAAAAAAAATCCTGGCCGGGGCCTCTCACGATGCGATCTGCTGCAGCGGCAAACTAGATCTGAGGGTTAGCACCAGAGGATCATGGGATAGAACTGTGCCTCGAGCTTTTTCGAAGATGCGGAGCTGGTGATGTGGCCACCTTGGAGCCGGAACCCGTGTGTAAGAACAAACAGCAAGATCGAACAATTTCACATGTATATTTTTGGACTTTAACTGTTCAGTATTCCTTAACACTGCTGCACTATTTTTATTTATTTTCTTAACAGTACTGCACTATTTTTATTTGTTTGCTTGACTGAATTATTTACTTTTATGTGTCTGCATATATATATTTACTGATGTCTGGTTGAAGTTTGTTTCCTGATCTTTGCTGAATTTTTTATTTCTGTTCTAAGAATTTGGCACAGCACTTTAGCTTGGACTGTTTCCACAAAGGGGGTCCTTCACAGCTCTCTGGGGCAGCAGGGAATCTGTAGAGAACTCATTCTAGGGTGGAAACAATGGTCAAACAGCTTCTGTGTTATCTTAGTTGCTTCAAGTTGTGGCTTTGGAAGGGTCTTTTATCTTGCTGGTATAAAAATGTTACCTTTGTGTGAATTTCTGCTTATCTTGCTCAAAGCTCCATTGTGCCTGACTGAGAGAGTTTCGTAAACAATCTGGAATTACAGAGCTGACATAAGTATATTTTTTGCACTTTAACTGTTCAGTGTTTCTTAACACTACTGCACTGTTTTTATTTACTTATTTGCTTTACTGAATTATTTACTTTTCTGTGTCTGTATATATACATTTGCTGATGTCTGGTTGAATTGTTTTTCCTGATCTTTGCTGAAGTTTTTTTTATTTCTGTTGTAAGGCATTTGGCACAATATTTGAGGTTGGACTAACTGTTTCCACATAGGGGTCCTTCACAGCTCTCTGGGGCAGCAGTGAGTCCATACAGAACTCATTCTAGGGTGGAAACAATCGTCAAACAGCTTCTAATCTGATTCCTTCAAGGTATGGCTTTGGAAGGGTAGTTTTTCTTGCCGGCATAAAAATATTACCTTTGTGTGAATTTCTTCTTATCTTGCTAGAAGCTAAATTGTACCTGGCTGAGAGTGTTGATTAAACAATCTAGAATTACAAGGCTGACATAAGCATATTTTTGCACTTTAATTGTTCAATGTTTCTGAACAGTACAGCACTATTTTTAGTTATTTGCTTGACTGAAGTACTTACTTTTCTAAGTCGGCATATACATATTTACTTACCTCTGGCTGAGTTTTATTTCCTAATCTTTGCTGAAATTTTTTATTTTTGTTCTATGGCATTTGGCACAGCACTTTAGCTTGGAATAACTGGTTCTACATAGGTTTTTTTTTACAGCTCTCTGGGGCAGCAGGAGTTTGTAGTGAACTCATTCCAGGGTGGAAACACTGGTCAAACAGCTTCTATGTTACCTGATTACCTCAAGGTGTGGCTTTGAAAGGGTCTTTTATCTTACTGATATAAAAAATATTACCTTTGTGTGAATTTCTGCTTATCTTGCTAGACGCTCCATTGTGGCTGACTGAGTGTTTCTTAAATAAAATGGAATTACAGAGCTGGCAGAAGTCTATTTTTGCACTTTATCTGACTATTCAGTGTTTCTTAATAGTACTTTGCTGTTTATATGTATTTGCTTAACAGTACCACACTGTTTTTATTTATTAGCTTGACTGAATTATTTAGTTTTCTGTGTCTGCATTTATATATTTGCTGACCTCTGAATTATGTTTCCTGATGTTGGCTGAATTTTTTTTTCTGTTCTTACACACAACTGTTGTGTTCTTATAGATGGTCGATTTTGCTGTTGCCCTACTACTCGCCTACTGTACATTTGATCTGGGACACTCCTCCTAGTCCCATCTCATTAGCTCTTCCTACCTAATACAGAGATCATTTGGGTAGGCCAAACCCCTTAGTTCCTTAACCTTGAATTATCTTCTGTTCCTCCTCTCCCCTTTCCACTTTACTAACAAACAAAAAAAAACACCCTTTATTCACCTGCCTTTACTGTATTAGTGTTTCTTTCTCCTACTCTATAACTTTGTTTTGCTTTTTCTGCTACTTGCTGCTGGTTCTCTAAAGTGTTCAACTGCATCTTTTCTGTTGCATTTATTACTGGTTGTTTATAGCCTGCTTATATTGTGTTATTCTAAGCCTGATAGTTTTGGTTTAAGCACTTGGGCTTTAGGCCTATCCATTAGCTCTCCCTGGCCTTTCTCCTTCAGAGTCTGACAAATATGGATGGACAATTTCCTACAGTTTCTCCTGCCAGCCTGGTTGATAATGGCATCCGATAGTCCTGCAACTGCCTCATGTACACAACCATCAACTACTACTACCACCTAAGAACACAATTTGCGAGAGATGCAATTATATTAGGAACCTAGAATCTATACTCTCTCTCCCTCACAAGCCAGTATATCTGAGAAGGTTGTCAACACAATCACTGCACGTCAAACACAACACACACCCACATATACGGAGGTTTTCAACAAAAACATACTGAAAAAAAGTAGACCGCCAAGGCAAAAACACATGCGATCTTCATTGCCCTCCACACTACATACCACTCATAGTTCACCCACCTGTGTCTGACAGCCAGTAAAGCTTATCCATAAAACCAACATATTAGTCATAGTAGACTCTATTGTGAAACGCACAGATGTGCCTCTAACCAGGGTGGATAAGGAGAAAATCACGGTTAGTTGTCTGTCAGGGGCCAGAATCCACCATATCACACATGCACTCAAGTCTCTCAACAACAGGTACTGTTATGACTCTGTCATACTCCATGTTGGTGTGAATGACTTGAGACATACCACCCTGGACTATATGAAGACAAACATGATAGAACTTGCTGAATATATGTCCCAGGCAGGTATGTCCCTAGCCTTAAGCAGCATTCTACTGTCACCCAGAATGATGCCTCAATAAAAACAGAAAATGATTGATTTTAACAAATTGCTTAGTTTCTGGTGTCATTACAGGGGGATCCAGTACCTGACAGCCAGAAAAGATATGATTAACAGGGCCTGATGCTTTGCCAGTGATGGCCTTCATCTGTCTCACTTGGGCTTCAGGCTTCTGGCAAAGGCTCTTGCCTTACCCTTAATAGCTTTTTTAGGAAAAGTAATGAGGTTAAAACTATCAAAATAAAAATTTCAACAAAATACAAATTAAAGGTCATACTGCTAAATGGTATGAGTCTAAACATGAAACTGCACTCACTATAAGCATTCTTAACTCTGGAAAATGCTGACATCTACACAGTCACAGAAACCTGGTTCAAAGCTGTGAAGAGCACCGCAGCTTTACCTGTTTACTCATCCTATCATACATTCAGACCCGAAACTGTGGGCAGTAAAGCCAAAGGAGGTGGAGTTTAGAAATATTTTTTTCAAGACATACACCTCTCCAGGATGGCCAAATAGGATGACACACAGGAGACACTCAAGGAGCAGTTAACCATTGACAAGACCCTTATACAAATCATAGCTAGCTACCAGCCCCCATATCTGACTCAAGAGGCCCAATCCGCCTATCTGGACCTCTTTGAATCTATCAAGATTCATCCCTTTACCCTGCTCATGGGTGACTTTAACTACCCAAACACAGACTGGAAGAAGTACTCACGCCACAGCAGAAATGCCTAGAGATTCCTCCATTTTGTCAATGCAAATGCCTTGGAAAAGCTAGAGGTGATAATATCTTGGAGTTGGTATTAACCAACAAGAGAAACCACTGCAGCATCCCTGAAGTATCATCCTCCCTGGTAGAATCTGACTATAAAGTTGTAATTTTTGAAGTCACTCTCTCCCCTGACCCCCCCCCCTCTACCTGGGGTCAAATAAAAAAAGCTTCTCCAAAGCTGATTACAGCCTCTTGAGGGATAGTTTAAACAGTTTCACAGCCTCCTCACCCTATCTAGGAGCTCGCATCACTATCCAAAACTACACCAAAGCACTATACTAGCATTTATATAGATGCATGGAATCAGGAATACCTGACAAGACTAAATCATACTCCGCAAGGGAGTAAACATGTCTGGTGGAGATCTGCAATAAATAAATTCTATAACAAAAGTAAAAAATTGCTGTCCTGGGCCAAGAAGGAGCAGGTGCCAAACTGGAAGCAACCTCTCCTTAGCCTGAGCAAACAAATAAGAACACTAGTGAAATCCTCCAAAGCAATCTTCGAGTCCATATTGGTCACATCAACTAGATTCAATCATAAGGCCTTCTTCACATATGTCTGCAAACTCAAAGGAAGCACACAGATTTGTTCAAAACTGGTGGTCAAGGATACCACATATACAAATGCCAGAGATATAGCAAACTTGTTGGCTGACAGATTCAGCAAAAACTTCACCCCTCTGTCCCCCTATCTATAAATCAGGGCATCCTCAGTACCTGTCCCCTTTCCCTTATATCTATGTTACTTGTTATCACTGCTCTCTCAAAAGCAAAAAATACAGCCTCCATGGGATCTGTAACATCCCAGCCTGCATCCTACATGAACTCAGGCAGGCAGTTGCATTAGCATTAGGTGTCCTATTCAACCAAATTCAGAGTACTGGCTTCATTCTAGCTGAGGACTCAAAGGTGGGGCATCCACCAATCTGGGAAATTATAGACCCATCAGCCTAACTAGTCTGATCTGCAAGGCCATGGAATGGGTTATCATGGACCTCATTAACAAGGACATTGGCAACCTCCAAACACTCGATCCCACACAGTTTGGCTTCATCAAGGGCAGGTCATGTCTGTTAAATTTGGTTGACTTCTTTGAGACAGTTACCAAAGCCATGGATGAGGGGAAGATGGTGCACATCGCCTACCTTGACCTGGCCAAAGCCTTCGTCACTATTCCCCACTCAGACATAATAGATAAACGCTCTCAGTTTGGCATCAATCCATATGTTACCAGATGGGTAGCTAACTGGCTCACTGATAAAACCCACCTAGTCCAAATAGGGGAAGCCACCTCAAGCAGTAGATGTGTAACAAGTGGTGTACCTCAGTGTTCGGTCTTGAAGGCCTCTGTAATTTGGGATATACTTTTCTGAGGTGCAAGCCAAAACCAGTGGGCTATGGCTGACCAAGTTTGCAGATGACTGCAAGCTGGGTGCTGTCATCAATTCCCCTAGTGATGTGGACATCTTCCAAGAGGGTCTCACTCAAACAAATCACTGGAGCCAGAAACATGGCCTCAAGCTGAATACCAAAAAATGCATCATCATCCCCTTTGGGGAGAGTGACGAACCCACAAATTACCCCATTAATAGCAATGTCCTAAGCATGCAATCAGTCATGAGGGATTTGGGCATCCAGGTTGATAGCAACCTGACTTTTGACCATGTTGCTTCTGTTCTACGGAAAGCATTCTACATGGCTCACCTCATAAGTAAGGGTATCTCATCCAGGGACAAGGAGGTCATAACATCCCTGTATTCTTCTCTTATAAGGCCCATTGTTGAGTATAGCGGCCCATTCGGCATGTACCTCTCAAAGCACATGCAGAAGCTGGAAGGATCACAGAGGTTCCTCAGCAGGAGACTCCAGGGCCTCAAAAATCTACTATACACAGATAGGCTAAAAGTCCTATCCCTCTACCCAGTTTCATACAGACTCCTAAGAGGTGACCTCTGTCTGGCATACAAGGCAACCTTGGACCCAGCTTGATGGGACTGCTGCATATCCGCAAGTCAAGCTCAACTCGTGTAACCCACATGCGCAGCCTTAACCTGGTCTGTGAAGTCAGTAGGACTTGTTGGCAGAACAGATTTGTGTCCCAGAGTACTCCCATCTGTGGAATAGACTCCCTCTCCACGTCAAGCAGAGTATCTCTTTACCCCTTTTTAAGCACAACCGGAATAGTTGGATGTGAAACAGAAACTACATCTCTGGGATTCTACCCATGTCCCTGCTGGACAGCCACATCAGGTGCTGACTTGTCTAAACATGGGCTAAACTCTTTGCTAGGCTTATAAGGGCCTCAGGGCCAATTCTACCCAAAAAAATGGTATAACAATTTAAGTCTGAAAGCTCATGGATGTCCAAGGTTCAGCAAAGATACCATGATTTGTTTCAGAAGGGCACCCATAAACCTTCACCTGTTCCTTCAGTCTTAGAAGCCCTGTTGGATACATTTAGATTAGATTCTCAGAATCTTGAGTCTCGATCTTCTCATTCTAAAAAATTGATGGGTTTTATAAGGTTTCCAAGGCTCAAAAACTTCTTTATAAGAATCGCCTTCAGATCCCTCTGTCATTTTTGTCTCTACTGACAAGTCCACTGAGCTCCTCTTTTCCCTTAAAGTCTTGCCCACTGATAAAAGATTGTAGAGCATGGATAGGTATGGCAAAAAGGTGTATACCTCTGTTACCATGGGAGTCCCACAAGGCTTGATCCTTAGACCACTCCTCTTTAACATCTTTGTAAATATTGCCACAGAAAATGCAAGCATTGTCCATTACACCAATGATTCAACATTAATATGTGCAGCTCCAACTCTCTCTATACTCCAGGAGTTTTCCCAGACTTCCTGTACCTCTATAGAAATCTGCCTAAAAAGCTCATGCCCGTTTCTTCACCCTAACAAAACAAAATTATTGAAGTTCACCTCAAAACAATATAATAACCAAAAACAATCCATCAGCAAACAACACTAAAACAGAAGCACTTGCAAAAGTACAGTTTTGTACCTACCATAAATGTAGATGTTCGAAGATCCACATTGCTGCAGTCCTTACACTTGGGTAGTCCGCTGTCCTCGGTCGGCCCGAATAACAAAGTATAAGGCTGACGTCGGTCAAGGCGCATTAGACTGACATCAGGACGTCAGGGTACAAATGCGCATGACCGACGTCATATCCTCAGTCTTTTCTTGCCCCAGATGTCAGAAGACCCTACAAAGAAAGGTCAAAACCAAAAGACAGCAAACAACCAACCAACCACCCTTGCACTAATAATATGTACAATAAATACAATATACACAATATTTACAACCCAACCCACACAACCGCCTCTAACTACAGAGGGGAAGGAGGGAGGGTAAATTGGACTGCAGCAATGTGGATCTTCGAACATCTACATTTATGGTAGGTACAAAACTGTACTATGTTCTTCATCTCACATTGCTGCAGTCCTTACACTTGGGTAGAATCCCAAAGCAGAGGTAAGGGAGGATGGCTAACTACAAGGAAGCAGGAGCTGCCAAAATGCCCTGTAAAACAGCAGTGGCAAAACCAGCCCTGGATTTAGAGTAAAGTGGAAGGTGATAATGCTTAGAGAAAGTATGCACTGAACTCCAAGTAGCTGCCTCCAAAATGTCCTTAGTTGCCACCCCCCTTAAAAAGGCTGTCGAAGTGGCAGTAGCCCTAGTGGAATGAGGCCTAATCCCAGCTGGAATCTCCTTGCCATGATGGGAATAACAGAAAGCAATGCAAAACCCAATCCACTTAGAAATAGTTTGTTTTGACACAGGCTTGCCCTGAGAACTCAAAGCAAAAGAAACAAATAACTGCTGAGACTGCCTGAACCCTTTAGTTCTGCTCAAATAATATCGCAACTGCCTGTGTACATCTAAAGTGTGCAAAATCTTTTCCCCTTTATTTTGGGGATTTGCATAAAAGGTAGGCAAATGAATAGTTTGGTTTAAAGCCACACTAGAAACCACTTTAGGCATAAAGGAAGGATTAGTACGAAAGATACCCTATCCTTATGGAAAATTAAGAAAGGCTCAACCGCCATAAGGGCCTGCAATTCAGAAACCCTTCTTGCAGAGGTAATGGCCAACAAAAAAGCAGTCTTCCATGATAAATATTTCAACTCAGTAGTAGCTGCTGGCTCAAAAGGTTGTAGAGTGAGTTTCTCCAACACAAAATTGAGATCCCAAGCAGGAGTAGGAGCTCTACGTGGGGGTCTTATATTCTTTGCCCCTCTAAGAAATTGCTTGAACAAAGGATGAGAAAACAATGGTGGGTCACAGTCATAGTGAGCCGAAATTGCTGCAGCATGAACCTTAATAGAAGAGAAGGACAAACCTTTGTCCAGTAACTCAGTAAGATATTGAAGAGCCACACTTAAATTAGGCTCAGAAACATCAAAATCCTTTGCTGCACTCCAAAATAAAAATCTCTTCCATTTATCTGCGTACACTTTCCTTGTACTAGGCCTTCTAGCTTCCAAAATAACATTCAAAACTTGCTGTGGAAGTTGAGACCTTCTATGGTTCAAAACAGAATATGCCAGGCTGTTAGGTGAAGAGAGTGAAGCTTGACATTGAGTAAATGACTGTCCTCCTGAGACAACAGGTGTGGAATCACAGGCAAAGGCCATGGAGGCTCCGTGCCAGCCTTCTCAGTAATGGGTACCAGTGCTGTCGAGGCCAATCTGGAGCTATTAAAATCATCCTTGGCTTGTCCTGTCTGACCTTTAGAAGTACCTTTGGGAGGAGAGGCAGAGGTGGAAAGGCATACACATGAAGATTGCTCCAATTGAAAGAAAGAGCATCCACTTTCCAAGCTGTGGGATGAAACCTTTTCGTGCAAAACTTTGGCAGCTGGTGGTTTAGTGGAGAAGCGAACAGATCTATGTCTGGAGTTCCCCATGACACTGTCAATTTCTGAAATACAGGAGGATCCAATTTCCACTCGTGGGGATCCATAATTCTTCTGCTCAACACATCTGCTAAGGAGTTCTGTGCTCGGCAGAAACCTTGCCTGAAGATGAAGCTGTAAACTGAGAGCAGTCTCCCACAAAATCATTGCTTGCCTGCATAGAGGATAAGAATGTGTTCCCCTTGCTTGTTGATGTACCACATGACAGTTGTGTTGTCTGTTAGAATCAACACCTGCCCTGGAAGAAGTAAATCCTTGAAAGCTATTAATGCAAACTGGACTGCTAACATCTCCTTCAAGTTGATATGTAGATGTTGTAGTCTGGCAGGCCACTTGTCTTGTATCCACTTTCCATTTAGATGAGCTCCCCAAGCTTTGTCTGAGGCATCTGTCGTTAGAATCTGACTCGCCTCTGGCCGGGTCACAGAGAGTCCCTTGTTTAGGTGACATTCCTGAGCCCACCACAAAAATTCCTTTTGAATGCAAGGTATTATTTGAATGACAGTGTCCAGATCCTGGCAGTGCTGTGTCCATACGTTTTGAGATACCATTGTAGCTTCCTCATATGCAGTTTGGCATTGGGAAGCACCAGAATACAAGATGCCATGAACCCCAAGGCTTGAAGGACTGTCCTTGCAGTCAGCCTGGACTGATGAGACAATTGATGAAAGTAAAGGGAAAGATTCGTTTGTTTGTCCGGGGTCAAATAGGCCATCTGGGATGCTGTATTCAGTCTTACACCCAGAAAGCACATGTCCTGAGAGGGTACTAGACTGGACTTTATTTCGTTCACAGAATACCCCAGGCATCTTAGCACTGCTATCACATATTCCAAATGATGAAGAAGCTCGTCCCTTCCTTGAGCCAGAATCAGGCAATCGTCCAAATAAGGATAGATCTGTATTCCTTTTAGCCTGAAGAAAGCTATCACTGGAGCCAGAACTTTCGTGAACACTCTGGGTGCAGTAGATAAGCCAAAGGGCAATGCAGAGAACTGATAATGAGAAATCCCAGCCCGAAAACGCAGATACTTTCTGCAACTCATCCTGATAGGTATATGAAGGTAAGCCTCCTTGAGATCCAAAGTTACCATCCAATGATCTTTGCCCAGCAGAGGTAAAAGCTATTGTAACGTCAACATTTTGAACTTGGGAATGTCCAGATAAGTGTTGAGGATAGATAAATCCAAAATTGGTCTCCACGTGTTCCCCTTCTTTGGTACTAGGAACAGGCGAGAATAAAATCCTAGGCCCACTTCTGGCATAGGTACCGGCTGTATGGCCCCTATTTGAAGTAACAGAGAAATTTGTTTGTGAGCCTCTATTCTTTGCTGAGGAGGAACGTCTGGCATGCCTTTGAAGGGAGGCAAGGTGTGGAAATAAAACCTGTAACCTTGGTGAATGATATCCAACACCCTTCTGTCCTGGGTAATTAAACTCCAATTTTCCTTGAATAGTGCCAATCTTCCTCCCAAAGGTGCTGCCAGACGAGAAGGCTCTGGCAGCTGAAAAGGTAGGTCATTGGGTCTGTTTACGAAAGGACTGACCCCTGCCCTCACCCGAAGACTGCGCAGGTGAACTCCCTGTTCTAGGCCTAAAAGAGCCCTGAGCTCTGCCCCTACCACGTCTAGATCTACCTCTAGACTGGGAATCATAAGAAGGATACGTCCACCCCTTGGTAGGCCAATTTCTACTAAACCTCGGGGGCTGAACCTGCAAAAAATCTTTAACAGTCTGCATAGACTTAGCCTTGTCTTCCATTTTCTTTAAGACTGCTTCAACAGGTGAACCAAACAACACATCAGATTGTAAAGGAGCATCTAAAATCCTTGTCTTAACATGGTCAGACAAATTCTGATCCCTCAGCCAGGCGTGCCTGTGAAGAAGTGACCCAGTGGCAGCCACCCTAGAAGAGGCCTGTACAGCATCAAAACCACATTGCAAAGAATGCTTACCCACCTGTTCAGAAACATGTACTAAATCTTGTAACTCTTTACACTCAATACCTTCCGCCAGAGCATCTACCTTAGACTTCAATTGAGAAAGTAGATAGTTTTGGTATTTCAACATGTGAAACTGGCAATTCAAAGCCCTCATGGCTAGGGTGGATGAAGTATAGACTTTCTTTCCCCATCTATCCAAAGCCCTGGCCTCTTTATCTGGAGGAACCGGATTTTTAACAACAGAAGCCTTAACACCCTTAGGCCCCTGACTAACAGTTTCTGGGTCCGCCCTAGGACTCTTAAAAAGATACTTATGAGCTTCAGGCACCCTGTAATACCTATCCGGCTTAACAGGAGCAGGAGGCAAAGAGTCAGGATTAAGAGAAGCCTCCGCAAACACATCTTCCACAACATCCAGAACAGGAGGAATAGCCAAAGGCCTATGCTGGGGTAAAAACAAAAATTCCCTAAGCCTTTTCCTGGAATCAGAGAAGTCCTGACCTTCCCACTTAAAATGCTCCCTCATGGAATGAAGAGTCTCTGAAAAAGAAAAATCTTCAGGAGGAGAAGCAGAAGGAGTAGAATCATCCACATCAGAATCAGAATAAGGAGAATACTCCTGCAAGTCTTCAGCCGAAGACTCTGAAACATCCGAAGCCTGCTCAAAACTCCCCAACTCAGGTTCCACCCTAGGCCTCTTATCCGGGGGGGGAATAGAACCTCTAATCAAAGTAATCAAATCTTCTGCCATTTTAAGCATATGCTTCTTGGGCACAGAACCTGAAGAACTAGGGGTGACACCAACTGAAGCTAAACCTGGCCTGCCTCTGGGAGAAGCCTTGGCAACAGAAGGAGAGGGCCTAACCACCCTGGGAAGGGAAGGGAAGGGAGTACAGTAACCTGAGAGGCCCCTTCAGCCTGACCTGCCTCCTGAGAGGCCACATCCTGCAATAACAAAGTCTCCCCCTGGGACTCCAGAGAAACCTCCGGTGGAACCCCCGGCTCCACCGACACCTCTAAAGAACCGGCGTCCGGATCGGACGGTTCTTCTTGCCTAGGCTTAGCTGCTTTGTCTTTGCGCTTCTTCGAAGAAGCGGGCGTCGGAGCATCCGACGGCATATTATAATTGCACCGCTTCCCGAAGACTAACCTGGCACAATCTAACCTTCTCTTAATAGTGCGCTTATTGAATCTAGCACAAAAGCGACACCCCACAACGTCGTGCTCAGGCCCTAAACAAGGAATACACAAAGTATGATAATCTCTATGCGGTATCTGTTTCCCACAAGAAATACAGTTATTCACTTTTTCTGACATCCGGTAAACCACTGAGGCAAGAAAAAACTAAAATATTCCCCAATGGGGTACTTAGCCAACTTTGACTCGGTCTGAAACTCCGAATTCGAAAAATTTCAGAACGCCAACCGGCACTTGCAACGCTGCTTCTGCATCGGACCATGCGGCAAAAAAGACTGAGGATATGACGTTGGTCATGCGCATTTGTACCCTGACGTCCTGATGTCAGTCTAATGCGCCTTGACCGACGTCAGCCTTATACTTTGTTATTCGGGCCGACCGAGGACAGCGGACTACCCAAGTGTAAGGACTGCAGCAATGTGAGATGAAGAACATCGGTAAACTCCTAGGAGTTGCCACTGACAAAAATCCCAGATTACTAACCATAAAAAAGACCACTCAGAAAGTGGGCTCCCTGTTTACAGCCACACAATACCATACAGACACAGCAAGGCAAACATTAGCTTCAGCCTTACTCCCAGGCCTCCTTTATGCATCACCTATCCTAACTAACCTAAATACCACTCTTGAATCCAAACTAGCCTCTTGCTATAATAACACTGCTGCATTTGCCACTAACTCAACACATAAAAGCCACCACTGTCAAGCCATGAGACATCTTAATTGTCTTGAACTAAGCAATGTCCAAAAACTTTTCACTTTTCACACTTTTCAGCATGGAATGCCCATCATGGCTACCATTATGTGATGGCCTGTCCCCACACTGGGCCAGTAATCAAGGAGCCTGACTCCTCACCAATGACACTGGAGATGGACTTGCAGATGGAATAGAAATGGATATACTCAGTATTTCCAGATGCAGACCTCTCTGCATCGAATACAATTTCCCTTAGGAGCACACAGGGAACACATTTAGCCCAGGGTCTGGATGTCGCTATATCTGTCTCTCTCCAGGTCCCCAGTAAGCTTCCCCAATGGTACAATTGTAGGGTTAGGTACTCAGCCAATTGTCCAAGCCAGGTCCTCCAGCACCCTCTCTGTAAACTCATTACGTCTTGTCTCTGCCTCAAGTAGCTGACACACACAAACTGAGAGATTTAATTTGCACACATACACACACACCTGGGAAAGGCTGGCACAGGTTTACTACCTATGCTCCCTTCTGTCCAGACTATAAGTTAGTTACCACCACCACCAGACACTCCACAATCAGCTACTCTAAGGCCCTTAACAAGGGGTGTCTAATTATACTGTGCAATATTAATACTAATGCAAATGGTAGTAATTGACCAAAATGGCTTGGCCTTCGGGAGTGGCCCACACAGTGTCACAAAATAAATATAATGCTGTTAAAGGTTAGATACTTTCTACAAGAATCAGCCACAATAAAAGTTTTAAACATATTTAATAATAAATAATAAAGGAGCATAAAAATACTGAATATAGAGTCACAGTAAACCACAGAGTTCAGATCACAGGAAATATTGAAAAGAACAGTGAAAGATAGAGAACAACAACATCTAACCTAAGCTTCACAGTATTGCTGACTGAATCTTAAACAATTACTGTTCGCTAGTTAAGTTACTTACTACCACAAGGCAAGATGCTATGGGTGATGGCCTTTCTATAATAATATGTATAAATACTCATATATTTATTTTATTTCCAACTGTCTTTTAACTAATACAGGCTTTATACTAATGGCACTATTAAGACCTGGATTTGAATCTGCCTGTAGTCTAATTATACAATCTAACTCTTTTAGCTCTATAAGATTGTTTATGTCACCACCTCTTATTCCTGGCTCAACAGTATCTATCACTCTAAATTTAAAATTATGTGTCTCAAATTCCATAATATGTTTATATAGGGCATTAGTTTGTAGTTTCCTATTTATTTCAGATTTATGTTCTATAATGCGGCCTTTCTAGTCAGGCTTCCAAAACAGAATACTCCTCACTCAGAGATTACTCCCTGTAAAATATAACATCCAAGTTGGCTTGCAGAATGATCTCATCTGGTCACATGACTCTAGGTTCTCATAGTATCCCCTTTTGAAGTTTGAGACAGGACTTTAGCAGACTGCTACAATACACATTTAGAGCTTTTATGGTGGTACCTAGGAGCCAGAAACATTTGCACTTCCCCCTTCTTTACAAAAGCTAACAGATAATGGCTGCTCCCAAACCTACCATCTCCGGTCCTATTCAGCACTGTGAGGGTGACATTTTAATGGTTTAACAGCTCATTTACATTTCTCTTATTTTTCGTAAACTATGCCAGCTGGTTAACCTTTTGCTGTCACAATGTCCTCTATTAAAACATATACATTTAATTCAGCTACAGTAATATATGTACATTTCTTTTTATTCCAGCAGGGTGCACTGGTGATGCATTTTAACATAAGCAAACCTCACAAATACATTTTCAGCACAAGCATCTGCACAAATCAGTTTGATATAAAAATGACATAATTATTTAAAAAATCCAGCTAGCTGTGGTGTTACAAGTCATACCTCCACTGCTCTACTCCTTCCTGGCATGGCTGGCAGTACCGCCTATAGTTACACTGTATATGTAAACTTTTTCCCAAAAGGAAAAAAAATTCTGCTGTCTGGCAAATGCAGAATCTTCAATACATGTGCAAAATGATTAGATTTGACAGTGACTATTCTAAGGCGGTAATCAAAAATAGGAGGCAGCGGTTTTCTGTTACTCATACTAAAGCAAAAAAAATTAATTCCACCAGTTTGTACCTGGCTAATCTGTGGGATATGCATGGAGACACCCTACATTTTTTTTTTTCTACTGGCATGATGAAGCCATACTCTACCTGCAAGAAAAGGCTGACATTTCATTTCCTGAAAATATGGACTGGGTTCCAGTTACATCTAAAAGGGGGTGAGCAGCAGAACACTGACTGCATCTTTGCCAAACCTTAAAAGAATGAAATCTGCATCAGAGGACTTAATTTTAGACCCTTTTGCCACTTGATAATGTTTTTCTAGCCAATGCATGGCATGCTGAAGAACTTTGACACTTGTTGACTAAGATTGCTGATTATGGTATTAATTTTTCAGGATGGCTGTGGAAGCCACCTCAAGCAGTAGATGATGGCTGTGGAAACTGAATGTGTAAGTTATCATATTTTTGTAGAAACACTGTTTCCATGCTGGATCAAAATCGATCCCTTAAACCAGCACTATGGCAGATAGCTACACAATGATGTGCTTTTCCTGGGATTCTTGCTTCAGACATGGGTGGCTGGGGAAAACGCTTGAGGCACATGGTAGTCTCATGGCCTTGGAAACTGTGCTGATTATTATGTATATCATAGGAAGTTACTAGGCTATTGGCTCTGAGGCCCTTATAAGTCTAGCCAAGAGTTTAGCCCATGTGTATACAAGTCAGCACTTGGTGCCCCTGTCCAGCAGGGACACAGGTGGAATCCCGAGGATGCATTTTCTGTTTCCCATACAATTATCCAGGTAGCACTTAAAAAGGGGGTAAAGTAGTACTCTGCTTGAAGTGGATATGGAGTCTATCCCACAGATGGGGGAGTCTCTTGCACACAAATCTGTCCCACCAGCAAGCCCTATTGATATCACAGACAAAGTTTAGGCAGTGCATGCAGGTTACTTGAGTGGAGTATGACTTGTGGATATGCAGCAGTCCTATGACGGCGGGGTCCCAGATTGCCTTGCATGCCAGACAGAGGTCATCTCTGAGGAGTATGTATGAAACTGAGTACAGGGATACGTCTTTTTGCCTATCTGTATATGGTTAATTTTTGAGGCCTTGGATTTTCCTGGTGAAGAACCTCTGTGGTTTCCCCAGCTGCTGCATGTGCTTTGTGAGGTACATGCCAAATGAGGCACTGTATTCAATAATGTGCCTTATAAGGGATGAATACAGGGATGTTATGACATCCTTGTCCCTAGATGAGTTACCCTTACTTATGGGGTGGGCCATGTAGAAAGCTTTCTGCACAATGGAAGCAACATGGTGGTCAAAAGTCAGGTTGCTATCAACCTGGATGCCCAAATCCCTCACGACTGATTATGTGCTTAGGACGTTGTTATTAATGTGGTAATTTATGGGGACATCACTTTCCCCAAAGGGGATGATGTTGCATGTTTTGGTATTCAGTTTGAGGCCATTTTTCTGGCACCAGTCATTTGTTTGGATGAGACCCTCTTGGAGGATGTCCACATCGCTAGGGGAATTGATGACACTGCCCAGCTTGCAGTCATCTGCAAACCTATTCAGCCACAGCCCACTGGTTTTGAACTGCAAATCAGAAAAGTATAGCCAAAATAACAAAGGCCCCAAGACTGAACCCAGTGGTATGCCCCCATTACAGGTCTACTGCTTGAGGTGGCTTCTCCTATTTTGAATAAATGGATTCTATCAGTGAGCAAGTTAGCTACCCATCTGGTAACTTATAGATTGATGGGTAATTGAGAGAGTTTATCTATTATGCTTGATTGGGGAATATCATCAAAAGCTATGGCTAGGTCAAGGTAGGCAGTGTGCATCATCTTCCCCTCATCCATTACATTGGTGACTGTCTCAAAGAAGACGACCAATTTTAACAGTCATGATCTCCCCTTGGCAAAGCCAAACTGTGTGAGACTGAGAGTTTGGAGGTTGCCAATGTCCTCATTAATGAGGTCCATGATAATCCGTTCCATGGCCATGCAGATCAGGCTAGTTAGGCTGATGGGTCTGTAATTTCCCGGATTGATGGACACTCCACCTTTGTGCAAAGGAATGACAGTAGCTGTCCTCCTCTCAGCTGGGATGAAGCTGGTACACAGGCTTTGGTTGAATAGGGCACCTAATGGTGCTGCAATTTCCTGCCTGAGTTCATGTAGAATGCAGCCTGGGATGTTATCAGATCCCATGGAGGCTGTATTTTTTGCCTTTGAGAGAGCAGTGATAACCTGATTCCTAGATATAAGGGTAAGGGGGCAGATACTGAGGATGTCCTGATTTACTGATGGGGGGACAGAGGGGTGAAGTTTTCACTGAATCTGTCAGCCAGCAAGTTTGCTATACCTATGGCATCTGTATATGTGGTGTCTTTGACCACCACTTCTGAATAGATCTGGGTGCTTTCTTTGAGACTGCAGACATAAGTGAAGAAGACCTTATGGCTGTCTCTAGTAGATATGACCAATTTGGACTCAAAGTTTGCTTTGGAGGATTTCACTAGTGCTCTTATTTGCTTGTTTAGGCTAAGGAGAGATTGCCTCCAATTGGGCACCTGCTCCTTCTTGGTCCTGGACAGCAATTATTCCTTTTGTTATACAGTTTATTTATTGCAGATGTCCACCAGACAAGTTTACTCTTCCTTGCAAAAGATTATTTAGTCCCGTCGGGTATTCCTGATTCCATGCATCCATATAAATGCTCATATAGTGCTTTGGTGTAGTTTTGGATACTGGTGTCAGTTCCTAGAGAGGAGAAGGAGGCTGTGAAGCTATTTATGCCATCCATCAGGAGGCTGTAATCAGCTTTGGAAAAGTTTTTTTGCTTTCCCCTAGCTAGAGGGGATGGTCGGGGGAGATGGTGACTTTGAAAGTGACTGCTTTATGGTCGGATCTTACCAGGGAGGAAGATACTGCAGGGATGTTGCAGTGGTTACTCATGTTGGTTAATACCAAGTCCAAGTTATCACCTCTTGTGGGAGTATCGAATAGCTATTCCAAGGCATCTGCACTGACAAAATTGAGGAATCTCTGGGAATTTGTGTTCTGGGATGAGTAGTTCTTCCAGTCTATGTTTGGGTAGTTAAAGTTACCCAGGATGAGGGTAAAGGGTAGAATCTTGATAGATTCAAAACAGTCCAGATTGACAGACTGGACATCTTGAGTCAGATTTGGGGGCTGATATCTAGCTATGATTTGTATATGGGTCTCGTCCGTGGTTAACTGCACTTGGAGTGTCTCCTGTGCATCGTACTGTTTGACCAAACTGGAGATGTGTATGTCTTTAATACATATTGAACTCCACCTCTTTTGACTTTACTGACCAGAGTTTGGGGTCTGAATGTATGACAGGATAAGTAACCAGGTAAGGCTGGGGTGCTCTCCAGAGCTTTTAACCAGCTTTCTGTGACTGAGCAGAAGTCAGCATTTTCCAGGGTTAAGAATGCTTGCAATGAATGCAGTTTCATGTTCAAACTCCTAGCGTTTAGCAGCACGACCTTTAACTTGCGTGTTGTTGAAATTTTTATGTTGGTAGATTTAATCTCATCACTTTTCCTAAAAAAGGCACTATGGGGAAGGCAAGAGCCTTTTCCAGAAGCCTGAAACCCAAGCGAGACAGATGCAGGCCATCTCTGGCAAAGCTCTGTCGATCATATCTTTCCAGGCTGTCAGGTACTGTATCCCCCTGGAATGACACCAGAAACTAAGCCAATTGTTAAAGTCAATCATATTCTGTTTCTATTGCGGCATCATATTGGGTGACGGTAGAATGCCGCTTAAGGCTAGGGACATACCTGTCTGGTACACAAATTCACTGAGTTAAATCATGCCTCTCTTTATATAGTCCAGGGGAGTATGTCTCAGTCATTCATAACAACATAAACTTTGGCAGTCACAACAGTACCTGTTGTTGAGAGACTTGAGTGTGTATGTGATATGGTGCATTCTGGCCACTGACAGACAACTAATCATGACTTTCTCCTTATCCAGCCTGGTGAGAGGCTGTGCGTCTCACAATGGAGTCTGCTATGACTAATATGTTGGGTTTATGGTTAAGCCTTAGTGGCTGTGAGACACAGGTGTGTGTACTATGCATGGTGTGTGATGTGGAGGGCTGTGGATATACCATGTGTTTTTGCCTCAGAGGTCTCCTTTGTTTGGGTATGCTTTTGTTGAGGACCTCCACATAAGTGGGTTTGTGTTGTGAGGTGTTGATGCTGCTTGAGGTGTAGTGATTGTGTTGACAACCTTCTCAGTGCCAGATATACTGGCTTGTGAGGGACAGAGCAGTGACCCTAGGTTCCTAATGTAATTGCATCTCTTGCAAATTGTGTTCCTAGGTCGTAGTAGTAGATAGTTGTCCGTGTACATGTGGCAGTTGTTACACTGTCAAAGGTTGCTTTATCAACCAGACTGGCAGGAGAAACTGTCCATACATATTGCCAGAATCTGAGGGAGAAAGGCCAGGTTGAGCTAAGAGGTAGGCCTAAAGCCCAAGCAAAACTAAGAGACTTAGAATAACACATACAATTTAAACAGGCTATAAACAAACAGTAATAAATGCAACAGAAAATATGCAATTGACCACTTTAGAGAACAAGAAGCAAGTAGCAGAAAATGCAAGATGAAGTAATAGAGTAGGAGGAGGAAACACAAATACAGTAAAGGCAGCTGAATAAAGTGTTTTTTGTTAGTAAAGTGGAAAGGGAGAAAGGAGGAACAGAAGATAATTCAAGGTTAAGGAACTAAGGGGTTTGGCATTCCCAAATAAAGGTAGAATGAGCTAATGAGATGGGAGTGGGAGGAGTGTCTCAGATCAAATTTACAGAATGGGCGGGTAACTGCAAAAGCCACCAACTATAAAAACACAACAGCAACTGGGCAAGAGGATGGCAGAAAAACAAAACCAAGCCAGATATCAGCAAATACATAAATGCAGACACAGAAAAGTAAATAATTCAGTCAAGCAGATAAATACAGTGCATTACTGTTAAGAAATACCGAACAGTTATAGTGCAAAAAATATACTTAGCTCTGTAATTCCAGATGGTTTAATAATATTCTCAGTCAGGCACAATGGAGCTTCTAGCAAGATAAGCAAAATTCACACAAAGGTAATATTTTTATACCAGCTAGACAAAAGACCCTTCCCATGCCACACATTGAGGCAATCAGATAACACATAAGCTGTCTGACCAGTGTTTCCACCCTGGAATTAATTCACTACAAACTCCCTGCTGTCCCAGAGAGCTGTAACTGATCCCATATGGGGAACCAGTTAGTCCAAGCTAAAGTGCTGTGCCAAATGAATTAGAACAGAAATAAAAAAAAAAATCATCAAAGATCAGCAAAGAAAATTCAACCAGAGATCAGTAAATATATAACTGCAGACACAGAAAAGTAAATAATTCATTCAAGCAAATAAATAAAAACAGTGCAGTATTGTTAAGCAAATAAATAAAAACAGTTCAGTACTTTTACGAAACAATGAACAGTTAGATAAACTACAAAAGATATACTTACGTCAGCTCTAAAAGTTAGATTCTTTAAGAAACAGTCTCAGTCAGGCAGAATTGAGTTTCTAGCAAGATAAGCAGAAATTATACCAGCAGGATTAAAGACCCTTCCAAAGCAACACCTTGAGGCACTCAGATAACACAGAAGCTATCTGACCAGTATTTCCACTCCCTACTGCCCTACTGAGCTGTAAAGTATGTCCTATGTGGAACCAGTTGGTTCAAGCTAAAGTGATGTGCCAAATGCCTTAGAACAGAAATAAAACATTTCAGCAAAGATCAGGAAACAAAATTCAACCAGAGGTCAGCAATTATATAATTGCAGAAAGAGAAAAGTAAATAATTCAGTCAAGCAAATAAATAAAAACACTGCAGTACTCTTAAGGAAATAAATAAAAACAGTGCAGTTCTTTTAAGCAAATAAAAAAAAAAACACTGCACCACTGTTAAGAAACACTGAACAGTTAAATAAAGTGCAAAAAATATACTTTTGTCAGTTCTGTAATTCCAGATTATTTAAGAAACACTCTCCATCAGGCATAATGGAGCTTCTAGCAAGATAAGCAGACATTCACAAAAAGGTAATATTTTTATACCAGCAAGATAAAAGACCCTTCCAAAGCCACAACTTCAGGCAACACAGAAGCTGTCTGACCAGTGTTTCCACTCTGGAATGAGTTTGCTACAAACTCCCTGCTGCCCCAGAGAGCCATAAAGGACTCCCTATGTGGGACCAGTTAGTGCTGTGCCAAATGACTTAGAACAGAAATAAAAAATGTCAGCAAAGATCAGGAAACTAAATTCAACCACAGGTCAGCAAATATATAATTGCAGACACAGAAACATAAATAATTCAGTCAGGCAAATAAATAAAAACAGCCCAATACTGTTAATCAATTAACTAAAAACAGTGCAGTAGTGTTAAGCAAATAAATAAAAGCAGTGGATTACTGTTAAGAAACACTGAATGGTTAGATCAAGTGCAAAAATATACTTATGTCAGCTCTGTAATTCCAGATTGTTGAAGAAACACTCTCAATCAGGCACAATGGAGCTTCTAGCAAGATTAGAAGAGAGTCAGGACACAAAGAATCCATCTCATCAGAACCCTCAGATAAAGGAGAATGGATATGGGAGGAATAAAATAGAGATTTTTTCTCCAGAATCCAAATCCTCTTCCTCAGAACATGTAGAAGAATCCTTAGACCTTTTCAAAGGCATGGAAGTGGTAGGAAATTGGAAAGGAGAAGGAAATGAAAAACTGAGTGGGCTTTAATATCATAAGGGTTTTAAAAAGCTCCTGAGTAAAGTCCTGCCATTCTTTCTGGGGGTCTTTAGAAATGAGATGCTCTAACTCCTGATGTTCCTTTATTAAGAAACATGGGACTTCCTCACATGCAAGAATTTGAGGAATCTCCCTGATCTTCTTGAAATAACCCAAGTAGGTTCCCCTTCTTGTCCTCCATTGATGTCAAGTCATTCCCCATTGGAAATGCGAGCAACCTGCCCCATAGTGGCCTCCATCAGGACTGGAACAATGGAGTCAGGCAGCATTGGAAGGTCTCATCATCAGGCAAAACAAAGATGTTCAGTAGGGGCTGGACAGCAGAAGTCTCAAGTTTAAATTTCTTTGACATGTTTGAGTGAAAGATTCCAAGGACATGAACTCTTGAGCAAGAAGTTTGAGACACTGGTTCTCAAGATATACTGACAATGAAGAAAGACCTGTGCAGGGTCTTAGGGATGAATGCCTAGCAAACAGAACACTCCCTATGATTATGTTCCACACCTAATCAAAAAAGGCACTTATCATAGAAGTCCTTATGGGGAATCTGTCTCTCACGATCCCATTTCCCTTTTCTGGGTGACAATGTTCTAAAATAAATAGAAATAGAAAAAAGGAATGGTCCCTAATGGTATTAATGTGGCCAGTGACTTGTTAGTCAGCAGAAAGATGTGCAACCAACAAAGTGAACATAAAATGCTGCGTTCAAAGTAGTGGTAAAGAAGTTCTGAGGGCTTTGAACTTATACATCACTTGTATACAATATGCCTTCAGGAGTAGGGCATACATCTGAAGTATGCTGCTCGGAAGGGCCCAGGCTTTGGTATGTTGTCTGGACATATGGCTGGCCTTGGCAAGATATCCCAATAGTAAGGAATACTGCAGCAGTGATTAAGGAAGGATATCTGCTTTTTCAATATTCATCAAGGAAAAAGGACCCTTAAACTTCTAACCCAGAATTAGGATATGAGGAACCAGACCAGCAACTGAACCTTAACCCCATAGGCTGCTTCCTAACCAGAAGTTTCTTAACATAAAAGAACTTCTTTGGGATGTACACAGGTTATTTGACCTTCCTGACACTGTTGATAGACACTGGGCTAATGTAAGTGACTTTTTCTACCTTTTTAATACTATGCAGCCTTGTAATTAATGTATACACATTATATGACTTTTAATAGTGTGATTAACATTTATTTTTATACAATCACAGTGTGGTGCATGCTAGTGGTTTTACTTCTTAGTTTAATCTGAACCTATAGCAATATGTTTGGAAAGGGGAAAGAAGTGCTTGCAGAACCAATCTGTTTTCCACCTACAGATCAAATGTTGAGATAATGCAAATATTACATTTCTACCTGTTTGCTCTGACAGAATCCTAATTTGTCTTAATAACAATGTCATTTGTTTCATCATAGTTTCCACTGGTAATGTGCAAGAAATGATTTCTAAATTTGATTTTTAATCAAACTAAAGATGGATTTTTTGATAATGATTTAAAGATGATGGTACCAAGATCTGTGTTAACTGCACTGGACATGCAACAGTGAAATGAGGAATACTCTAGAATTTGTGGTTTGCCTTTTGAAATAAGACTTACCCTAGATTTTGTGGTGTGGTCTGAGAATTTTAAAATTAGGATGTCTATGCATCTGAGCTTTACAAAGTCTTTCTTTGTGTCTAAGTTTTCTACAATATTCTGTGATAAAACAAAGAATATCCACACACAAACTTATCAGAACCAACACAGAGGACCTACTTCATTTAGATGTGAAATAGTGTAGGTTTGTTGAATGAAGATGTGCATATCACTATCTTATTCTGCATAAGGGAATAAGAAAAGTGGCAAATTAAATTCTGGACATGTGAAGTTCAGTGTATAAAACACTAGTTAAGCAACAGAATGCAACAGGTCAGGTTGGTGAGCATTTATCCGTCCATCCTGTTGGGAAATACCAGTGGTACTGGTGCCATGGTGCGAGGCTACCTGTTTATCCTGTTGGGAGTTACCAGTGTATTGGGGCCATGGTGAGCAGTTACCAGTCCATCCTGTTGAGAGTTACCTGTGGTATGGGACCATGGTGAGAGATTACCTGCCCATCCTTGATGAAGTTATCAGTGGTACCGGGGCCATGGTAAGCAGTTAATTGTCCATCCTGTTGGGAGCTACCAGTGGTACTGGAGCCACTTCTTTTAAGACTAGTCTTCTGGATTACAAAACCAGCTCTAGAAAATCAAATATGCAGATGACTATAAAAAAAGTTCTACCAATAAATGATGCACAATTACCGTAAGATGCTCTGCAAAAATACAAGCTTGGTGAAATAGTAATGACATCATGTTCACTGTAAATATAGTATCATGAGACTTGGCAACAATGACAAATTATGGTTAAAAATAAGCAAAAAACATATTTAAACATCTGGGGAAAATGGTAAACAATAAGTTAAAACTGTGGCTTATATATTCCTAGTCAGTCTAGGTTTAAAAGGGATTGTTTTGTGACTTCTAAGAGGTTAATGTACCATTATATAAATCACTGATCACTCACCTGAAAAGCCGCAATGATTATTTTCTAAAAAATTACACAGCTGATAACTTGAATTATTCAGACAGGCTTCAGAAAGATTTATCTTCTGTTTCTTAGTTTCTTACATACTACTTAGAGACTTGTCTATAAGACAATATCTGATCCAGTTCTGCTTGAAAGTCCATGTTTAGAACACAACACCGAGGAAACTAAGATAAGAACAGAGCATCTAGTACTTAAAATGGATTGATAATAGAAAGAGACATAAATTATGTAATACCATCATACATTATAGAATAAGATACCACTTACAATCATAGCATGTCTTTCAAAAGCTTAAGTCAAAATTAATCTCTATCATCAAGCAAAGATTCTTGAAAGTCAAAAAGGTCATAAGTTTGACGTATTAAGCTATGGGCTTAATAGGATTCAGTTAGTACAGATGTCAGCAGCCAGGCCTGTGACAGGTGTTTCTTTTACAGATTCAGCTACAGCTGCCTCTGAAATGCAGAGAATCTCACAAGATTCCTCTGCTGGTTTATTAAGCCCATCACAATATAGGATCTGAAGTAGGAGATTCATTTGTCTGCAACCTGTGGGTTATGGATCCAATATCGGATCCGAACCGGCATGGTTTACCAGCTATGGATCCAAGCTCTCAGCTCCTCCCCTCACCCATAATGCCCTGCTCTACCCTCATGACCTCAGATCTCGTTTGCCGCGCATGGTGACCAGATTGTTTTTCCAGCTCTCCAGCTAAGTGCTATATTCAGTGTTTAAATTAGTCAAATTTAAAAATTTTTGGTTAATTTTGTGTGAAAGTGTAGGTTTCCCTCTTGTATTATTACTTTTTTTAGAGTTTAATCTTAAATTTATATCCCTCCCCTCGCTGGTAGCGTAGTGTGTGTTGGGCCTGTGAGTGATTTTTCTTTTTTAGTTACTTTACTTTAGTTCTAGTAACTTTTATTTTGTTAGCTTGGGATGTCTGAGCAGCCCAAGGCTATTTTCTCTAAATGCTCCGAGTGTGGCCATAAGCTTTCCCCAGCTGATGGCCACACTCGGTGTGTTAGATGCCTGGGGGTTGAACACCTCACATCTGGATGTTCCATTTGTGCAGGGTTCAACCCCAGGGCATTGAAGGAGCGGAGGTCCAAGCTTGTTTTGGCGGGTCTCTTGCCGCCGGACTCGGCTCCGACCTCCGCTCCTTCAGGGGTAACCGTCCCCACAGTTATTCCCTCTCCGGCTCCCCCTCCTCCTCCTGGGACTCAACCTCCCGTTTCTGGTTCGGAGGAGAGGGATGCTAGGAAGAAGGACCGGAGGGAGAAGCACCATAAGCGGTGGGACGAGACCTCTGTTTCGGCCCCGCCAGCCAAGCGGGCTTCTCCCCCGGCCCCCTTGTCTGCTGGCTCTCCTCCTCCTCGGCTCCGGTCTCCAGTGTGTTTTCACGGGACCTGAGGAGGAGGAGACCCGATCTCCGTCGAGGCTATCGAGGAGGCACTCAAGGCCTACCTCGGTAGCCTCGTCGAGATCAACGTACAGCCTATCGGATGCTGATCTGGACCGGATGATGAGAAGGTTCATCCAGGCCCAGATGCAGATGGGAGTGCTCTTGCCCCCTCTGGGGAGCTCGACCCCTTTTCAAGCCAATTGCTCCTTCTCCGACCCGCTACCCGGGTTCGGAGCAGTTGGAGCCGAGCAGCCGGGCGGGGTGGGTCGGCACCGATAGTACTTGGTACTTCGGATCCGACCCTGCCCTCGAGTGCATCGGATCCGACCTCTCGGAGCCTGGATCCGAGCCTCGGATCCGGGGGGATCAGTGCTCCTTCGGCGCCGTCTGTGTCGGAGCGCACTGTCCCTTTGGATCCGAGCGCTTCGGCGCCGGCTCCGATCCACTCTTCGGATCCGAGGGGGAGCCGATTGTCGGATCCTTTGGTCGGGGTCGGCTCCCCTTCGGCCTTTGATGTAGTGGAGAGGGCCCTGTTGAGGGTCTCCGGACCCCGGCACTTGTTTCGGCTCCGTCCCGCGCTCCCTCTGCACTGGGTCAGGCTTCCACCATCCGGCCCTTGGGACAGCCCGCTTCTGTGCCCCAAGCTGCTCCCCTGGAACAGGTTGCTGCTTGCGAGGAGTCCTATGACAGCCCCCCAGAGGATGTTCCTCGCAAGCATACGTGCAAAAGGAGGCACATTGACTCCCCCGAGTCTCTCACGGAAGACACGGATTTGGAGGAAGGGGAAGGCTCCCCACGGTCACCCCCCCGAGGATGTCTCATTTGGAGACATCATGGAAATGCTCCGCATAAGGGGGGGTGGTCTGCCCCCAAGTCTTCCTCGGACGAGTCCGTGTTCTTGGAGGCATTTGAAGCGGGCCCATCTACCTCTTGGGTGTCCCCTCCTGCCAACCCCCTGGTGGACCTCATTACCACCAGGGCGTGGAAGGAACCGGACACCGTGGAGCCAATCCCTAAGAGGCCCGACCGGATCCTCAGTCCACCGTCTGACCATGCCCACTGGAGTAAGGGGCCTCCGGTAGATGCCATGTTGACGGCGGCGGCCACCAAGAGGGAACTTGCTCAGGAGAGTCCCTCAGTCCATCCCCCGAGCAAGGAGTCTCGGATGATGGACCGCTTGGGGAAGCGGATGTTTAGTTCAGCGACCTTCTCGGTAAGGGCGCTGAACTACCTGGCACACGTTATTAGGATGCAGCGCGATCTCATTAAAGAATATGCTGCCTCTCCCCCAGAGTCCATGTCGGAGGAGGACAAAGTACTGCACTCCACCTGCATGGCCACTCTTAGATCAGTTACCAATACCTCTATGCGGCTACTCTCCCATGCTACGGAAGGCGCCGCTAGAGCCGCAGGGGCAGGTCTAGCCACTAGACGTCAGGCCTGGCTCCGTCATTGCGATTTCTCAAAGCCCTTCAAAGTGTCATTTGCGAACGCCCCCTTTGATGGTTCTGCCCTCTTTGGCAAAACCGTTCGCGACACCTTGACCCAGAGCGAGAAGGATGGGAAGACACTGTCTGCCGTCGGAATCCGCTTCTCTGCACCCCAGAGGCCCTATTCTAGGAACCAAAAGGGTCAGAAGAAGATGTGGTTCTGGAAGTCGCAGCAATCCCAGCCTGCTCCGGACAACCAGTCCTTCCGTGGCAGAGGAGGACAGGGAGGACGCCGCCCTAGAGGCAGAGGGGCTCCCAGGAACTTCGGGTCCAGAGAACCCTTCTCTGAACGGCCCGCGCAGCAACCCTGAGGGGTTGCCCGGCTGCTCCACTCTGGAGGCAGTCGGGGGACGTTTTTCGGGGCACCTAGCGGCATGGGAGTCCATAACATCAGACCGCTGGTTCCTCCAGATTATATCCAGAGGATACCGTATCCCATTTCGTCACTTACCAAAATTGAAGTCCCTCCCAGACGTTCCACCCGGTCAACGGGAGGCCGCTTTGGCAGAAATTGGCCATCTGCTAAAGAAAAGAGCCATCCAGCCCGTCCCCCCAGACCAGATCGGATCAGGGTTCTACTCCAGGTTCTTTTTAGTGCCAAAAAAGACGGGGGATCTAAGACCAATTTTAGACCTTTCTCTCTTGAACCTGGCAGTTCCCAAGGAGAAGTTCCGAATGGTCACTCTGCAATCTATTCTCCCCCTTCTGGGAGAAAATCACTAGATGTGTTCCATAGACCTCAAAGATGCGTACTACCACATCCTAATGGACAGGCGCTCCAGGAGGTTTCTCCGCTTCCGGCTGGGAGCCAGTCACTACCAGTTCCGGGTCCTTCCCTTTGGTCTCACCACAGCCCCCAGGGTGTTCACCAAAGTATTAGCAGTGGTAGCGGCCTACCTGAGGCTTCAGGGGGTGCAGGTCTTCCCCTACCTGGACGACTGGCTCCTTACCGCCCCAACAAGGCATCTACTACTATTGGCGCGAGACTCCTTTCTCCATCTTGCTCCCAGTCTGGGCATCACTATAAACACAAAGAAATCCAACCTAGCACCCACATAGCTCTTAGATTTTATAGGGGCCAGGTTAGACACAAGGAGTTTAAAAGCCTTCCTCACTGCGGACAGAGTTCAAAATCTGCAGCTCCAGGTGCAGGCCATTCTCCACTCAAGTTCTGTTCTGGCGGAGTTGGTCCTGAGGGCTCTAGGGTCCATGGCGTCTGCTATAGCACTTCTTCCTCTCGCCAGGCTCAATATGCGCATCCTCCAGTGGACTCTCTTAGTACAGTGGTCATACCTTGCTCTTCCTATGCATCATCCTATTGCGATCAGCAAGGCTTGCAAGCGGTCCCTCCTGTGGTGGCTTCACTCCCCAGATCTCCACGGAGGCCGCCCATTTTGTGCTTCTCCCCCTCTCGCCACGGTGACCACGGACGCCTCCCGCCTCGGGTGGGGGGGGGCATTTTGGGCGGACCGTCCAAGGCACGTGGAACGATTCAGAGACCTTACTGCATATCAACGTTCTAGAGATGAGAGCAGTGCTCTTAGCGTTGCTAGCACTTCAGGACTTCCTTCCCTTGGGAACAATTACGATTCAATCGGACAACATGTCGGTTGTCTGGTATATCAACAAGCAAGGAGGAACGAGGTCTTACCCTCCTTGTCGAGAAGCCATGAGAGTTTGGGAATGGGCAATCTCCACCAACCGCTTTCTCATAGCAACGCACATTCCGGGTCAGTCCAACATCCTGGCGGACAAGCTCAGTCGCACCATTCTGACCCCTTACGAGTGGTCTCTCAATACTCAAGTAGCGGAACGCATATTCGCACGGTGGGGAACTCCTTCATGCGATCTTTTTGCCTCTCCCTCAAACACCAAGTGCGACAGTTTTTTCGCTCTGATACCTCCTCCAGGAGGTTCCCCAAGAGATGCTCTGGTGCATGCTTGGCCACCCGGTCTCCTGTATGCTTATCCCCCATTGCCTCTGATGCTCCAAGTTCTTCAGAAAGCCTCTCGGGTGGGTTGCAGAATGATTCTCATTGCTCCGTTTTGGCCTCGACAGATCTGGTTCCCCTTCCTAAGGTCTCACTCGGTGAATCCCCCTTGGATTCTAGATCCCATTCCGGATCTGATATCTCATCCATCCTGCCTATCTCTTCCGAACCTGGACAACCTGAAGCTGACCGCTTGGCTGCTCCAGTTCCACTCTTGATCAGGACTCCCGGTATTTCGTCCCCTGTTAAGGCGATCCTGGTGGCAGCTCATAAACCGTCCACTAGGAAAGTCTACCGTAGCAAATGGAAACGGTTTTCTTTGTGGCGGAGCGGCAAGGCCTGAACCCCTTCACAGTTCCTCTCCCTTTAGTGCTTGATTTCTTAACCACTCTCTTTAACGATGGTGCCAGCAGTTCCACAGTCAAAGTACAACTTGCGGCAATTTCACATTATCACATTGGTCATGACTCCAGTCCACTCATGTCGGCCAAGTTGTGTAAAATTTTCCTTAAAGGTACTTTCCTTCTCAGGCCCCCTGTAAAACAAGCGGTTCCTCCCTGGGACCTTTCCTTAGTTCTCCAGACCTTGACCGCCCCCCCCCCTTCGAACCGGCGGCTACTGTAGATCTCAAATTCTTGTCATTCAAGACTGCCTTCTTAGTAGCCATTACTTCGGCCAAGAGAGTTTCAGAGCTCCAAGCATGATCAGCTAAACCTCCTTACTTGGTCTTTCATCCGGACCGTGTTTACCTCAGGACCAATCCGTCCTTTTTTCCTAAGGTAGCTTCTGAAGCAAATATTAATCAATCCATTAACCTCCCTGTTTTCTTTCCTAATTATGAAAACAAAGGTGAATACAAGCTTCACTCCTTAGATGTTCACAGGCAACTTAGATTTTATCTAAACAGAACGGCTGGTCATAGGCAATCCGACCAGCTGTTCATTTCCTTTGCTAAATTTAATTTGGGCAAGCCAATTTCTAAAGTCTCTCTGTCTCGCTGGATTTCACAATGTATCTTATTGGCTTATCAAGCTTCAGGAAGGCCCTTTTGGAGGGTGTACATGCCCATTCAACCCGGTCAGTCTCTACCTCGGCAGCCTTTAAGGCTAGGATTCCTCTAGATGATATTTGTGCAGCAGCCACGCGGGCTTCATCTCATACTTTTATTTCCCACTACAAGTTGGATCTTGCATCTAGGGGTAAAGCATCCTTTGGCTCCGCGGTGCTCCGGAATATCCTTCCATGATGGCCGCCCAAGATTCAGGTAGCTGGGGACTCTGTCCCACAGGTTGCAGACAAATGAATCTCCTACTTCAGATTTAGAAGTTATGTACTCACCATAACGTTCCATCTGAGTAGGTGTATTCATTTGTCTGCAACCATCCCGCCCTCCTATCCCCCTGGCCTTTCAGTTTCCTGCATATGGTGTGTTACCCTTTTCAGGGTGTTCTTGCTGTTGGCAAACTCGATCTGAGGTCATGAGGGTAGAGCAGGGCATTATGGGTGAGGGGAGGAGCTGAGAGCTTGGATCCATAGCTGGTAAACCATGCCGGTTCGGATCCGATATCGGATCCATAACCCACAGGTTGCAGACAAATGAATACACCTACTCAGATGGAACGTTATGGTGAGTACATAACTTCTAATTCTGCTTCTTTGAAACAGCTCCTTGCCTCATACCAACTGCCTGCAGATTTTCACTTGGCTGTTCAGAGAATATTAGTAATTCAGAAGGATGAAGCTTCATACTTCTCATATGAGATTCTTTTTTCTTAGCAAGCACCTGATCTGTAGAAGTTACTATCCTACTACTTTCAGCACTGCCTAAATGTGTGCCTCCTTCATATAGCTTATGACCTACACTTTCTAATAGTTTATGCATTTAATGTATTGCAAGTCTATTTCTATAGTCTTCACAGTTCATAATGTCTTTAATTTGCACTTTATAGATGCTGACACATGAATTAAGCAACTTGACCGAGTCACTTCCTTACTTATAACTATACTGAATTTAGTCTGAGCAAGGAGCTTATAAACAGCTTTCAAAATAAACACCAAGGAATTGTAATGAAACAAATAAGTAACAGAAGGGAGAGCCTAGCCAAAAAATGTACCCCAGCTTTCGCCACCCAAGAAAATTATTTTCCCGTGCCCCTGTCGAGCAGAGCCACAGAAGTGATCCCCGGGGTGAATTTCCCATTTCCCATCCAATCATCAAGATTTTTCTTGAAGAGTGCTAATGAGGAGCTCTGTTTGACATAGACAGGCAGTCTGTTCCAGAGTATGGGAAGTCTCTGGGACAGGAATCTATCCCTCCAGCATGTTCTGTTTATTGTGGTGACAAGGTTTAGGTTTAGGCGTGTAGCTCGCAGGGATTGGGATTTCTTTAAGTGGAGCATGTCCAACAGCTCTGGGTTTGACATAGCCAGGGTGCCTCTTTACTCATCCCTCATCAGGCCCATAATTGAGTACAGTGCCCCTTTTGGGATGTACCTTACCAGACACCTGCAGCAACTGGAAAGACCCCAAAAGTACCTCACCAAGAGGATCAAAGGGCTCAAACAGATGCCATATGCTGCCCGGTTAAAGAAACTCCAGCTCTACTCAGTGGCATACCGCCTGCTCAGAGGAGATCTGTGCCTGATGTATAAAGCCATGTCCAATCCGGAATTAATGGACATGCTTCACCTCAGAAAATCCAAATCCCATCAAGCTACGTGCTCGAGAGACTTGAACCTCAGCACTGAAATAAGGACATGCTGGAGGGACAGATTCATAACCCAGAGGCTCCCTTTACTCTGGAATAAAATCCCAGTCCAGGTTAGGCAGAGTCCCTCACTGACTCTCTTCAAGAGGAATCTTGATGAGTGGATGGGGGATCGTAGGTTTACCCCGGGTATCACTTCTGTGTCACTGTTAGACAGAGGCACAGTATACTAACCTCGAAAAAGGGCATAGCAAAATTAATTTAAAATGGGTGGTGAAAGCCAAACACACTCTGGCTAGGCTTATAAATGCCCTAGGGCAGATAGCCTAGTATGAACCTATGAACCTATAGCTTTGTATGTTAGGCAGAGATCGCCTCTTCATAGGCGATATGCGATGGAGTAAAGCTGTAGTTTTTTGAGACTGTATGCATAGGGCATCTGTTTGAGGCCAATAATCCTCGTTGTGAGGTATTTCTGTGGTCTTTCCAGTTGTTGTAGATGTCTTGTGAGGTACATACCAAAAGGGGCGTTGTACTCTATAATGGGTCTAATGAGTGATGAGTAGAGGGGAACAATGACCTCTTTTTTCTGGATGAGAATCCTTTTGTGATGAGATGAGCCACGTAGAAGGATTTCCTGACCACTGTGGTGATGTGATAATCAAAGGAGAGACTACTGTCCACCTGTGTCCCAAGGTCTCATCACATTTTCGGCATTAAGTAGACTACCAGCTATGTGGTAGTTCATGGGTACAGAGTTTTTACCAAAGGGGATGACAATGCACTTTTTGGCACTGAGCTTCAGGCCATGGCTTTGACACCAGGTATCTGTCTCAGTGAGGCCCTTTTGTAGTTTGTCCACATCGTTAGGAGTTTCGATAATGGCTCCTAGTTTGCAGTCATCTGCAAACTTTGTTAGCCAAAGACCTTCTGTGCTGGCCTGCACTTCAGAGAAGTAGATACCAAACAGGAAAGGACCTAGGACTGAACCCTGTGGTACTCCAATTGTCACTGGTCTGATGTCGGATTTGGAATCAGCTACTTTCACAGTGTGGGTTCTGTCCGTGAGTCAGTTGGCAACCCAACTTGTGACATAGGGATTTATACCTAGTTTACTGAGCTTATCTATAATTCCAGAGTGGGGGATGGTGTCAAAAGCCTTGGCGAGATCTAGATAAGCTGTGTGAACCATTTTACCCTCATCTATGGCTTTGGTGACTGCTTCACAGAGGTAAATCACGTTTAGGAGACATGATCTGCTTTTTACAAATACAAACTGGGTAGGGTCCAGAATTTGGAGATTACCAATGTCTTTGTTTATGAGTTCCATGATGATACGTTCCATGGCTTTTCAGACCAGGCTCGTCAGGCTAATGGGCGGTAGTTCCCAGGGTCCGTCGTGGCTCCCCCTTTGTGGAGTGGGATAACCGTTGCGGTGCGCCATTCAGTGGGTACAAAGCCTGAGCTGAGGCTATGATTGAACATAGTACTTAGATAGGGTGCCAGTTCATTCTGTAGTTCATGTAGAACGCAGCCTGGGATATTGTCAGGTCCCATGGATGCTATGTTCTTGGCTTTGGAGAGTGTGTTTGTTAGCTGTGCAGCCCGTGATTATAGGAACTTTGCATTCTTCCGTTATAGAGATGGGCCCTCTAGGGGGTGAGAGGGGGGTAAAGTTAGCACTGAACCTATCTGCTAGGATGTTGGCAATATCAGTTGGTTCTGTATATTTAGTGCCATTGTGCTGTAACTCAGAGCAGATCTGAGTGTTCCCATTTAGATTCCTGACATAGCTATAAAATGCTCTTTGGTTGTCTTTAGAGTCAGTGGCTATTTTGTTTTCATAACTAGCTTTGGAGGATTTTATGAGGGATCTCAGCTTCTTACTGAGGTTGACCAGGGAGTTCCTCCAGTCATGGGATTTTATTCTTTTTTGCAACAGTTTCTTTCTTCTGTTGTAGAGTTTGTTTATGGCAGAGGACCACCAGATTGGCTTCCTTTTTTTGGAGGATAACATCTTGGTTCTATTAGGGATAGCATGATCCATGCACTTGTGTAAGTGCTTATAAAGTGCATTTGTGTAGGATTTGGCAGTCATACTTCTATTGTCCGTCTGCATGGGTGTCATGAAGTTTGCCACTTCTCTCTTAAGAAGTGTGAAGTTGGCTTTGGAGAAGTTTTTTACGATGGTTTCCCTAATTGGGGGTGGGGGTGGGATGTGGATGTCTAGGCTGATTAGCTTGTGGTCGGATCTGACCAACAAGGATTTGACCTCTGGTGTGGAACACCGGTTTCCCATGTTGGTAATGACCAGGTCTAGGATATTGCTGCCCCTGGTGGGGGTGTGAATAAGTTGATCCAAGGCATTGGAATTTATGAATTCTAGAAAACCTTGAGCAAAAGAGTTGGCACATGAGTAGTTTTCCCAGTTAATGGTGGGGTAGTTGAAATCGCCCATTATTAGGGTGTTGGGTTGTACCCTAATACTTTCCAGTGTATCAAGAAATGAGGAGTGTGAATCCTAGGGCATGGTGGGGGGTCTGTAACAAGCTACAATTTGGATTGCAGTCTTGCCCAGAGTTAGTTGCACTTGGATAATCTCGGATGCATTATGCTGTGCAACTAGCCTGGAGGTGTGGATATCCTTAATGAATATGGGCACGGCTCCACCTTTAGTGCTTCTTTCTTGGTTAGGTGGCCGAAATGTGTGGTATGAATTGTAGCCTGGTAATGCAGGGGTGCTCTCTGGAGCTTTGAACTAGGTATCTGTCACTGCACAGATGTCAATGTTCTCCATTTTAAGGAGTGCCTTGAGTGAGTGCATTTTGAGGTTTAGACTTCTAGCACTGAGTAGCATTACCCTCAGATTTTCCTTGCTTGTACCTGTTACTGTGGTGAATTTGTCATTTGAACCTTGCCTAAAAAAAGGCACTATAGGGGTGGCAAGAGCCTTAGCCAGTATTCAGAATCCTAAGGGTGACAGGTGCAGGCCATCTCTGGCAAAGCATCGTGAACTGTCGATCATGTCGTCCCAGGCAGACAAATACTGGATCCCCTTAGAATGACACCAGAAGCTTAGCCAATTGTTGAAGTCAATCATTTTGCCCTTGTACTGTGGTATCATTCTGGGTGATGGCAGGATGCTACTCAGGGTTAGGGTCATACATGCCTGGGATACAAGATCGGAGAGCTCCTCCATGTCTCTTTTCATGTAGTCCAGGGAGGTAATCTGGAAAGAACTTTCACCACCAAACCCTGTATCAAGACTAGACAGTGCTCCTGTTTGTTCATTAAGCAAAATGGCTACAATTGCAACAACAACATTTTGAGGTATGCATTAACAGAAAAATAATACTTAGGGGTCTAAGGACTCTGAAAATGCCTACATATGGGGATTGGTATCCGGAACTTCTGGCTAGCTGGCAACAAGTGAATATAGAGGTGAGTTTTAAATATATCAATTTAGTCATTGACTTTTTTAAGCCAGAAGAAGAGAGACTTAGAAACTCTATTTTAAAACAACAAGAAGTTTTGTACAACTGATTCCCGAGTAGTATGGTGGATCGGGAAGCACTTTATTAGATGGTGTCCTAATTTATGAGAGACGCTTATTGCAACAAAAGCGTACCAAGATTGATAGAGACACTAGAGATTTTAGAGAAGGCCATGTCTTCACTTGGCCCAGGACAAACAGGGGAATGGGACAAAATGATCATAACCTAAGGGCCAGTACTGACCGTACACTAAATAACAAACAAACAAGTAGTATGAGTATGTTACAGGATGGCATTCAAGTTTGTGCTCAAGGAACAGATAATTTGGAGAACACTGTTCAGAGTATTACTAATACCAATAATAGACAAACAGAAACTTTGTACAATGTGAATGTTCCAACAGATAAAGTGAATGGGAATGTCAATGTTTGTACTATTCCATCTTCGACTATGTCTAATGAAAGGGGTCGGATTAATAATGACATTAACAATGATGTAGTGACTATAGAACAACAAGTAGTCAGACCCAAGGTACCTATTGGTAATAGGAATCCTATGGGTTTTCCACAGTTCCCCCTCCCCATATCTTTGGAGAGAGGGATGAAAAGAGACCGTTCTGCCAGTCGAGGCAGGACCAAGAGGAAACATTCATTAGAGAGACAGTCCAATCAGACCATCAAAAAAATGTGGCAACGGACAGTGACAACCTGACTTTAAACATTTCAAAGAGATCATTGACTGAAGTTGAAATTAAAGTGTTGAATAAAGGCCTGAGATTTATTCCTACTAGTACTAATAACTTAAAATATGTCTTGATATATATTAAAATGTTTTTAAGGAGTGTTTTACTACAATATGAATTTGGTACAATGCCTAATGATAAGAAAAATAATTTTAAGAAGCCAAGTACCTATATACCCAAAAGTCACCCAATAGTAGATGTATTGTACAGTTTAGTGGAAGATGAACTGCATGAATACTGTAATCCAAACAATATGAATAGATCTACTATGAAATATACTAACTTTACAGCTAGAGATAGGATAGCACTCTCAAATTTACATAATGACCGAACCATTATAATAAGACCAGCAGATAAAGGTGGTCCTATTGTCATAATGGACTATGAGAAATATCAAGAAGCTATGGATAAATTGTGAAGTGATGAGAAACACTATAGACTCATTAATATTCATAAAGTTGAAGAAATTAAATATCGAATTTCTACTTTAATTATAGACTTAGTTAAAAGTAATGACATCACTTCAGACTTGGGTAAATATTTGTTGGTGGAATTTCCAATGATCCCTGTTATACAGGGACTTCCTAAAATTCATAAAAATAGTATGAATCCACCGATGAGACCCATAGTCTCAGGGAAAGGTTGGTGTACTGAACCTTTCTCAATATACGTAGAGAGAGCTCTAAGACCTATACTTAATGACAATATTATGTCCTTAAAGATACTAGACAATTTTTGTTGGATTTACATGAATATAGAAACATGCAGGGGATTAGTTCTGACACATTTTTGTCACTTTAGATGTTCAGTCACTTTTCACGGTAATACCCAATGACATTGGTATAGATTCAGTTAAAAGAGTATTTGAAATTACATAGTGACTTTGACCAGAAAAATATAGATTTATTAAGTCTTTTTCTGGAAGTGATATTAGAAAACAACATATTTGTGTTTGAACAATGTTTTTACATTTAATGTGATGGCGTAGCTATGGGCAATTCTTGTGCCAATAACTACGCCAACATGGTTTTAGCCTATTGGGAGGAAAATTGTTTGTTCAAATGTGACATCTACAGAAGACACGTTTTATTTTATTGACGTTTTTTGGACGATATTTTTTACTTTGGAATGGAAGCACTGTAGAGTTGGACAAATTTATTTTAGATATGAATTGTATGACTGGATTCTTGAAATTTACCCACAGCTATTCCAATGAATACATCGAATATCTAGATGTATACATGGAAAGAGTTATGGATAAATATATTAATACCGGGGTATACAGGAAACGGTGCCAAAGAAATAACTTACTGCATAGAAGTAGCATGCATCCTTATTATACTTTTAAAAACATTATAAGGGGACAAGGTATGCAAATCTCTCATTTGAATGCTAGTGATACAGGCTTCTATGAAACTATAAATAATTTTAAAGATAGACTTGCGAGTCGTGGATATAAAGCAATAGAAGTAGATAGAAGCCTGTTAGATTTAGACATACTTAGGATAGAGCTGCACCATATTTTCAACACCTATAGAAATGGATAAAGTTAATAAGTTCAAAGATGAAAATATAAAAATATCAATGTTTTACATGAATGATAACAGTGCTCTATATAATATCAACAACAACCATTGGAAGGTACTTACTAGTAATGCTGATATTAAAAAGATTGTAGGAGATAAACCATCATTTAGATTTAAAAATAAACCTAATCTTAAGAGACTGTTATGTTCTAATTTTACTAAGAAGACATTTAGTAACACCTGTAACACTAGTCCATGTGGACACTAATTATTGTAACTACATTAATAATAAAGGTTACTTTATCCATCCTGATACAGGACAAGTTTGTAACTTTAGAATAAATGCTACTTGTGATACAGCAAATATAGTTTATCTAGCTGAATGTGAAGCATGCAGTTCATTTTACATAGGGAAGACTAAGATCTTTTCGGACAAGAATTAGAGAGCACTTATGTGCCATTAAAATACAGTATCAGAATAATGTGTTAGCTAACCATGTTCTGATGTTTAATAATCATCATATATTTAAATTTATGGCAATAGATATCATTAATCCCATAATTAGACAAGGAAATATTAGGAATAATACTGAAAAAAGAGAACTGACTTGGATAATGAAACTTAGGGCAGACAGAGGTCATGGCCTCATTGAGAGAGCTTCACTAAAACCTATTTTAAAAGCCCGTTGATTTCCATGAACATTAATTGCATACTTGTTGTTGGTATTTTTGTCAATGCAATAGAATTCATGCTGTTAGTTAGTATATGTACTTCTTGTATTATATATATTTTAGTAATAAGTGATTTATTTGTTTTATTAATTGTGGTTAGTTAAATATGTTTATATAAGAATGATTTTTTAAAACAAAATGTTTTTGATGTATTTTAGTATGTCTAATGGTAATGAAGGGTTAATAATTAAGTCACGTCATAACTGATTTGAGTATTTATAGTAGTGTTTGTAGTAATGTGCTTGTTGGTCTGAAGAGGCTAATGTGTAAGCGCTTACCAGTGCACGATATTAATCTCGGTTTTATTTGAAGAAGAACTGTTGTTACGTTTGAACTTTCGTTTGATGCATGGTCGCACACACCAAGAAGTTATATTTCTGCTATTTCTCATTAAGCAAATAGCTCATTATTTTCAACCAAAATGGATAAAAGTGAAAGTAGACCCTGATGTGGAAGGTTTGGGCACTAAAGAAAGCACCAAAGGCAAACCAACTTAAAAGAACCCCTTGCAAACCACAGACTCACTGGTGTGATTAGATGGCTGGCTCTTCCACTGATATCTACAAGACTGACAGCAGGCCTCCAGATATGCCCTTCCTCATCAGAATGAGCCAGGACTAAGTGACTGCTTCCTTCATGTCACAGTCCTTGACATTAAGAATGCAAAAGAAGGATATTCGGTAGGGCCAGTAGATGAATTCTACAGCACTCAGAGGCTTAGTGGAAAGTACAATGACTGTTGCTCCAGCTCAAACAACAGTGGAAGATTATCACATTTGTAAATCCATTTACTTTCAAATGCCATTTTGATCAGCACTTCTGTAACCGAAGAAGCTTGTTCCAGTGGAATTCCCTGTAAGATCAGTGGACAAGGGAGCCTGCAGGATTTTTTGCAGGGGGGTGCAAACCCAGAGCCCCACCCACATAGCTCTCCTCGCCCCCTGCCAACAGCCCCACCCACATCCACCCACCCCCAAGCCCCGCCCACACAGCCATTCCAGTGTCCCATTACTTGGCTATTTCTCCCCATTTGCCGTAGACACTGTTCAAATCTGTGTGCATACTGTTTTATGCTTTAGTTCTACAATGATTACAGGCAGTTGGATTTAATTTACAACTTTTATTTCAAACATTATAGCCCAAACACTGAGACATTTACTAAACCTAAACAAAGCAATAGTCTTACAATGAAAACAGACTTGGCAATAAAGCTTCTCTTCTTTTGAAACTCGCATTCAATGAAACAGCGTTGAAACCCACATTCAAAGAAAATGCATCTGGCCAGTGGCAGGTTATTTACCTTTGAACTGTTTTCAAGCAATAGGCTCCTTGCACACTGTTAGGGCAATGCAAAAGTTTTGATTTACCTGATTGTATTAATTATAATATATAATTGAATTATATCCCTTCAGCAACACTTGTTTGAGTGTCTCTGCTGAAGTAAAAGTAATCCGAATAATTCCACATTAAAGATATATGAAACTAATGAAGATGTTGTTGCTAGAAAACAACTGTATATTTCAGTGTTTCATCTACAAATTCAGTGCCTGCTGCCGTCAAAGAATAAATTGCCTATGTTAAATTAAAAAAATGGTAAGCTGGTATATTGCAATAGAAAATGGATGGCAAGCTGAAAAACAGGTTCATAGTTATTAGGCATCTCATCCAAAGGAGGACATCCTCAGGACTGCAGCATACAAATATACATGCTGTAGGAATAGAACCTCAAGCCTCTACATTAAGGTGCAAGCATTCTACTTGTGGTGCTACTAACATAGCTTTAAAACTTTATACCACAATAGAGATACCACTTGCTAAACAAAACAGTTGCACATTGTAAATAGACTTGGCATGAGCAGCAGTAAACTTCGCTTCCCTTAAAACTCAGTTCCTTGAAAATGCACTTGAAAATAAATTCCACCTGCAAACTCTAACTTGGGCATTTCACTTTATCTCTCCCTCACAAACATACCATACCCCTCAAGGCCTCAACCTTAGTGCAAGAAACCTGGACAAAGCCTAAAATAAATAGGGACAGATTGTAAATATGGCTCTCAAACTTAGAAAATTGCAAGAGTAACAGGATTTGTGTTAGTATGCATTTTTCTAAACAATATGACATCTAAAACTGAAATGTCTCATTATTTAGCAACTTCAATCCTTTTTAGGAGGAATATGGGGCAAAAATCTGGACATTCTGCAAAAACCTGGACAGCTGAGGGGTATGCTACCTCCCTCACACACACACAAAATAATTCTGGTCAGACTTGAATTAGTTCTGGGAAGGTTGCACTGAACGGCACCGTGCTTGATCTGAAGTGGGTGAAATCCTGGTAGCCAGTGATAATAACTGATCTGCAGCTCAGCAATGTGGAGAATTAAAGCATTTTTAGCAGAGCACTGTTTCATCACTACCTATTGTGTTTGCACATAAGCTGTAGTTATTTCAAATATTTGCCTTTTTTGATTACTACAGAGTACATTTACCCACCAGAGCTATTGTGTTTTGACTTCAGTGTGGAGCTTACCTAGTTGTTGCAGGGCTTGACTTTTAAGTAAGGTAGCAATGCTTATTTACCATATACCATTAAAGCCACCCGACTAAGTGTACTAACACACAGACACAGCTATAAGACACTGGTCTCCAATAAAATGTAATGAGCTTCTGAAAATACTGTAATCCTGTCCTTTTATTACAAATACTGTCATATGCATTTAATACCCAAGGCTTATACATTATCTAGTTATGTAAATATTCTCTGCATGGCAACAACGAAAAGGCTTTCAATGCTGGTAATTCTTTAACAATATGCTTACTAAAGCTTACTTGCATCTTACAATCTCCGACAAGCTTACCTGATGTTCATTAAACCATGGCTACTTAAACTTAAACAGAGCAACAGGGCACTGTGACAGCATGCAGTTCCTGAATAATAAGAAGCATAAATCAACAGTATAAAAATCTGATAGAAAACCAGAACATTCTGCAAAATCAAGGAGAGATGAAAAGCCATGGTCGTATTTGTGATCTACCTTGGATGGGGGGATGCTCTGCACACTTACACTGCATAACTGCTCCTTGCCTTCCTTGGACACATCCAGAGCCACTACAATGGAGGGTGGGGTGCAATAAGTATGTCATAATTTGAAATGTCTCTGGCTGACAGCGATGGCTGTAACACTCATACCTCTCAACTTCAGAGCAAGAAATCTGGACAAAGCCATACATAGAACTAGAAGTGGGACACAGGCCCAGAAATAAGGCCAATTTTTAAATATTGCTCTTATTAACTTAGATAATAGAACAGTAGTAGATCTTGCATTAGTACGAATTTTCTGAAGGGTATAAAATCTGAAACTCAAATGTCTGCCATTATTTTCTAACTTCAATCTTTAATGACTTGCCACTAATTTGCCAGAAAACCACAAGTTTATGAAAAACGGACCAAAATGTGATGCAAAAATACCTGTCAAAAAAGGGACACCTTTTTAGTATTAACATTGTTAACTTGAGCAGCTAACAAAATAAGAGCATCTACATGCATTTCTGAAATAAAAGTAATCTATAACTCTGATCATTAGTTATATACAATTGTAAACCCTCCACATTTTCTTCCAAAATTGCCATTTTGGAGGAGGGATTATTAGGGGAGAGCAACATTTTGAGCCAAAATTGGGGACAATTGAGAGGTTTGGATATTCCTAATCTACAGTGATTTGCACGTACCTCTCAACCTCTTAATGCAGGAAATCTGGACAAGGCCAAATATATTGGGGGAACATACAAACACTACTAAAAATTGCTCTTGTATAAACTTAAGACAGTCTTGCATTAGCATGCATTTTTCTGAAGGTTATGACGTCTGAAACTATGTGTCATTTAATGACTTCATTCCTAAATGATTTGCTAGAAAACCACAAATCGGGGCTGTCTGAGTTCGCTACCCCCCCCTCACAAAATCATGGTCGAATGGAGCCTCCCCCTGCAGCCATTCCAATGTCCCATTCCTTGGTTATTTTGTCCTATTTACCATAAACACTGTAATGTGCATACTGCTTTACTTCTCGATGATTTAGGATTTCATTTGAAAGTTTTATTTTGCATTTTACAGCACAAACCCTAATACATATCTGTTAAACAAAGCAATGCAGTCTTACAATGAAAATAGACTAACATTAAAACTTCTCTGCCCTTGAAACTCACATGCATTGAAACCCACATTCAAAGAAAATACATTTTGCCAGTGGCAGATAAATATTAACTCTGGGCTGTCTTCAAAATCATAGGCCCCTCGAACATAACATACACATGCTCTTTGATACACCTTCCTGACTGTATTACATTATATTCCTTGTACAATACAGTACAGTTGTTAGACGGCATTTTAAAATTATTGTTTTGAACATTTTTCCAGTAAACAATGAAACAAACGGCATACACTACTGACAAAACTGCCCAATTCAGAACATTTCCATCATAAAAAAGCCTACGTAACCTTCTATAGTCCACCAGTATCAGTAAAAAATATGCACAATCTCTGAAGTAGTAAAATCCACATTAAAGAAATTTGTAACTAATAAAGAGGTTGCTGCTTTATATGTCATTATTTAATCTACAAATAAAGTGCCTGTTACCCTTGAAGAATAAATTGCCTTTGTTGCATGCAATAAAAAAGTGATAAGCTAGTAATACTGCAATAGGGAATGGATAGCAAACTGATAACAGGTGCATAGTTACTAGGCATCTTTACCAAAAGGACTGCAGCATCCACCCCCTTTACAACACAGTACAGTATCAGCAATGCACCTGTTACTAGGTATCTTTACCAAAAGGACTGCAGCATCCACCCCCTTTACAACACAGTACAGTATCAGCAATGCACCTGTTACTAGGTATCTTTACCAAAAGGACTGCAGCATCCACCTCCTTTACAACACAGTACAGTATCAGCAATGCACCTGTTACTAGGTATCTTTACCAAAAGGACTGCAGCATCCACCCCTTTACAACACAGTACAGTATCAGCAATGCACCTGTTACTAGGTATCTTTACCAAAAGGACTGCAGCATCCACCCCCTTTACAACACAGTACAGTATCAGCAATGCACCTGTTACTAGGTATCTTTACCAAAAGGACTGCAGCATCCACCCCCTTTACAACACAGTACAGTATCAGCAATGCACCTGTTACTAGGTATCTTTACCAAAAGGACTGCAGCATCCACCCCCTTTACAACACAGTACAGTATCAGCAATGCACCTGTTACTAGGTATCTTTACCAAAAGGACTGCAGCATCCACCCCGTTTACAACACAGTACAGTATCAGCAATGCATCTACCTACTGTGGGAGTAGAACCCACAGCCTTCAGCATCAAAAGCAAGGACACTATCTGTTGTGCTATTAACAATGCAAGCAGACTAAACATAAGCAGCACTAAACGTTTGCTCCCCTGCAGCTCTCAGCTCGTAAAATCTACTTGACACTCAGCTGTATCTCTGAACTTTGCAGCACAAGAAATCTGGAAAAAGCCAAAATTTATTGGGGGGGGGGAGAAAAGGCCAAAAACCAGGGACACATTTTAAACATTGCTTGTATAATGTTGGAAAGTTGCTAGAATAAAATGCTGCGTTACCATCATACATTTCACTGCCACGTCTTGAACCCAGGGGACCCTGTGCAAAACAGTCAGAGCAACATACCACTACACCAACTCAGCTGTTTTGTGAAAGAGGAAGACTGAAACTTAAATGGCTACCATTTAGTGAATTCAGTTCTCACCATAGCACAGCTGTCAACCTCTTAGCACAAAATACCTGAACAAAGCCAATAATGGGTGAATACAGCCCCCAAACATTCAGTGAATTCAGTTCTCACCATAGCTCTCAACCTCTTAGCAAAGAACACCCGGACAAAGCCAGTAATGGGGGAATATAGCCCCCAAACATATTCAGTGACTTCAGTTCTTACCGTAGCTCTCAACCTTAGCACAAAATTTGGATGAAGCCAATAAATACCTGAACAAAGCCAATACTGGGTGAATACAGCCCCCAAACATATTCAGTGAATTCAGTTCTTGCCATAGCTCTCAACCTTAGCACAAAACCTGAATGAAGCCAATAATGGGGGGGGGGATACAGTCCCAAAGACAGGGATACATTTCAAATATCCATCTTGTACACTTAAAAAATTGCTAGAATAAAAGCTTTTGTTACCATGCACTTTCTGAAGAATGTGAAGTCTGATATTGAAATGAGTGGCCATTTTTTTTTAACATTTGTTAACCAGGAAAGTCTGACTTGGAAAATAAGCTAATTTTTAGCAGAGGCCCAGGGAGAAACACTCCAGACAGCCAAGAATCAAACGAGAGAACATGTAGCTGTCAGGCAACAAGGACAGAAACCACAGATTTTATGAGGAACAGAAAAAGTATGAGGGAAAAGCCTGCAACATTTTTACAAATGGTGGTGGGTAGGGAATTCAGGCTGTTGCCACTTGGGCCCAGGGTACAGGGTTCAAGCCTTATTCTCTCACTGCTGCTGCTTCAATCACTGAGTCTGTGGCTACATCTGTAGATTTGCACCCTGCTCCAGCACAAGGCTTTGGTTAAAATGGTGTTGGTGGTCAGATGCAGGTGCCTAGTGAAATTAGAACATTCTCACAACTGGGCCAACACACAGCACACCATGTGGACATTGTCCCCTCAGCAGAAGTTAAAGGTGTGACTGGAGTGAATGACCATATAGGAGAAGTTGGGTTTGAAACATATGAGCCGAGTCCAAACTTTACTCCTTTAGACACTTCTACAGAATATGCCTATGTGTCTGGGGATTTGCCTTTTGCAGCTTTGGTACCCACTGCTAGATAGCTTGTAGTATCCCCATTGTATGCCCAACATATGGAGCTGTAGCTGCTGTGCGAGTAGACATTACTACTGCTGATGGAGTAACACAGCAGGCACTAATTCTGAGGGAGTGTGTTGACTAAGGCATGGATAGGAATGGCACCTCAGGCAGTTGACAGCAGAGTGAACTTTCTCCATAAGATTTATGAAAGGTCATTAAAGCAAGAAATCTATATGGCACAACATGAGTCTGTCTCAGTGTAGCAGTTCTATAGACACAACATCACTATATCATGTTTATGTCGATGAGTACAATGTTCTACCAAAAGCTGTCAATGAGCTTTTGCAGATAAATGTAGCAATGATAAAAAAACAGCCGCCACTGTTCTACAGCCCACAGTGAGTTGCACAGATGTCAGCCTCACAAGGTCTAGCATGGGTGTCAACACTTATCAGACGTCACAACCATACATTTGAAGATCCACACTGCACTTCTTTAGAGACCCAAGAAACATAATGCCTAAACAAGACATATTGCACAAAAGGACTGAAAGTGTCTCTAGTTTTATGAAAATATGCCTAAATGGTACCTTGTCTGTGTCAAAAACAATATAATGACTAAACCAACTAAGCTAGTTTAAAAAATCTGTACCAAATTTTAACTCTCCCACCATAGCTGCCGCTACCATACAACCTAAATGAACTATCATAATTTCAAGTTTCTGAGATATCTTTTAGCTGCATCAGAAATTTATTTCAAACTAAAAATGCCAGATCACCTGGTGCTGATTCTATACTGTCTAATTTCATTTCATTTGCTTCTTTCTTTTTGGCTATTCCCCTTAAACTGCTAATAAAATAGTACAAGGAAAGCTGCATTTCAGCACATATGAAGGAAGCAGACCTTACAGCACTGCACAAAGAAGTAACATCTGCTGAACCAAATGGTTTCAGGCCATTAATAATCCTGAACACTTGTGGAGTAAGTTGTGGAATGGGCTAAGCGTTGTCCTACAGCTACAACTACTGTCCTGAACACTTGTGTAAAAATTGTGAAATGGGCTATATGCACTATCCTGAACACTTGTGTACAAATTGTGAAATGGGCTGTGAACTATCATGAACACTTGTGTTCCACCACCATGCAACTCCTAGGGCATTTTACACACACACACACACACCTACCTTACTAAAGCTGCCTGTTTCAGCTCCACTAAAGCGTCCCATCTTCCGTCCGTTCCCACTCACTTGCATGAGTCCCATCCCATCTTCAGTAAGGTCCAAAACTGCCCGTTTCACTTCCCACGCGATGATGTCACTGACAACTGTTCATTTTAGTTCCCGCTCGCAAACTTCGCGCGATGATGTCAGCACACCTGCGACTGGGCTTCTTAAAGAAGAATGCCTTAAAAAAAAAAAAAAAACTTTTTTTTTTTTTAAATCAAAAGATTAACTCAGCGGATTCCAGGGGGGTGCAAGTGCACCCCCTTACACCTGCTTGCGGGCGCCCTTGTCAGTGGAGTGTCACAAGGGCAAGGAGTAATCACATGGAACCCATTATGTGCAGTAAGGAACTTATTCTGCACAGCAGCTGTAAGAGGACAAGGTGATCTACTTGGGAAGTTAAGTTTAGACCACTCAGTTATCAGTGCCTTCTTCTATATGGTACATTATGGCTGAAAAATGAAAACAAAACATATCGGTCATTTTATCTTGAGGTTTATGCAATAATAATATGATTCAGGCATTGTAAGTAGTTACTACAAATTTGTATTTTATTCTATCACAAAATATATATCCTGGTGAGCAAACTAAACTGATTTTTTTACAAAAGCCTTCTCTCTCCCCCACTATGTAATTTGTATGCCCAGAAAGTTAGATTATAAGGTTCTACCATCTTAAAAAGGTTTTTCTTTCCATTCACTTAGAAAGTAAAGTTGTGTAAAATCTTATCATAACAGTAGATGTCCTTGCCTTCAATGCTACAAGTATGGGATTCCCTGCCATTGAAGCCCGGCATCCTGCTACCAAACCCTACTGTTGCTTTAAGGTACACTGAACATCACCCAAATTCTCCTCGCTTAGCGTAGGGCATAAAAGTGATGTTCAGACATACCATTCTCAGAACTGATTGCCTCAGAAGTAATACCAGTCCAAGGAAAACCAAAGAGAACCTGCAAATCCAGGAAGGAAAAGGTCTAGGGGATGGAGGGAGGAAGGGAGTGAATACTGCAGTGGTGAAGGCAAGGACATCTACTGTTATGATAAGATTTTACACAACTGTACTATATCTTCACATTCATCACTGCAGTATTCATCATGTATGGCAGACTGGCAAAGTTCAAGAAGAAACTTGGGAGGAGGAAGCAGCAGTACAGCCCTCTGAGGAGCCATGATGAATGTTATCAGCAAAACTAGCTATGGAGATATCATCCATTTGTAGTGTTTGGTAAAAGTATGCACACAAGACCAGGCAGCTGCTTCACGAATAGAATTTGTGACTAAGCCCTTGAAAAAAGCACCAGAAGAAGCCACTGCTCTAATAGAACGAGCTCTTACAGAAGAAGGAAGGCTCTTTCCATGAAAAGTGTAACAAAAAGAAATAGCCTTTGAAATCCAGGTAGAAAGAGTTTCCTTGGAAACAGCGAATCCTAAAGACCTAGGATGAAAGGAAACAGACAATTGATCAGATTTTCTGATAGCTTTAGTCTTATACAAATAAAATCTGAGCTGTCTATGCACATCTAAAGTATGCAACACCCTATCACTGTCAAACTGCACTGAAGGAAAAAAGTAGATACATTAACAGACTGATTAAGTGACAATTCATTACCCACCTTAGGCATAAAGGAAGGATTAGTACACAAGGACAGCCTGTCCTCATGGAATATCAAAAAAGGGGACAAGCCATAAGGACTTGCAACTCAGACACCCATGTGGCAGAAGCAAGAGCTAACAAAAGAACTGTCTTCCAAGAACAATGCTGCAAGGAAGCTGAAACAGCAGACTCAAAAGAAGCCTGAGTAAATTTTTCCAGAAGAAAATTAAGATCCCAGGGAGGAAGAACAGGGGGGTTTAAAATTAACAATGCCTTTAAGAAATTCCTTAGTTTCAAATCTAGGAGTTAAAGGCAGACAAGCAGAAAGAGCTGATAAGTAGGTCTTAATAGAAGAATACACCAAACCAGCATTGATCATCTCACACAAAAAAAGACAGCCCCAAATAAACATCCACAGTAAGTGGGTCTAGTTTATGAGTGAGACACCAAATAGAAACTTCTTCCATTTGGATAAGTAGGATTTCCTAGTAGTAGGTTTCCTGGCCTCCTGCACGACCTGCAGCAAATCCTCAGAAAAAAGGTGGGTGGGGGATCAAAACACTATCACCCACAGTGTCAGCTGAAGTGTAGACAGGTGGGGATGGATGACAGATCCCTTGTCTTGTGTGAGTAAATCCACCCTGTGAGGTAATTTGTGATGACTGCCCTTGGCTAAATGCAGAAGTAGAGGGAAACAGTGCTGTCGCAGCCAAAAAGAAGTGACCAACAAGATTTTGGGAGCATCCTGTTGAATCTTGAACAGGACTTTTGGAATGAGAGAAAGGGGAGGGAATGCATAAAGAAACATCCCTTTCCAAGAAAATGAGAAGGTGTCAACCATCCATACCAGAGGACCTGGGACTCTGGCACAAAACAGAGGAAGTTGAAGGGGAGGCAAAGAGATCTGCTTCAAGAGTACCCCACTGGAGAACAATGTCCAGAAACATATCCCTGTGAAACATCCATTCATGTGAATGAGTGAAGGACCTGTTCAGAGTGTCTGCCACAATGTTCTGATCTGAAGGGTATAAACTGCCTGAAGAGTCACTTTGTATTTGACAGCCAGATCCCATACCAGAAGTGCAAACCAGCAAATAAGGTAAGATCTTGTTCTCCCCTTGTTGATATACCATGTAACTGTGGTATTGTCTGCACGGACAGAGAAGAGGATGAAAGTCCTGAATAGCAGCATAAGCGCTCTCATTTCTTTGAAATTGATGTGCTCCTTCTGCTGAAAAGGCAACCACACTACCTGTACCCCAGCGGTTGAAGATTCTTGCCACTATCATAGGATTGAGGGACCACTTGTGAGGCTGCAGAATGCACCTGCTCAATTTGTCCGCTATCACACTGGAGCTCCCGGGAATGTGCGCTGCAGTTAGAAAGCAGTTGGAAGCTATTGCCCCATTGCCATATTCTCAAGGCCTCTCGGCATAACAGATAAGATCTGGTGCCCCCTTGTTTGTTGATGTACCAGACCACTGACATGTCATCTGATTGGTTCATAATAGTCTCTGATGAAAGGATGGAATGAAATGCTTGCAATACTAGTAGCACCGCCCTCAGTTCCAGGACATAGATATGCAAAAGTGCCTCTGTCTCCGACCAGGTGTCTTGGATGGAGTTTCCCTGATGTAGCCCCCCCCCCACCCCATCAAGGAGGCATCCGTGGTCACCGTGGTTATCAGTTGATTGAGGCTGAAGGGGCGAGACCATTTTTGGGGATTTTGAGAAGTCAGAGTTAAGTCTTGCTTGCATCTCTGAGTTACACTTATACGAAAAGACAAAGGATGTTGTAGAGGGTACCACTAAGTGAGAAGTAGCCACTGAAGGAGCCTCATGTGGAATCTGGCTAGAAGAACAATGGTGATCGAGGCTGCCATTGACCAAGAGTTGGAGTATAGATCGAGCGGGTGATTTGTGGTGACAGAGCAGTGACTGAACTTGTTGCCTTATTCTTTGAAGCCTGTGGTCCAGAAGGGATGCTGTGCAATTTCTCGTGTCCAACAGTACCCCTATAAATTCCAAAGACTGAGCTGGGGTTGTGTTGGATTTCTCCCAGTTTATAGTGATTCCCAGGCTTTGTGCTGTGAGGAGAGTGTAGTGCAGGGCTTCTTCCAGTAGATGCTTGGTGGGGGGGCAGTGAGGAGCCAGTCATCTAGATATGGAAACACCTAGAATCCTTGAAGTCGCAAGTGAGCAATAACCACTGCCATGCATTTGATGACCACTCTGGGGGCTGTAGAGAGACTGAAAGGCAGAGCTCAAAACTGGTAGTGACTGGCTCCAATGCAGAAGTGGAGGTAACTTCTTGAGCATTTGTCCATTTTTATGTAGTAATACACATCTTGAAGATCTACAGAGCACATCCAATCGTCTTCTTCCAGGAAAGGAAGGATAGACTGAACCGTGACCATCCAGAATTTCTCTGTTTTTACAAATTTGTTCAGTGTGCTGAGATCCAGAATTGGTCTCCAGTCCCCTGTCTTTTTTAGGACTAAAAAGAACCTTGAGTAAAAACTGGATCCTAGCTGGTCTGGGGGAACCGTCTGGATGACTCTTTTTTGTAGCAGCTTTTGGATTTCGTGTGCTGCTGCTTCGCTTTGACTGGGTGGAATGTTGGGTAATACTCTGGATGAGATAAAGATGGAAAGGGATGCGATAGTGTCTGGATATCATCCATTGTACCCAACAGTCAGTGGTTATATTTTGCCAGGCAGCAGAGTACAAGGAAAAATGACCCCCGACTGCTTCCAGAGGTGAGCAGAGATAGGGTTGGCCAGAGAAGGAATCTCTGGAACCCCGGTTTCGTGGACCGCCTCTGCCCTGAAAGGGGCATCTTCCATTGGAGTTTCCCACTTTGACTCCCGGAAAGAGCCCTGTGATTTCCTGTGCTACATCTTCCCGCTCCTCTGATTTCTGGAATAGAACCATTGAGGAGTGTTCGGAATGTCCGACACCAATGGCAGACAGGGTCCTGCCATCTTGTTCCCACCTTGCCAGCGTATCTTTCACTCTAGGGCCAAACAAAGAATTGGCCTTGATTCATAAAGGAAGCCTTAAAGGTGTCTGTGAAGTCACAAAGGCGCATCCAGGCATGTTGTCTGGTGACTATACCCGTGCCTGCCACTCTAGCCACTCCTTCTGTTGTGTGAGAAATAAGATGCATGGAAGAGTTGGAAATGGACTCTAGGGTGGCTATCTGAGAGGTGCACTGTCACGGACTTCATCAGAAACAGCTCCTGCCAAGGTTTTAGAGAGCTGGTTGATAAGATCTCTCTGAAACCTGGTAAAGTGTGCCAAATAGTTCAAAGACCTTACGGCGAAGGTCGACTAAGCAAACATATGCTTCCCTAGTCTGTCTATCACCCGGGACTCTTTGTTGGGCGGATGGACAGTTTGTTTCTATTTTGCCAAATCCTACTTAGTTGCAGCTGCCACTACCATTGCATCTACTGGCAGAACTCATGACCAATGTGTGTGCTCAGCTGGGGGCAATAATATTTTACCTGGTCTCCTTGGTATCGCTTCCAGAGTGTTAGCAGCCTTCCATGCGTGCTGGACGATGAGCTGGATGAGGTCATCAGCTGGCGGGGTGACCCATGAGGTAGGGGGCCGGGCTTGAAAAGCCTGCAGGAATACGGATTCCTCAGAGGAAGAATTAGTGGACTTCCAATCACCCCTCTATCTAAGGATCTCGAGGATGTCACCAAAGGATACCTCATCAGAGGGTGATCGTGGGGGCCCTTCCCCATCATCAAAATCCATATCTTCAGTCAACAACTCCTCAGTGGAGTCCATGTGCTTCCTCTTGCATGATGCTTTGTGGGTACTTAGTGCGAGGTTCTGGGGAAGACTGCAAAGAGGGAGTCTTCCTCAGGAGGAGAAACCTGAGGCCCTTGTGCCCGGTGTCCAGTGGCTGTGGTTTGGGACAGTTGTGGCACAGAGGGGGGTGAGGACTCCGACATGTGGGGTTTGCCAGCATAGGCAAGCACCCTCTCCATGGCCTGGAAGGCCGGCCCGTTCAAGGAGGGATGGGAGCTTGAAACCGAGCACAACAACCTCGGAAAAGGGGTCACACCCTGCCCCAACGATCCGACCCCCAGACCAGGAGTCTCATGAGGACTGTGAACTGAGAGAGAGAGAGAGAGGATTCCTAGAGGGTGTCATAGAAAAAAATCTGCGTGGAGCCAGGAATGCCCTCCCCCATGGCACAGCCACTGGCCTAAAAAAAGCCAGATGCCCAATGCACTGAGGGCCACAAGGATGACTCCGGTTCCAAAGTGAGATCTACTATTGGAGTCGGAGTAAGGGAAGCTGCTGTAGGAGTAATAGGCTTTGAAACTTGGGTAGAAGTCGAAGTAGGAGTATACATTGGAGTTTTAGGAGATATACACTCACCTGAAGGAGGGAACATGAAGTTCAAAGAAGACCTCTGGCCACAAGCAACTGGTCAACAAGCCGCAACACATCTTGCTCAGAGAGGCTCTTGGTTGACCTCACAAAGAGAGCTGATGGTGATTCTGGCCTTTCTAGTGAAGGACTATATTGACTACCAGCAAATGGATCCAAGGAAGGAGAATACTTGGTCCTTGCTAATTCGAGAGGTGCAGAACCTGGAACCCAGGACGTCTGCACCAAAGAAAGCGGTGTGGAGATAGTCTGCGCCAACGACATCAGCACCATAGAAGTTGAAGGTGTCTGCACCTTAAAGGCAAAAGTCTGCCCCGATGGGTACGGTGCCGTCGAGGAAAGTCTCTGCACCAGTAATAAGGACGGTGCCGAGAAGGACTGCACTGAAGAACATGTCAGTGCTGAAAATGTCTGCTCCGTGGAGGACAGAAATGCCATAGTCAGAGCCAAAGGGGATTGTACCCACAATGCCGAAGGGGACTGTACCTGCATGGACTGTTCCGGTAAGGGCTGCTACGGAGCTGTCAGAGCCATAGTTGTCTGCACCGGGAACTCCAGTGCCGGTGTTGATAAGAAAGACATGGTTGAAGCCAGAATCATTTGGGGCGGTGCAGAGCCTGGAGCCAACAGGGTCACAAGTGGCAGCACCAAAGTAGTAATCAATTTCACCTTTTTATGGGTCGACTCCCTACGATGAGCAGAAGGGAGCAACTTTGAAGAGGAAGAACGCCTCTTACGGGGTTTAACAGGAGGGGGTGAGCCCTCCGATCCAGAAATAGCCTCAGAGAAAGGAGATTTGAGAAGACCTTTCAATATTAACTTAATCTTCCTCTTGTTAAGAGTCCTGGTCAAAAAAGTTTTACAAATCCCACATCGGGGATCCACAATAAGGTACGAAACATTCAGACAGTAGACACATAAGTCATGCCCATTGGAAAGCGGTAACTTACGGCCGCAATCCTTACACTGCTTAAAACCAATGCTACTTTCCTTATCCGACATAATGATGTGGAGAAGAAGAACAGTACCAAAAAAAAGAGGAAAGGCTACCCAAATGGGTAAGAAGAGAAAAGGAAGGATTACCAACGATGGTAATGAAGAATTATCTCAAAGGTAAGAAAAGGGAAAAAGACTTAAGGGACAAAGTCTAAAGTACACGATAGTTTCTACTAATATTTTCTACCCTATTTGAAAATCTTAAGAACAATGTATAACATTTTCAAAAAAATTAGATGCTTAGCTGAGAGAGTGGCTTGACACGGCTGTACAGCAACACGGCAAACAAGATCTGAGGTAATAGGGAGCAGAGCATTCTGGGTAGGACCTTGGCTCAAGAGTTTTTGGTTGACTCGAGCTTGATATTGGCCGGCTCGGTTCCAAGTGATAACCCATCAGTAAGGAATGAACGAATATTAACAACATCAGATCAATCATTTTGCAAAAGGATCTCCGGAGAGGATGCCTGAATCAGCAGGTCATCCAAGTAAGAAAATATTTGGATCCCTTGAAGCCTGCATCACAGGAGTGAGACATTTGGTGAAAACCCTTTGGGCAGTAGAAAGGCCAAAGGTTAAAGCACACAACTGAAAATGCAAGGAAGCAACAGAGAAAAGCAAAAACTTCCTGAAAAGAGGATGGATCGGAATATGGAGTTAAGAATCCTTGAGATACATATTCACCAGAAAGGCCTGAGGGAGCAAGAGAGGAAACAGAGACTGAGGGGGTCAACATCTGAAAGGAAGGCACCTTCAGAAAAGTGTATAAAAACATTCGTGAATAAAACCCCTTCCTCCATCTGGACACAGGCACCTCTTAAATAGTACCCTGAGACAAGAGATCTATAAAACTCTGGGAAGAAAAGAAGTTGTTCTCGAGAAGTCTGAGGAATGCCTATAAAAGGAGGATGGGATATCCACATCATGAAGTACCGCTGACAAATAATTGACAAAACCCAAGAATCCTGAGTGATTGTAAGCCAAATAGGAAGAGAAAGGCAACGAAAAAGAGGAATATGGCTAGGAAAAGGCAGATAGACAGCACCTGGTTTGTCAGGAAGGGAAGGATTCTGAATCCCTGCAGTCTGAGTGGCCTTAGCAGGAGGAGCCCAATTACCACCCTTTTTACCTTTAGCAGGAGGGTGAGATTGCCTATGAACAAAGGCTGGCTTAGAAGGGTAGTTTCTCTAAATTTAGGCACAGGAGAAACAAACACATGTTTAAGCTCCTGTAAGGCCTTCCCCTTGTCCCAAAGAGACTTAACCCAGCAGCTGCCTCCCCAAACAAAAGTTTATTATCCAGAGGAGCATCCATCAACTTAGCATTAATATCATCGGGTAAAGGCTGAAGCCAAAGCCAAGAATACCTCCTCATTACTGAGCCAAAAGCAGCATCCCCAGAAGAGGCATCTGCTATATCATAACTACGTTTAATAGAATGTTGAACTATCCAGCAAGGAAAGAGCAAAAGATTTACTCTCAGAGTCTGGAAGATCAGAAAAAATCTGACAAGCCTGAGAAAGAACAGGCAACACATACCTAGATATATGGGTCTGCCATAAAAGCTAGGGTAGCAGAAGTGTAAATCTTCTTACCCAGCCTGTCCTTGGTTCTGTTGTCCTTGTCAGAAGGCAGTAACTTAGACAAAGGAAGCAACTGAGATGGCTTATCAGAGGCTACAGACACCACAGAGTGGTCAGCAGCAGGACATTTGAACATAAAGGAATAATCCTCAGGCACCCTATAAAACCCATCAGGCTTCTTGGGAGCAGGGGACAGAGAATCAGGTGCCTTACAGGCATTGGAATAAAACATCCAGTAAACCAGACAAAACAGGATGAATGGCCACAGATTTAGAACATTCCATCTACAGTAACTCAAAGTACCTCTTATGGATATCAGAGACCTGAGCACAGTCTCACTTAAAAAATTCCAACATCCTAGAAATTGTGTCCCCAAAGGAAATTTTTTCAGAAGACGCATCAGGACTATTAGATTCCTTCTCCTCTGACCTATTCTCCAAAGTAGAAGGAATCTGAGTAAAATAAGGAATGGATACTTCATCAGAATCCAACTCTTCCTCAGAAGAATTCAGTTCTTTGGGCCTTTTAAGTGGAGAAGAGGGACAAGGTGGAACAGGAACTGAACCCCCTTGAGGAGGCCTTAATGACAGTAAAGCATTAAATAACCCCTGGGTAAAGGCCTGCCACTCACTTTGTAGATCCCTAGCAGCAGAAGAAACTTTTAGTTATGTACTTACCATAACTTCGGATGTATGGGATCCATCTCGCCTACATTCATGACAGATGGGTTCGGAGCCGATCCATCGGCTCCGACTCGGCAACTTATACACTAGCACGAAGTCTCTCATTGGCTGGGCTACTCCCTATCCCAGGATGCACTACACCTGCTTCCCCAGATCTTGTTTGTTCGCTTTCATACACCCATGTAAACACAGCAAACACTATTAGTCACTATAACCAACTAAAGTTCTTCAAGAAAGAACACCAAGAAAAAGTGACTACAGCTCCTCTAAATCCAAATGGAAGGGGGAAGGAGGGTGGGTACTTATGAATGTAGGCGAGATGGATCCCATACATCTGAAGTTATGGTAAGTACATAACTAAAAGATGTAATGGGATCCTATCTTGCCTACATTCATGACAGATGGGACAGCGTCCCTAGCACCTACATCCCGGGTGGCTCATTGGAACACACTCCTGAGAACTGTGGAACCAAAGGAAGCTCTGCCTCGAGAAACCACATCCAATTTGTAATGAGAAATAAAAGTGTGCGGAGAAGTCCAGGTTGCCGCAGCACAGATATCATCTATTGATAACTTGGAGTGAAAAGCTACGGAAGTAGCCATTGCCCTGGTAGAATGAGCCTTGACTGGAAAGGGAAGGTCTTTATGAGCCTGTGAATAAATAAGAATGATACAATCTTTAATCCATTTAGATATGGAGGCTTTTGTTACCGGTTGACCCAATTTGTTCGCTGCAAAAGAAACAAACAACTGATTTGATTTCCGCGTTTGAGCGGTTCTATTCAAATAAAAACGTAGTTGTCTATGTACGTCCAATTGATGCAAAGTATATTCTGCGTTATTGGAGAATTCTGGGAAAAAGACAGGGAGTTCTATAGTTTGTTGCATACAGAAAGAAGAGGCCACCTTTGGTATAAATGCGGGTTTAATTTCAATGAAACTCTATGCTTGTGAAAAATCAAATAGGGAGGATCAGAACAAAGAGCTTGAAGTTCTGAAACTCGCCTAGCAGATGTTATGGCTACTAAAAAGGCTGTTTTCCAAGACAGAAATTTTAAATCACAAGTAGCAGCTGGTTCAAAAGGACGGGCAGTTAGGGCAGCAAGAACCATATTCAAATCCCAAGGGGGAACAGGCTGAGATAAAGGAGGCCTAAGGAGCCAAGCCCCTTTAAGGAAAGCCTTACAAAGTTTGTGAGAGATCAATGAAGGTTCAAAAGAAGCATGAAAATTAGAGATCGCTGCTAATTGAACCTTAATGGTAGAAACTGAAGAGCCCGACTGAAAAAGGGAGGCCAGAAAATTCAGAACCTCCGATACTGGAGCAGTGAGAGGATCTATACCTCGTTCTTGAGCCCAGAAGGCAAACCTTTTCCATTTACTGGAATAAAGTTTGATGGTGGAAGGTTTATGGGAAGAAGACAGAATGTGGACCACATCCGGCGAGAGAGCATTATCTCGGACTAAGGATGGAAGTGGAGTAACCATGCTGCCAACTTCAGGGACCTGAGAGACGGATGTAGCCGTCCTGACTGATGAGTCAACAGGTCTGGCACCGGATCCAGAAACCATGGACCTTCTATCGCATGCCTCTGTAGGAAAGGGAACCAAACTTGACGAGGCCAGTGCGGGGCAATCAGAATCATCTCGCTCTCCAGGTAAATGGCCTTCTGTATCACCCTCGGTAGGAGGGGAACGGAGGGAAGGCGTAGAGAAGACCGGGGGGCCAAACGTGAGTCAGAGCGTCCCTGGGAATCTGTCCCTTGGATGGGAACAGTGTGAAGAACTCTCTGCATTTTGCATTGTGGGGGCTGGCAAACAGGTCGCAGCAAGGAAGACCCCATCTGTCGAAGATTTTCGCAGCTATACTCTGATTGAGGGACCACTCGTGGGGCAAGAGAATGGTCCTGCTTAATCTGTCCGCAATCACATTGGACTTCCCCGGTATGTGCGTTGCCATTAGAAAGCGGTTGGTAGCTACCGCCCAGTGCCAAAGTCTCATGGCTTCTCTGCATAGTGGGTAAGACCTGGTACCCCCTTGCTTGTTTATGTACCATACTACCGACATGTTGTCGGATAGGATCGCAATTGGGCCCTGTGGGAGAGCGTGATGGAGAGCTTGGAGTACCAATAGTACCGCTCTCATCTCCAGGACATTGATATGCAAATGTGTTTCCTGGATCTGCCATGTGCCTTGGACCGACCTGTCCAGGTAATGACCCCCCCACCCTACCTGGGAGGCGTCCGTGGTCACAGTGGCAATGGGACGTTGAGGAATAAAGGATCGCCCTTGGTCGAGATTTGACTGTAGAAGCCACCAACGCAGATCTCGACGGCAACTCTCCGTGATTATGATTAAGTGGTTCAAGGGCAGTTCCTGATAAGACCATTGAACCGACAGTAGCCATTGTAGAATTCGCATGTGAAGTCTGGCCAAGGGAACTAGGAGTATAGTCGACGCCATCGAGCCCAACAGTTGTAGGATTCGATGGGCCGGGGCTCTTTGTAAGTGAAGGCAGGATATGACCTGATCTTGTAAGATCTGAATTCTTGCTGCCGGTAAGAAGGCGCGCATTCTTTTTGTGTCTAAGTCTGCGCCTATGAAAGTAATACGCTGAGAAGGCTGTAGTACAGATTTTTGCAAATTGAATGTGATCCCCAAGAAACGGCCCAAGTTGAACGTGGCTCTGAGCGCTTGGAGAAGTAGATGCTCGGAGGTGGCTGTAAGGAGCCAGTCGTCTAGATAAGGAAACACCTGGAATCCCAGACTTCTCAGGTGAGCAGTTACCACTGCCAGACATTTGGTGAACACCCTGGGGGCTATGGTGAGACCAAAGGGCAGTGCTCGGAATTGAAAATGACTGGCTCCGAGGCGGAAGCGTAAATGTCTCCTGGACTCTTGAGCTATGGGAATGTGATAGTAAGCGTCCTGGAGATCTATGGAGCACATCCATGCATTTTTCCAGCAAAGGAAGAATAGATTGAAGAGTGACCATTCGGAATTTGGACTTCTTTACGAAACGATTCAATGAACTGAGGTCCAAAATGGGCCTGAAGTCCCCTGTCTTTTTTGGTACCAAAAATAATTTTGAGTAAGTTCCTGATCCGATCTGGTCGGTGGGGACAGGCTGGATGGCTCTTTTTTCTAGCAGCTTTGAAATTTCTAATGCTGCCTGATCCCGCTGACTGGGTGGCACGTCCGGGATTTCCCTTAAAGAAAGGGGGGGTTTGTTGAAAGGGATGATATATCCTCCGGTAATAATGCGAAGCACCCACTGATCGCTTGTTATGGATTCCCAAGCTTGTGGATGCGCCGCAAAGCGACCCCCGACTGGCTCCGGAGCTGCACAGTCGGGCAACCACTCAGGAACGCTGGTTGTATGAAGAACCACGAAAGGAATCGCGGTCTCCAGAGTTACGGGGACCTCTGCCACCTCTGGGGCGGCGTCTTCCAAAATCCCCCCCCCCCTGCCTCTGGAGGGGGAATCACTGGGTGGAGTAGAGAAAGACTTTTGGGATTTTTTAAACCACATTTTCCCTCCTCTCCCAGCCTTGGGATAAGGCCTGGAAGGAGCGGAATAACGGGCCCCAATGGCAGTCAAAGTCTTGCCTTCCTGCTCGCACCGAGTTAGTGTGTCCTTCACCTTGGGTCCAAACAAAGATGACCCATCAAAGGGGGCGTCGGCGAAGGAAGACTTGAAGGCCTCCGTAAACGAACACAAGCGTAACCAGGCTTGTCTCCTAAGGGCAACGCCTGTTCCCGCTGCTCTACTCGCCCCCTCGGCCGCATACGAGATGAGCCTCATGGACGAGTTAACAATAGAACAAAGAGTAGTCATCTGTGCGCCAACAGTCGAGGCCAGCGCTTCAGGTAGATTACCAACAAGGGAGTCATTTAGCTCTTTGAGAAGATCCCTTTGGAGCCTTGTAAAATGACATAAATAATTCAGCGACCGTAAGGAAAAAGCCGCTGAGGAGAGGGTACGCTTCCCGTACCTATCCATACTCCTAGAATCCTTATTAGGAGGATGAATAGACGTCGAAGCCTCTGCCACGTCCTGCTGTGTGGCAGAAGCCACCACCAAAGCATCTACCGGTACACCCTTTGTGAGAAATTCTTTTTGTGGGGGAGCTGACAAGAATTTATTGGGCCTCGCAGGCACCGGTTCCACAGAATCAGGGTGTTCCCACACCCTTCGAGAAATCAAATCAAGGAGTTCATCGAAGGGCGGAAACACCCAGGAGGCGGAGGGCTGGGCCCCAAAGGCCTTGAGGAAGACTGACTCCTCAGTTGAAGGGGTTTTGGCTTGCCAGTCACCTCTCTGTCTCAGAATCTCCAAGATATCTGAGAAGGAGATATCATCCGAAGATGATTTGGGGGACCCCTCAGCGTCATCGAGGTCAGTATCCGATGTAATAGACTCATCTTGGGAGTCTACGTGCTTCCTCTTACACAATTTCTTCCGTGGGGGTTCGTCCGAAGCAGTTTCGGATGGACCACCCGGAAGAAGGGAACCCCCGATTGGGGTATCCTCAGGCCCTGGGGCCCTGCTGCCGGGGAGCTGCAAAGCGAACAGAGGCACCAGTCTCCAAATCTAGGGACGGTGAGGTAGAGTCTAGTTGAACCGGCAAGGGCATGGCCAGCGCGCTCCTCATGGCCTCAAAGGCCGGACCTCCAGAATCCAAGGAAGTCACTGGTCTAGAGGCCACGATGGCACTGGGAATTCCAGCAGCCGATGCTCCGAGAGGAAGACTAGGTACCGAGGCACCTAATCCCAAGGTATTCCCCTCGGGCCCGGCTGTAGAGGTCGCAGTACCAAACCCTGAACCGGAGGACAGGGTAGGAAGCATGGTCGGAGCCGAAAGGCCTGATAGGGGTCTCTGCTCCGACCGTATGGCTCCACATTGCTCCACCACCACCGGCTCCAACAACTCAGAAGAGGTTGGAGGAGGAATCAAAAGTGTAGGGGGGGATCGGCTCCGAAGCAAACTGTGCTGGAGCCGAGACCATTTTAGCAAATACTGGAGATTGGAAGAGCCTCTGTAAAACCCTATCCAGGTCTGAATCCGATAGTCTCAAGGATTTAGAGGAGGTAGACACTCGAGAAGACTTTCCTCTCGGCTCCGAGGGAGAAGGGGACCGGCTCCGAAACGGCTCCAATACTGTCGGCGCCGACTCCACCAACTCATGGATCACTATCGGCGCCGAAGAAGCCTTTTTCTTCGGAGCCGAGGGGGAAGAGTCTGAGCTGCACACTTCCACCGGCTCCGAAGCCATTGGAGCCGATGGAGGTGATTCACCTCTCGATACTCCAACTTGCGGCTCCGAAGACAATGGAGCCGAAGTAGGAGGTATCGAGGCAGACTCTTCGACACTCGGCCCCGAATTCAGTGGAGCCGAAGAAGAAGAGGTCAACTTTTTCTTTTTAGAAGTCGGCTCCGATAGATTTGCCGGAGCCGACGATCTTTTCTTTTTGGAAGCAACAGGAGGATTCAAAGCTTCCTCAAAGGAGGGTTTAATAAGCCCTTTCAAAATAAGCTTGTTCTTACGTTCTTGAAGAACCCTAGCAGAAAAAGCATGACATACGCTACAAGTCTCTTGTAGATGTTTCGGCCCCAAACAATAAACACAAATAGAATGGCTGTCTGTTATGGACATTTTATAACTGCACCGAGTGCATTTTTTAAACCCTGACTTTTGTTCTTTAGACATAGTACAGGTTCAAGAACAATAGAGTTCACCACAAAAATTAGCACTATAAAGAAAAACAGTGCCAACTGAAAAGCGCGAGACTCACTGGCGCAAGCACTCAGAAGAATTTTACCTCACAAGTAACTGACAAACAGAACAACGGCCAAAGCCCTCTAATTTAAACGGGCTTGGCCCGAAAGACAAATAACCACAAAGGAATTAAATTAATAGTTCTTTTGACTAAAAAGAACACAAGGATAGGGCAAGGGCCCTCTAACTAAAACGGGCCTTGCCCGACAGACAAAAAGGAACAAGTACCAGACAACACTCAAGCACTCAAACTTCACAAATAGTATAAAAGAAGCTGTTAAAACAGCTGTTTGTTTAATAAATGACAAAAACCCCAAGGTCAAGGACCAATAAAGGTAAAAGTAAACACTTAGCTCCAGCCAAGTCGAGACCACGTCCAGCTTGTAAAGCGGCAAACGAGATCTGGGGAAGCAGGTGTAGTGCATCCTGGGATAGGGAGTAGCCCAGCCAATGAGAGACTTCGTGCTAGTGTATAAGTTGCCGAGTCGGAGCCGATGGATCGGCTCCGAACCCATCTGTCATGAATGTAGGTGAGATAGGATCCCATTACATCATGTTTTTCTTTCACTTTTTTAAGGGAATTTCCACCCTAGAAAACTGAGAAGGCTCACATTCGGGATGGCATTCAACAACTGTAGTAGGAACTTCTTCCCTACAAAGAATCTGCGGAACCACCTTTGACCTCTTGGAAACAATCAACTGTGGTTCCACCTGAATGTCCGAAACTGCTGCCGGCAAAGCCTCATTGGATGTGCTGCCTGCCAGATCCTCACCGGCCTTCAACCCGGTCGTGGCAAATAAATCGACAGCACAGCCAGGCAAGTGTCCAGATTTGTAATAACCTCAGAAGAAACACCTGGCATAGGCTGGACAACAGAAGATTCTGGTCTTACCTTTTTCACCTTCTACTTCCCCCCTGATGGCTGACCCTAGAGATGGCAAGTTCCTTCCATTGTATCTTTAGCAAGAAACTTGAGATGCTGGTTCTCAATATACACTGAAAGGGAAGAAAACCTACTAAGAAGGGTTTTTAGGATGAACTCCTGACAAATCAAACAATACATATGGTCTTTTGTAGCTCCTAGGCAAAAGAGGCACTTATCATGGTGGTCTTTATGGGGCATCTGTCTCTCACACTAGCATTTACCCTTCCTGGATGACCTTAACTCCAAACAGCTCAAAATATTCAAGAAAAAGTACAAAACCCCAACTGGGTACCTATCTACAATGGTGAGGGCTTCAGCAAACAGGAGTAAATCACTTGAATAAAAAAATGCAGTAAAACATCAGAAAACTGACAGATGGTTAGAAACAGCATTCAGACTGGCAGCAAAGAAGTTCTAAGGATATTGCACCTGAATGTCACCTTTATGCCCTACACTACACGAGAAGCATTTGGGTGACGTTCAGCATACCTTAAAGCAATGGTAGGCTTTGGTAGAGTGGCCAGACATTGGGCATTCACTGCAGGGAATCCCACATGTGATGAAAACTGCAGCGGTGAATGTGAGGACATCAGCAGTACTCTGAATTAATGCTATCAGAATCTTTGTTCAGAGTGTGAACAACTTATTTTTCTTGTGATATGCTCTGGTTTATATACTCAGATGTGTTTTAAACACTACCTTCATTTCAAATTAGTGTTTACATTAGATTTTGTAAAGGTAAAATAAGCTAACTAGAGGAAGCTATCCTCATTCACTCCTCCTTTACAAAAATAGCATCATGCTTCTTATCATTTCAGCCTCACTTGCTTTCCAACTCTATGTAGTAAAAGAAATGCAAATCCCCAAAGACTCAATGTGTTTATGGTTCCAGTGAAAGAGAAATATTAGTTGTGAATGACAATAAAGAGGAAGAGATGAAGTCTCAAAGACTCAATAAGTTTAGGACAACAGAGGGAAAGAATAGAAGAAGGATTGCAAACACATTAGTATTTGGGATTCCCACTGGCAAAAGCAATAAATATTAAAAATGATGGGTAATAGGACATAAATGCTAGGGAGGCAAATTCCCAAAGATGTTATCTTGAAATGTCATCCCAAATGTTCTACTGAGGAAGCTGAATAGCACAAAAATGCCACCAAAGAGAAAGGGTCAAGTTATTCTTCATATTTGTTGGCACTGGCACAGCTTTGTACGCTGGGAAGCAAAATATACACTCACTGGGAACAGAAAAAAATATTTGCACTGTACTTAAAGATTTTGCTTGCAGTGCTTTATGTCTTCCATTTTCTATTAAGGAAATCTGTAATCAGGAAAGGCAAAAGAAGAGAACACAGAGGTTAGACACAGAAGACTTATCTGTTCAAAATGTGTGCTAACTCATCATCAACCCCATTCTTCCCACTTTTCCACAGTGGCTGGTGTATTGTGTCAACTGCTGCCACCTCTCTGTCTTGATTTAGTGCCACTCTCTTGCCTTCTTCTAATTTCATGTCCAACTGTTGTAGGTCAATGCAATCCTTCCATCTATCTCTAGGTGGATGTCCTTGTTTTCTCTTGCATTCTCCCTTCTTCACTAAATATTCTACTGCTTTTATGGTTCTTCCATAAACAAAGCATCCATTTACTTTTTTACAGATAACAATTATACTGCTTTTTTTAAGGTTCTCTATCGATATCACTAAATATTCTACTGCTTTTATGGTTCTTCCATAAACAAAGGATCCATTTACTTTTTTACTGATAACAATTATACTGCTTTTTTTAAGGTTCTCTATCGATATCAGGAGAAAAATCCATACAAAATAGTAGCAAATAAAATAATGCATCCAATGTATGTCTGTTTCCTTTTTGTAGATGCTTTCTCCAATGGATACAATATGAGGCTGGAGCCATGTGCCCAATGGGATGTCAGAATGATATTTACCCCAAGTTTTTATGGATTCCTACAGTGATGGTCCTTTATGAGAAATATCAGTGAATATAAAATAAAATGTCAAAAACTGTCAACCACAACACATGTAAATAAAATACAAGTCAAAGCAGGACAAACAGTCTTATGCTTAATTCGCATAGTTTCCTTTTTCCTGCTGTGCAACTTTGAACAAGTCATCTAACCAGACACTGCTCCTAGGTCTCCTCTGAAAAGAGGCTGTGTACTAATGGACTTACCTGGTTATCTAATTTATATTATTGTTGTTATTATTATTATTGCTATTGTTTATTAGTAAAGACAAACATGAAAAAAGTAATAGCTCAGAAACACTTACAGATCACAGATCCATACAAATTCCAGCTGCAAGTCATGGTCATGAATAGCAAAAATAGGACAAATGAGGAGTGGTTGCCAGCACCTGCAAAATTAAAATTGAAAATGTGAGAAAATGGACGCTTCATCACATCTATAACTTACCTGGAAGGAATAATGAAACACTTGTAATTTCTAATCTGTTTGCACACCTTCTTTATTCATAAGATATACACTAAAGGGCCAGAGGAGGAGAAATACCGAGCTTCAGTCAATGTCTGGGAGAAATTAAAAAGTTTAGGATGGTGTTATCCGGCGGTGTCATTGTACTGTCTTATCTGTCACCAAACATTGATAAGGAAAGTATTCCCAGGCAGATCCAAATAGTTTCAAAAACAGAATGCACTGGGTAGACAATTAAGGGCAGACTAAAAGTAAACAAATATGAATAAAGATGTACAACTGCAGAAGTAGCTGTATGACAGTAAATCAATAGCCTAGTTTACAGAATATTTTCCTGAATGTATCTGGGAACCAGTTAAGTGCACTGATTTAATTTATTCATTTGTTAACTGGGTACATGAAGTGCTAATCACAGTGCCCTTTTTCAACCACAACATAAGTAACAAGGTGATGGTAAATGTAGTAAATATGGATATAATTTACCAGCATGTTTTTGAAAATGGAAGAAAATTACATGCCTGGAGAAACCCCAAGATACACAGAGGAGCATGCAAACTCCACATAGTGACTGAAAACCAAGACCAAGCAACGACGCCTAGAACTGTGAAGCAGACAACTTCATCCCTAAGCTGCATGTGGCCCCAGTTTACATCTGTTTTTGGTTATGACCCAGAGTGGTACTCAAATAACAAGGAAAATTCTCCTGCACATTGACAAATACAGTTCTGCTGAAAATGGAATAGATCCTTAATGTGTACCTAGAGGCTTAAACAAGACATTATGTAGGGCCATATAAAGTAAGGGAGTGTAATATGAACATTATATAGGGCCATAGAAGGTATGGGAGTGTAATATGAACATTATGTAGGGCCATAGAAGGCAGGGGAGTATAATATGAACATTATGTAGGACCACAGAAGGTATGGGAGTGTAATATGAACATTATGTAGGGCCATAGAAGGTGTGGGAATGTAATATGAACATTATGTAGGGCCACAGAAGGTATGGGAGTGTAATATGAACATTATGTAGGGCCATAGAAGGTATGGGAGTGTCATATGAACATTATGTAGGGCCATAGAAGGTATGGGAGTGTAATATGAAAGTTCCTTACTGGAAGCATGAGATCTAGATAACAAGCCTTGTGAATGTGACAAACTAAAAGGATAAACCAAGGAATATGGCAAATCCTGAAATGTGTTGTAATGCAATTAAACACAATGCCAGGCTCTGCACCCACAACATGGGGCTATATCCCCACAGTACTGCTATATACACTGAGACCACTGTAGTAAGACTACATACGATAGCCATGTTTCCCCTCTAGCTGTTCTGAGACCTGCAAGAGCAGTCCTCATAACTTCCAGAATAAACTCATTTTGAATACTGTAAAAAATGACAAAGTTGGATCAAAAGCATGACTGGGACAAGCAGAACAGAAATACTTTGCTAGAAGAGAGTTTTGAAGCACATGTAGACAATGCATACCAGTACTGCACTCGATCACACATGCAGAACTGAAGCACTTCTGCAAATGCATTATCAGTATTCAGAAACTGAATGCCGATATTGAAGACCAACACTCCTGACATCTTACACCTGGGGCAGCTGACCTTTCTTTTCCGCCTTAGATAGTCAGCATGTAGGTTCTGTTGCAGATAGCAAAGTGATGTTTTCCTCAGCTAGAAATGTACAAAACATTAAGGTGTCTGGACGTGCATGCCAACAAGCTGAGCCAGGAAGTTACATGACATCAGCAAGCGAAGAAAGTAAAAAAACAGAGACATTTAACACAATGAACCGAGGAAGGAACGAGGGTTTGAGGGTTAATAAACTCAAGCAACTGAGAGAGCCAATACATAATGCAAAAACCAGTCGAATGTAAGGTTGCTGTCGAGAGCCACATAGATGAAGGTTAGACTTCTGTTAGTAGCATATGCACGATTAAAGGACATAGTATTAAAGAGAATTAAAAAATTTAAAGACAGATACGGTAGCTTTGAAAAGTACAGCATGTTAACTGTTCTGCACAGGCACAAGGAAAGTCCCCCACTATATCCTTTGTGGAAAAGGACCTGGCAAAAGACCAACAGGCTTTCTGCTTTTGAAAGAGCCAAAGAAGAAATGATGCATGACATTACCTTTAAAGTCAAGAAGATTTTGCAGCTCTTCTTGTTTAAATACAAATGATACAAAGAGTAATGAATTAGAAAGAACACAAGTTGTTTCAGCAACAAATACAAAAAATAGATCTTTTTCTTGGAATGAATATGCTAATGCAAAATCAATTTGGTACTGGCTAAACCAACACTATGAGATACTGAGAGAACCTAAAACACAGTCTTACAAAATTTAAGTAACAGAAAAGATTCTGGTGAACAGGGGGTGTGACCAAGATGCAAGCAGATAACAGCTGATAATTTTTGCTCTGCTTCTTCCATATAATCTCTGACAGGATTACCTCATCATTTTTACCAAAAACTACCTAAAAGGCTGACGTATTGTACTGGAAACTTTCAGAAATCTTGTGGTGAAAACATTTTTAATAATTCCAACATTTTCCTGTTAGAAATTAAAGGCAAAAATATACACTACAGGAAGATGAACCACTCGAAGACAACCACACAGGAGAACTTAGTAATAAAAAGAACTGCAGACTATTCAAAGCAACATACAGGATCTATCCTTAAAACTGGATCAATTAGACCCCAAAGTGGATAAAATAAAAGATGACTGTATAAAACAGATTGATCTTATTAAAGACATAGTGAAACAACAGAAACTCCAGATATCTGCTAAGGAGGATTCCATCATACATTTTGACAGTAGACTCACAGAAGGAGAACAAAACATTGATCTTATACTTCAACAAAACAACAATCGATGACTTAGAAAACTGGGCAAGGAGGAACAACATCAGAATATATGGAATTCCTGAACAACTAGAAGGAGGAAATATGATAAACTTTTTAAGCACTTGGATCCCCAAAACACTAAATGTCCCAGAAGCTCTCTTGTTTGGGATAGAAAGAGCTCATAGATCACTGACTGTTGTGACACCTGACAAAAGACCGTCTAACCCAAGGTCTACAATTGTCAAATTTATTTCTAGCCAAGATAAAGGCCTTGTTCTGAAAACAGCTTGGTCAGCGTCTTCTATAAAATTTGGTGACTCCATCAGATTTGATAATGACTACTCCTCCCTGATAGTTTCAAAAAATAAACCTGCATCCCTTTATTGAAATCACTGAAGAAAGCTGAGGCTGTTTCTGCCAGAAGGTAAGAAAACATTTGACACCCTTGGATGAAGCAATTTTTTTGTCCAGAAACATAAATTACTTGACTCTACTGAGGACATGCATTTAAGTATATCTTTAAAAAGACAGCATACTAAAAATGATTGGACAGTTAAAGAAATCAAAAAAAAAAAAAAACACCACAGATAAGTAAAATCATTATTAGTTAATGTTTAACTTATAGTACAGTCTGTTTATTAAACTTCTTCCCAGAGAAATCAAGTGAAAGGAATTACCATTTTTAATAACATTCTAACTTAAAAATAGTAATTTCCCTGTTAAAGTAACACTATGTTTTTTACAGTGGAGGGAGAAAAAGTACATAGGAATAACTTACCTCATTTTTTTCTTTCCTCTCTCTTTCCCTTAAATCAACAGAATACAAACTAAAAGAATTTCTTCCCTTAAACAAGTTTTTCTCCTTTCTTTCTTACTAGATTCCATTTATTTTCTTTACAAACTAATACGTAACAAGATAACTCAAACAAAAGGAGACTGGGTTGTAATGTGATTGGGCTTCTGAAAGCTTTTGAAAGATGTATATGTGAAAAATGGTATACTTTGTAACATTTTACTGTTCATTTACTTAAGTTTTTTCTTCTTTCTTCCTTCTATTCTATAATTCTTTTATAACTGGTGTTGATACAGACACATACAGACAAAATATGTGCTATACAAAGTTGCTTAATGTCACCTTTTCCTTTATTGTGGTGTTATAATTTTTTTCAGCTTTCTATGCTCACTTGAAACTTTAAAGTGTTTCCTATTTTAAAATGCAGCTCACAGAATGAATCCGTGAGTCTTCTGTGCTTAAAGTTTTACTTTCTTGTCCCTTTTACCACCAAAATACCTCAGAAGTGTTTAAAGAAGTTTTTAGACTTGCCTTGAGCTACTGTGTGTCACTGCTTCAAGGGAAGGCCATTCTGAATAATTTGTGAGTTAGACAGGTAATGCAGTGTGACCTTTAAACTCTCAAAAGCAGGAAACAAGCAGATCATCGAAACAGAGAGCAAAAACTTGTAGTTATGTACTTACCATAACAATAGATGTATGTGATCCATCTCGCCTACATTCATTACCGATGGGCTCGGAGCCGAGAATCGGCTCCGACTCAGCCGCTATAACAAGCACGGAGTCTCTCATTGGCTGGGCCAACCCTGTATCCCAGGATGCACCACACCCAAACCCCCAGATCTTATTTGCCCCAACACATTCTTCCACCAACAGAACCCATAAAGTGAAATCTGTAAGAGAAGAGAAAAAATAATATCCTTAGGGAAATCTAGGAATATTTGTCTCCTCCAAGTCCAACAGGTTGGGGGAAGGAGGGTGGGTACGTAAGAATGTAGGCGAGATGGATCACATACATCTATCGTTATGGTAAGTACATAACTAAAAGATGTAATGTGATCCTATCTCACTTACATTCATTACCGATGGGACAGCGTCCCTAGCACCTGAATCCTGGGGGGCTCACTGGAAAACACTCCTGAGCACTGTGGAACCAAAGGAAGCCCGACCTCTAGATGCCATGTCCAATTTTTAATGAGAAATAAAGGCATGTGGAGAAGTCCAAGTAGCCACTGCACATATCTCATCCACAGACAGCCTAGCGTGAAAAGCCACTGAATTTGCCATAGCCCTAGTAGAATGCGCCTTCACTGGAAAGGGAAGATCCCTACCCTTCAATACATAAATGAAGGAGATGCAATCCCTAATCCACTTAGCGATGGTGGACTTAGTTACAGATCTGCCAATTCTACTGTCCGAAAAAGACACAAACAACTGATCCGTTTTCCTCTCCTGTTGTGTCCTATTCAAATAAAACCTCAGTTGTCTATGTACATCCAACTGGTGAAATATGTATTCTGCTTTGTTGGAGAATTGTGGGAAAAAGACCGGCAGCTCAATAGACTGTTGAAGGCAAAAGGCGGAAGAGACCTTAGGGAGAAAGGAAGGGTTTAGTCTCAGAGATACTCTGTCCTTATGAAAAATCAAATAAGGAGGTTTGACAGAAAGGGCTTGAAGCTCCGAAACCCTTCTGGCTGAAGTAATGGCTACCAAAAATGCAGTCTTCCATGATAAGAATTTTAATTCGCAAGTGGCTGCTGGCTCAAAGGGAGGAGACGTTAAAGCTCCGAGCACCATATTTAAGTACCATGGTAGAACGGGTTGCGAAACCGGGGGGCGAATCAACCAGGCTCCTTTCAGAAAAGCTTTACACAGCCTATGACCCATGAGGGAAGGTTCATGAGCAACGTGATAATTAGAGATCGCTGCCAGTTGAACCTTTATAGTGGAGACAGCAGAACCCTGTCTAAAGAGTGTTGCCAAAAAATCTAAGACCGCTGATACAGGGACTGTAAAGGGATTAAGATCATGCTGATTGGCCCAAATTGCAAATCTCTTCCATTTACTAGAGTATATCTTCCTAGTAGAAGACTTGTGAGAAGAGAACAGAATCTGTACCACTTCCGGGGTAAGAGTATGTTGTCTGACTAAGGCAGGAAGTGGAGCAGCCAAGCAGCGAGTTTGAGAGTTTGGAGGGATGGATGGGGCTGCCCCGACTGATGAGTCAATAGGTCTGGAGCTGGGTCCAGAATCCAAGGCCCATCCACCGCATACATCCGAAGGAAGGGGAACCAAACTTGACGGGGCCAGTGTGGTGCGATCAGAATCATGATGCTTCCCAAACAGATTTTTTTTCTGAATCACTCTTGGCAGAAGAGGGATTGGAGGGAAGGTGTAGAGCAGACCGGAGGGCCAACTGTGGACTAGAGCATCCCTGGGTGACACCCTCTGAGGAGGGATCAGAGTGAAAAAATTGCTGCACTTTGCATTTAGGGGACTGGCAAAGAGGTCGTAGCAGGGAAGACCCCACTTGGGGAAAATCTGAGCAGCCACTCAATCGTTCAGGCATCAGAATAGCTCTGCTCAGCCTGTCTGCTATCACGTTGGACTTCCCCGGAATGTGCGTTGCCACAAGAACACGCTGGGAAGTGATCGCCCAGTTCCACACTCTCATGGCTTCCCTGCAAAGGGGATAGGACTTGAACCCCCCCTGTTTGTTCAGATACCAGACAACCGACATATTGTCAGAAAGAATCGCAATAGTTCCCTGGGGGAGAAAGCTGTGTAGTGCCTGCAACGGTAGAAGCACCGCTCTCATCTCCAGAACATTGATATGCAAGTGAGTCTCGTGATCTTGTCAGGTACCTTGGACCGCTCTGCCCAGATAATGCCCCCCCCACCCTGTCTGGGAGGTGTCAGTGGTTATCCTGGCAGCGGGGGATGGGGGGATGAACGATCTCCCTTGATTCAGATTGGAGGGGAGAAGCCACCAACAAAGATCTTGTCGGCATCTCTCCATGATGAAGATGGGATGGGACAAGGGCAGTTCCTGATATGACCACTGGACCGAAAGGAGCCATTGAAGTATTCGCATGTGTAACCTGGCAAGGGGGACTAGAAGAATAGTAGCCGCCATTGTTCCCAACAATTGAAGAACCATTCTGGCTTGGGCTTTTCTCCGAGGCAGCAAGGCCACAACTTGGGCCTGCAACACCTTTAATCTCCTCCCTGGGTAGAAATGCTCGCATTTTTAAAGAGTCTGGCTCTGCGCCGATAAAGGCAACATGCTGTGATGGCAGCAATACAGATTTTGCCCAATTGAAAGTAATTCCTAGTAGATGTCCCAATTTGACGGTAGTTATCATGGCTTGAATAAGTAGATGCCTGGTGGGGGCGGTGAGCAGCCAGTCGTCTAGATAAGGAAACACCTGGAATCCTAGGCGTCTCAGGTGAGCAGTCACTACTGCCAAACACTTGGTAAACACCCAGGGGGGCTGTGGTGAGACCAAAGGGCAGGGCCCAGAATTGAAAATGACTGGCCCCCAGCCGGAGTTGTAAATGATGCCTGGAGGCCTCGTGTATCTTGATGTGATAATAGGCATCCTTGAGATCTATGGAGCACATCCATACTCCTTTCTACAGCAGGGGGAGAATGGATTGCAAAGTGACCATCCGGAACTTGGACTTCTTTACAAAGTGGTTCAAACGGCTGAGATCCAGAATGGGTCTCAAGTCCCCTGTTCTTTTCGGCACCAGAAATAATCTTGAGTAAGTTCCTGATCCGATCTGGTCTGCGGGGACTAGTTGGATGGCTCCTTTTCTTAGCAGCTTTGAGATTTCTAGTGCTGCTTGATCCCATTGACTGGGTGGAACGTCCGGGATTCTCTTTGACGGTGGGGGAGAATGGATAAAGGGAATGGTATAACCTCCGGTGATGATTCCAAGAACCCATCGATCCTGAGTGATGGACTCCCAGGCCTGAAGATGGTCTGAAAAATGACCCCCGACTGGCTCCAGAGATGCACAGTCGGGTAATCCCTCAGGGACATTGGAAGGAGGAACCACGAAAGGATTCGCGGTCTCCTGTATTGCGGGGGCCTCTGCCGCCTCTAGGGCGATGTCTTCTGGAGTAATCCCCCCCTCCTCTGCCTCTGGAGGGGGGGGTCACTCTGATGGGCAGGGGAAGACTTTTGAGACTTTCTGAACCACATTTTTCCTCCCCTCTGAGCCTTGGGATAAGGTCTAGTGGGAAGAGAAAAACGGGCCCCAATGGCAGACAAAGTCTTGCCCTCCTGCTCACATCTAGTGAGGGTGTCTTTCACCTTGGGTCCAAAAAGGGAAGACCCGTCAAATGGGGCATCCGTGAAAGAAGACTTGAAAGCCTCTGCAAAATGACACAAGCGCATCCAGGCTTGCCTCCTGAGGGCTACACCTGAACTCGCTGCTCTACCCGCCCCCTCGGCTGCAAAAGATATGAGCCTCATGGACGAGTTGACGACGGAAGAAAGGGTAGACAGCTGGGCGTTCACAGACTGAGTCAATGCTTCAGGCAAGTTACCCGACAGGGTATCTCCCAACTCCTTTATGAGATCCCTTTGGAGCTGCGTAAAATGACACAAGTAATTCAGCGACCGCAAGGTAAAGGTCGCTGAAGACAGGGTACGCTTCCCATACCTATCCATGCTCCTAGACTCCTTATTAGGAGGATGGATGGAAGTAGAAGCCTCTGCCACGTCCTGCTGAGTAGCAGACGCCACCACCATGGCATCCACAGGTACTCCCTTGGTCAAAAACTCTTTTCCAGGAGGCACAGATAAGAATTTATTGGGGCGGCTAGGAACTGGCTCCACAGAGTCAGGGTGTTCCCACACCCCTCGACAAATAAGATCCAACAACTCATCGAAGGGTGGAGACACCCAGGAGGAGGAAGGCTGGGCTCCAAAGGCCTTGAGGAAGACCGACTCCTCCTCAGAAGGGATTTTGGATGGCCAGTCGCCCCGCTGTCTCAAGATCTCCAGGATATCGGAGAATGAGACATCATTGGCGGACAACTTCGGGGACCCTTCTGCATCATCGAGGTCGGTATCCGAGGTGACAGACTCATCTGGGGAGTCTAGGTGTTTCCTCTTACACAGCTTCTTTCTGAGAGGCTCTTCAGGCACGGACTCTGAAGGGCCCTCAGAAAGCAGGGACCACACAAGGAGGTGTCCTCAGGCCTTGGAGCCCCACTGTCCAGAGATAGGGGGGCACCAGAAACTCTAGTCGCAGTGTCTGGGGAGGGAGATGCTGATTCGGGTGAAGTCACCAAGGACTTGGCCAGTGCGCTCCTCATAGCCTCGAAGGTGGGTCCCCCAGAATCTGAGGAGAGGTCCGTCTCCGAAACCATGACCGTAGTCGGGGTTCCCCTAGCCGAAGCACCAAGGGGGAGACTCGGAGCCAAAGCCAGAGGCCCAGATATATCCCCCTCGGGCCCGACTGAGGACACCCGAGTGCCGAAACCTGTAAAAGGAATAGAGAAGGTTGGAGCAGAGGTCGGGACCAAAAGATTGGCAGGGGGTCTCGGGGCCGACCCAAAGACTTCATTCGACTCATCATACTCCGACTAAGACGACACCAAGGTTGTCGGAGAATGAAGAAATGGAACCGATACTATGGTAGGCTCCAGAGCCGACTGGGCTGGAGCCAAAAATAATTTAGATAACACTGGTGACTGGAGGAGCTTCGGGACCACCCTATCTACATCCGAATCTGAAAGTCCGGAGGACCTGGAGGAGACGGAAGGGGGTCGAGAAACCCTTCCCATCGGATCCGAAACACAGCTAGGAGAACGGATCCGAATCGGCTCTAAAAGGATCGGAGCCAAAGCAGGCTCAAGAACCACCGAAACCTCCTTCAGCGCCAAAGGTTGTGGAACCGAGGAAGCCAGCTCCGAAAGAGATAAATTTTCCTGTGGCTCCGAAATCAATGGAACCGAGGAAGGAGACCCAGCTGTCGACCGTGAATCCTGCGGCTCCGAGATCAATGGAGCCAAGGAAGGAGACACAGCTTTAGACCCTTTATCCAACGGCTCCGAGACCAGTGGAGCCGAGGAAGGGGACATTGATCTTGATCTTTTCTCCGGCAGTTCCGAAGAAGTGGACGGAGCCGGGGACGACTTTTTTTACTTAACCCTGAATTTTTCAGAGGGAGAAGAAACTACAGCTTCCTCAAAGGAGGGTTTAATTAAACCCTTCAGGATAAGTTTATTTTTTCTCTTCTGCAAAACCCTTGAAGAGAAAGCATGACAGACACTGCAAGATTCTTGCAAGTGTTTGGCGCCAAGACAATAAACGCATATCGCATGATCGTCTGTCAGACATTTTATAATTACACTTCGCACATTTTTTAAAGCCCGATGGCTTATGTTCTTTCTGCTCTTTAGTAGACATCAAGACACAATAAAACACAAACACGAGGAGGAAAGGGAGGAATGGCTCTAATTTAAACGTGGAGACACCAGATAGGGCAAAGGCCCTCTAACTTAAACGGGCCTTGCCCACCAAACAGAAGGACCACCACACAACAAGAACAACAACAATCCCACTCAGACACAAGGTCAATACAACAACGTAGCTATTAAAATAGCTTTTGGATATAAATTCTCCTACAAAAACCAGCTAAAAAAGATCAGAAAGAGGGTACTTAGCCACAGCCAAGTTGAGACCACGTCGATACTCCATGAGCGGCAAACGAGATCTGGGGGGTTGGGTGTGGTGCATCCTGAGATACAGGATTGGCCCAGCCAATGAGAGACTTTGTGCTTGTTATAGCAGCCGAGTCGGAGCCGATTCTCATCTCCGAGCACATCGGTAATGAATGTAGGCGAGATAGGATCACATTACATCAGACGTTTTGAACTTCTGGATGCTTAAAGTGATGTTTCAAATTCTAAATAACTTAACTGTGAGCAATATAAATAATTTATAGCTGCTCTATAACTTAAAAAATAATTTTAATGTATATGTTTACAACTAAGATTTAGCTTTTGGTGAGGGGAATAGGTGACATGATGCTTACTGATGTGAAACATAAACATTTGTTTTCTTTAGGGTATGATTAACCTGATAACTGAACTGGTTCCTTTTCCCTAATGCTGTTGCTCTAATTAATTCAAAGTGCTTCTGAACAGAGAGCACTACTATGACTACACCACCACGCTATATTAGAAAGTACAAGAACTCCATTTCCAAATAAAAACACATTTGTAATAATATAAATTGACACACAGATAATGTTATTAAGATAATCTATATTTTCTTACAAAATGCAGACAATAGCAATTTGAATTTTAATTCAGTCTCCTTAACAAAAAAATACGGAGGTTAATAGACATATCCAAATCAGATGGTCTCTTGAACTTTACATATAAGTGACAGTAGATGAGACATGGTGTTTAGTATAGCACCAGAAGAAAATTTGTAGTTCAATGGTTTCTTAGACAGGTCAGATGTTAATATGATCATTAATATACAGCCTTTCTTGCAGTGCTTTAGGTATACTCAGTGTTTTTGTTATACAAATCACACTTATAAGACAAGATGTCATTCAACAGCAGCCCAGTCACTTGTTTTTGTATAAGTATTTTCACTTATTTACACTGTTTTAATACATATAACAATCTTTATTCTTATAAATGAGAAATTTATTACTATATTTTTATTCCCCTCTCTTTTTACTTTCACTAGATAGGTGTTAATGTATATTAATTTATTAAATAGTCTGTTTTCCTATTATAGATATAGCACTTAAAGAATATAAACCAAATTTTAGTATGTATACAAAGAAGTAGTAGCCTCACAGTAAGACGCTGTCCGGTTCGATTCTCAGCTAGAGCGTCTTCTGTGTGGAGACATGCGTGAATGGGCGTAACTTCGTTGAAGGTTGTGCATCAGGGCTGGCAACTCGGCACGTAAAAATCAACTGCCATTCATTAGCGGACCGGAGTTACACTGTGGCGACCCCTAACAGGGAAAAGCCGCAAGACACAACAACAACACCAACAACAAAGTAGTAGTAGCAACAAGGTATTTGATGGCCATGAAATTGTTGGTAAGCAGCTTGAATTATTTCATCATCAAGCCTATAATTTTATTCCACAGTGAAAGTTAATAATGTTCTTATTTCAATTTTTATTTCAAGTTTGTTACTGTTGTCCATAACAAATTATCAGTATCGTATTGTAAGAACAATGTCTACAAATCATTTTATAGCATTTTTAAAACCTAATGCTCAAACAGATGCCAGTATGCAAGTGCATTTCATTACATATAAATGGCTTAAATAATCCATTAAAGAGGTGCAGCTTGATAAGTATCTAAATTTGCAGAAAGCAGACAGTCTTCCTACAAGAAACCCACTTACTGACTGAAGACCTAACTAGACTATTGTAAAAAAACTATACTGTTTTAATTGATTCTTAGTTTGGTTTGAAAAGAAGAGGTATTCTTATCCTTTTGAAAAATCATTAGGATTATCTAAAATTGCAGACTCATTCTCAGATAAGAATGGAATGCTGGGTTGAGTGGCATTAGAAATTATCAAAAACTATTATACCCTTTTTAACTCATAGTGGAATCCTGGAATTGGCTCTAAAACAGTCAAGAAATGTTTAGATACTATAACATTGCACTCTAAAGGAGAACTGGTGCTAGCTGGTGATTTTAATTGCATCTTATCAGATAAAAAAAAAACAACAAACAAATTAAGTTACCTACAGAAGTGAAACAATTACATCAGTACATAAACACAATGAACATGAGAGCTATATCTGTTCTAAAAACAGCTAGCTCATTAAAATTTACTCTCTATTTCTTTAGATTTGAGACTCAGACCACTATAGATAAAAATATCGGTATCTAAAGATCTATATTCTAAAATAGAAGACATTATGATAGTTTCTTGCCTCATATATGACTACAATGCAGTCACATTTAGATTAACCTTAAGCCAAATAACCTAATCATTTGTCAAAGACTCCCAATACATTTAATTAAAATCTTCTTCTTCTTCTTTCGGCTTTTCCCGGTTAGGGGTCGCCACAGCGGATCACCGGTCTGCTCATGATTGACAGTGGAGTTTTTATGGTGTCGAGTTACCAGCCCGGCACCCAAACTTCCACCGAAGGCACACACACGCATGCACTCACGCTTAGGGCCAATTTAGTGTGTCCAATCCACCTACAGCATATCTTTGGGATATGGGAGGAAACTGGAGCACCCAGAGGAAACCGACACGACCACAGGGAGGACATGCAGACTCAGCACAGAAGGCACCCCAGCCGAAGATCGAACCAGAGAACCTCTTGCTATGAGGCAGCAATGCATCACCACGGCCGCCTGGCATATTTAATTAAAATAAAAGGCTTTAATGAATGTTTTTTTTTAAAAGAGGCAAATCAATTCATGGAATAGTAATGGTAAAGTCATAGATACTATTTTATGGGACACATTAAAACTTTATCTGTATGGTAAAATAAAAAAACTGGTACAGTTTGAAAAGTAGTTAGCTGTTTATCCCTTTCTTTTCTTTTCTTTTACAACTGTACCAGTTCTTTATTTTAACTGAAATACATAAATTAAACCTCAAGCCCAATGATAAAGTTGTAAATAAACAGGTGGATTTGATTCAGAAATATTTAGAAATGTTACCACATAAGATCTCCATTAATCTGGAAAAGAATTAAACTGCTATCATACTCAATAAACCACAAAAGTCTCTATAGAATTAATATTAGATCAAAAAACATGAACAAAATTAATCACATCAAAGAAACTGTTTATAAAGAAGGAAATAAACCTGTAAACGTTACAGATCTGAAAGACATGCTAAAGTATTTTAGCAAATATTATGAAAAGATTAATAAAACAAAGTCAAACTTGACCAATGATAACGTAATAGATACCTTTCTGAAAGAAAACATACACAATAAATTATCAAAAGAACCGAAAAGTAAAATGAATAAGTCCTTTTCATTTAAGGAACTAAAACACCAAATTAAAAATCGCAAGACTAACAAGGCACCCAGCTTGAATGGAATAATACCTGAGATATACAAAATTTTACCTGACAATATTTTAAAAATTCTACTGAATGTATTTGAAGAAGTTAAAAACTTACCTAGTTTTCCCCCTTCATGGAGATATTCTCTTATTATCTCTATTTTAAAATTAAATAAAAATTTCACATTAAGCTGTTCTTATACCTATACCACTTATAAATGTGGATTTTAAGATTTTTATGTCCATACTAACAAAAGATTAAATCAGATGCTCACTAATCGAATACATGATGATTAAACTGGATTTATAGATAACAGGAAAGTTCAAGACAACATAAGACTACTGACTTTAATAGACCTGGCAAATATGAACAAAACACAGCTATCCTTTATTAGCTTAGATTTGGACAAAGCTTTTAATTCAATAAATTGGACATACTTGTTCAAAGTACTAGATGAATACACTTTTTCTTCTTATTTCATAACGCCAATTAAAAAGTTATACAGGAATGCAACATCTTATGTTAAAACTGTCTCCTTTATATCTAGTCCCTTTGATACTACTAAAGGTACCAAGTGGGGTTACTCTTCATCACCTTTGTTATTTGCACTTGTAATACAACCATTTGCAAACTTTATAAGCTATAATACAAACATAAAAGGCTTCAAAACTAATAGGGACTTTTCCCCCAAAATTCAACTTTTCACTGATCACATTCTACTTACAAGTGGAAATACTTAATCATCTCTATAGCAAATAGTAGACTCTATAGACGTCTTTGAAAATATTTCATGTCTGACGTTCAATCACAACAAAATTTAAACCTTGCTTATAAACAAAGAGATAACTAATGCGTTCACATTTAAAATAGGTTGCACAAAAGTCACATGATGGTGAACAATCCATGCCTTTAAGTGGTACCAGAAATACCGTGCAAATAAGAAGACAAATCCATTTACATTTAAATATCCATAAGAATATATTTATAGTCAACAATTTATCTAAGTAAACTGAAAAGTTTTTTGAAAGGTCTAACAAAACTAAAGGGGGGGAAAAAAAAAATATATATATATATATATATATATATATATATATATATATATATATACATACATACGCAGGGGTCTACTGCATTTGATCGAAAGACCATTTGACTGAAACCCATTTGGTCAAAATTTCATTTGATTGAAAACCAGAATTCAAGGCAAATAACAGGGATTTGTCCCTCTCCCCAATGTCGTGCAACCCTGGAGTTGGTATATATAGAAAGGGGGGGGTGTGGGGGGTGAAGCCCTCTGTGTATTTTCGCTTAAAATCTGTACATTTTATGTTATTTTCTTCTTTTAAAGGAAACTAGGTGGGGGGCTTCACCCCTCACACACCCTGATGTGGGGGGCTGTGCCCCCCCAACTATATATACCAACTCCAGGGTCGCACGGCATTGGGGAGGGGGACAAATCCCAGGTTTATGCCTTGAAAACTGGTTTTCGATCAAATGAAATTTCGACCAAATGGTTTTCAGTCAAATGGTCTTTCGACCAAATGAAGTAGACCCATACACATACACAAACACACACATACACACATATATATATATATATATATATATATATATATATATAAAATACATTTCTGAAATAATACATTTCAAAAAAAACCTCAAACAAAAAAGGGGCAATAAGTAAATCTTAAACTAAACTAAATTCAAACCCAACAGTTTATTTCTCCAAAGCTTTCATTTTAAGCCCACACTGGATACAGCAAGAGTTGTTCAACCCTAGGAAATTGTGTGCATTTAGTCTAAGTTGCCATAGTAATTCATTTTTCTCCAGTTTAAGAGCCCAAGGACCACCTCTCTTAGCCTTAACAATTTGATCAATAGCTTTAAATTTAAACCAGTGACCTGGATGGTTAGAGATGTGTTTTGCCAAAGTGTTATGCATATTCATTTTATTAACACTGTTCATACACACATTCCCTGAGTTTACATTTGGTTTTCTCGATGTAAAAAACATCATAGGTTTGACATGAGCATTGGTACTTGTATTGTCTGATGAAGTTCAATAATTTGGATTGAACGAATGCACTTACAATAAACTCTTTCAGTGCTTTTACTCTGTTCTAGTGCTTTTTTGTCTGGTTTTTATAGTGCTTTAGTGATTAGTTTTCAAAAACTTCAGATTGGGACAACATGCAACTAAAGTATCTAGGAATCACTACTGAATCCAGCATTAAAAAAAATAATTTCAACCAACTACCAAAATCTGACACAATTATCAAATTAAAATAACTGGAATAAACTGTTTTTTTTTAATCTGAAGACAGACTCATGTTAATCAAAATGATAATTTTACCTAAAATCTTGTATATAATCCAGTCATTAATTCTCTCCCTCCTACAAAAATATTACAAAAAATAAATTCTATCCTATTCAAATTCTTGTGGTACTCTAATAAGCCTAAAATTTCATTAGACTGGCACACCAAAATCTGGAAAGAGGGAATTACTGGTTTTCCTAACATTGATTTATACCAGTGATGGTGAACCTTTTGGGCTCGGTCTGTCAAAAATTTGGAAAATGCCTATCGTGACTCTGCTGGCATGTCACCCCCCCCAACAAAAGAGAAATAATTCTTTACATATTCCTTTATTTAAAAAAACACAGTCCAATCATCTGTGCAGCCATGTATTATAAAAGTAAAACAAAAATCAGTGCCTTGCAATAGGGAAACAATATGCGCACTGATAACTGGGTTTAAAATAGCGCACCAAAAAATAACCTTACTTTTAACAGTAATTTTAAATTTTACTGAAAAAATATGGAACACACTGCATTTGATTTGATTAACATCAATTAATGACTTTTTTGTTGCTGAGTTTTAATAAATAAATGCAGGGTCACATATTTCTTGTATTTTTGTTCATTCAGTTCCTTTGGTAACTCGTGTGTTGGTGAACGCTGATGAGTCACCCAAAATGTCATGGTGTGTCACCTTTGACACGCATGTCATAGGTTCGCCATCACTGATTTATACTCAAAATCAGTAATTATTAAGCTAATATTGCAGTGGCTTGACTCATCTCACTTTTTACAGGGGAGCTATCGACAGCATCCTCACTATTTATTTATTTATTGACATTTGTTGACCAGGAAAGTCCACTGGGTCAGAAACCCATTTTCAGTGGAGGCCCTGGAGAAAAACTCCAAAAAGTAATACAAAGTATACAAATTGAACATAATAATCATTGAAGTTACATGTAAAAAAAGCAGAGATTTGCATACAGTACAGAGTTTACGTTATTAAAGATTCCTGAGAAATGAATTCATAAGCAGATAATGCAGTACCTTCTACAATGGAACCTTCTAACACACACACAATATGGAGTTTGTCCTAAATACAGCACTACAAGTGCACTACTATCCTTCATCAATACTGTATTACTGGCCCGTGACAACAATAAACTAGTTTCATGTCTGTTCCTTGACCTGTCCAAAGCCTTTGATACTCTCTCTCATCCCCTCCTCTCAGACAAACTCTCCCATTTAAAATTCTCTCCTCCCACCATAACCTGGTTTTCTAGCTATCTCTCCAACTGCCAGCAAGCTGTAAAATGGCATTCTGCACTATCCCCCCCTTAGAGTCCCAATGGGAGTCCCCCAAGGATCCATACTTGGCCACTGCTCTTCAATATGTTCACAAACCTACTTTACACCTCTTGTTCCCATGCTACACTTGTACAACATGCTGACGATTCTACTGTCATCACCATTGCAGACAATCCATCTAACCTCCACTCTACTACCCAAGCATTGTTCAATACCGTAAAGACATGACTGTGATAACAAATTAATTCTCAACCCTAAGAAAACTAAGCTCCTATTCTTCCTTCCAAAAAACCTCATCAATCTTAAAACTACATTTTCCATCCTATCAAGCAATAACATTAGCATTACTGCTGAACCCAGCGCTAAACTTCTAGGAGTCATAGTAGATGATCAGCTTAAATTTGATCTCCAAGTCACTACCTCTATCAAAAAGACTCACCAGAAACTTGGACTCCTACATCATAATAAGAGACATTTAACCAATACAGCTAGAATAACTCTCTCCCATGCATTTCTTCTTCCCACCCTTCTATATAGCTGTCAGTTATTCACAAACCTTAACACCACACTCATAACAAAACTCAAAACTACCTATGGTTGCCAGATTTGCCACAAACGAAACCTACAAGTCACACCATTGCCTATATCCCTTAAACAACTGGACTGTCTCGAATTCCCTCAACTGCTCCTACTACATCAACTGCAAATTATCCACTCCATCCTCTGTCTACCATCCTTCTGCCCTAGTCTGTCATCTATTATATCTAAATATTCCCCTACCAGGGTACTATGTAACTCAGACCAGGACTTCCTACAGATTTATAAACCCAAAAACAAAACAGGATGTTTAATATATAACTTTAATCCTGCAGCAGCTTGGAACCAACTACCCCAAGAAATTAGGTCCCTTGAGCATACCAAGCACTTCAAACTAGCCACTCACAGATACCCAACAAACAAATGGTCCTGCCACTGTAGTCATCCTTCCTGAAACTACTCTATGCTAGCTTCTAATACCTCCCCCTCCATATTCTTCCCATCTATTTCTTCTCCCTCTTTTCCTCATCTTCCACTGCCTATCTAATAAACTTCTACCCCTTTATCTCTATGTTTAAAAATTTCATCCCCATGCCATGCCTTTCCTACATATAATGTATATAACCAAACAAGAATTATGAATGCTTTATTAATTTCATGACATTGTACCCAAGTGTTTTCTGTAAGTTTTATGACATTGTACCCAAGTGTTTTCTGTAAGTTTTATGACATTATACCCAAGGGTTTTCTGTATGATTTATTGTAAATGTTATCTCTTTAACTGTTTGATTAGTTCCAAATGGTAATGTCTTTACTGTTTGAAAGTAAAATTAAAATAAAACTCACTGCAGAGCTTTTCTCCTCGGGTCTCCACTGAAAACGAGCTAAACCCTCAGCTGGACTAACCCGGTTAACAAATGTAAAATAAATAAATAAAGCTTTAAGGATCATAATGTACAGGTTAAGACATTTCATATGTAGAAAGCATAGATAGTGAGACGCTGTCCGGTTCAATTCTCAGTTTGAGCGTCTTCTACATGGAGACATGCGTGAATGGGCGTATCTTCGTTTAAGGTTGTGCGTCAGGGCTGGTAACTCGGCACGTAAAAATCAACTACCAATCATTAGCGGACCGGAGTTCTGCTGTGGCGACCCCTACCCGGGAAAAGCCGAAAGACACAACAACAAAGCATAGATATGCAACACTACCATTTACAGTGTGAAGTTAGTGAAACATTTGCATAACTGAGTACAAGACAGAAGTTACAGAACCTGCTAGTAGACATTTCACATAGAAGAATTAATTAAGGGATAGTTTTAAGGTGGCCTGTTTGTTTTTCAGGGGCAGGACGGGTTACTTAGGTAATGTAATTTTAGTGCTGATTTAAAGGTTTTTATACAGGCAATTTGAGTTATTTGGGAGGATAAGGCATTCCAAAGTTTAGCAATGTTATGGGTGTACAGACATTGTCCAGCTCTTTTGCTGGATTTGGTTATGGTTAACAGCTCTTTGCATGAGGATCTTAGTGTTCTTTTAGGAGTATAAGTTTGTAGGATGGAGCTGAGTGCTGGACAGGCATTGGGTTTAGAAATTAGTTTGTTGGCTAACGTTAGCTGGGTATAATAGAGATGGTGGGAAAACTCAAGCCATTTCTTTTCTGAAATAGCTTGGCAATGGTGTGAGGAGTTAGACGTTCCTGAAGCAAATTTAGCTATTTTATAATAGCAGGATTGTAGCTTATTACTAAGGGTTGAGTAAACATTAGCAAAGTTGGCACTACCATATAGAAGGGAAGGGATGAGTACGGTACTGGCAAGTTTTGTTTTGGTGTGGTTGTCCAGGTGAAGTTTGTGACGATAAAATTTGCCTAATTTAAAGTGTGTTTTCTTCATTGCGTTGAGAATATGTGGCTCAAATGTGAGTTTGTCAACTATTGTTATGCCTAGCAATTTAGCTGTTTTCACTATTTCAATTTCTGTACTATCTTTAGAAAAGATTTTGAAGTATAGCTGTGGTTTTCTAGAGAACAGTAAAAGTTTAGTTTTTGAGGGTTTAAGGGCAGCTGTGCAGTATTTAGCCAGGATTTGATCGATGTGAAAGCATTTTGTGTAACTGTAAGGAGATCTGAGAAATTGTTGGAGGCAGATATTATCGAGGCATCTTTGGCATATTTGATGAGATTACCTAGTTGGAAGGCTTTTTGAAAATCACTGATGAAGGTATTAAAGAGTAGTGGCCCCCAGAATGGATCCTTGTGAGACTCCTATGTTGTTTGATAATCAGATCATACATTATGCCATCTTACTGATTGCTCCCTGTTACTTAGGTAGGAGGTAAACCAGTTGAGAGATTTGGGGGAGCAGCCTAGTTTTGTTAGTTGGTTTAGTAGTTTAGTATGTGATACTGTGTTGAAAGCGTTAGAACCAGTAAGATGGAGCCAGCATCTAAGGCTTTGTTTACAGTATCAATGAATAAGAGCAGGGCTATGATAGTGCTGTGTCCTGGACGGAATCCATGTTGGGTGGCGGCAAGAAGAGCATTATCAGAGAGGTGTTTAAGTAATTGTGTCTGAATACATTTTGCTAAGATTTTGATAATGGAGAAATTATAGAGATAGGGCAATAGTTCATGGGAATTTCCCCCTTTGTGTAATGGCATAACAATAGTTATTTTTCCACAATAGGGGGACACAGCATTCTGAGATAGAGCAATTTATAATAATGCTAACTGGGTATACGATTGCATTTGCTGCTAATTGTAAATATACTGGAGGAGATTATCTGTGGAAAGAGAGCAGGGTTTGAGTTTGTTTAGATGTTTGAGTATAAGAGAGGTGGGTACAGGCTGAATGGTAAATGATGGATCTAAAGGAGTACTTGTAGATTTGTCTAAGGAAGGAGTCTGTTATTATCAAGTAAGGAATTAGTGGTATATTGGGAGTTTGAGATTGTGTCTGTTGATGAGTCTTTGACTAGTTTTTGAATAGTGGAAATGAAATGGGTGTTGAAGTCATGGGAAATTTGTTGTGGAGTCTTATCAGGTGCAGGGCATGTGTTTTGTACGGTGCCAGGATTAAGTCGAGTGGAGACAGACCTCCAGAACTTTTTTGGATTGTTGTTTAAAGTGGACAGCTGAGAGGAAAAGTAGTTTTTTTTATCTTGTATGACTAGCTTTTTGGCTTTATTTCATAAATAATAATAATAATAAGTATTTGTTAAGTTCGTTTTGGTTTGGTTTATATTTTTGCCATACTTTTCCATGCTTTGTCTCTATGGAGGAGACTTTGTTTAGTCTGTTTTGTTAACCAAGGGGCATGATCAATTTTTGTTCACTTGATTGGTATTGGGGCTAAGCTGCTGAGAGTATCCAGGGAAAGCTTGCTGAAGTAGTTAACAGCCTCGTCTAAGGGAAGCCTTTTTAGAAGGACCCAGGTTTAAGCTTTCAAAATACTTATGAATTTATTTTGGTCAAAGTGGGAGAGATTCCTGGATGTTTTGTAAGAGTGTGTTTTGATTGTTTGAGGGTGAGTCCTATGGGTGTATGCTTGGAGGTGGTCACTTAGTATGTTGGGTAGGGTGCCTGAGTTTGAGTAATTATGAGGGTGGGATACTAATATCCAGTCTAAGGTATACTGTGGATAGAACAATGGTAGGAGTAGTGATAAGCTGTGTGAAGCTATGCAGATTTATACTATTGACTGGAGAGGAGGAAGTTAGGTTTAGCCAATTAATGTTGGTGTCTCCTGGGAATATGGCTTCATGTGAGACATTCTGGTTTATCCAGGATAGAAAATCCTCTAGAATGGGGATATTGTTGCCTGGGGGATGTAAACTACTGCAATACTTAGATGTTTGTTGTTATTAATACAAGGGATATCAGTAAATGTTCTAAGTTTCTAAAAGTAGGGACTGGTTTGGGGTGTGTTGTAATATTAAGGGAGTTTTGACAGATTAATGTTGTGCCATCACCCTTCTTGTGGAGTCTATCAGATCAAATAATGTTATCTCCTGGTGGAAAAATAGTGTCAGCAATATGAGGTTTTAGCCATGTCTCAGTTACTGCAACAATGTTTGGGGTATGGGTAGTTAGCCAAGCATGAAATTCAGTGATTTTATTATTATTAGATGTAGCTGTTGGTATTTTGGATCTGTGGTGGGTTTTGGAGGGTAATTTGGACAAGGATTGGGATGGACATCCCCACATTGTGTTAGTGAGAGCAGAAGGGGAATAAAATTATAAGTTTGATGGCTCAGTGAGAGAGTTTTGGGGTGGTGTAAAATACAATTTAAATTTGGAGATGGAAGGGAGTAGTTTTATTTTGGCTATACTGGTTATGAGGTAATGGAAGGGTTTGAGTGCTAGATGTTGGCAGTGATGAAAATAAGTTGGTATGTGTGGAGGGAGCTTGGATTAATAGGACTAAAAGGGCAGTGTGGCTGATGATGAAAATAATGGAAGTTATGTGATGGAGTGTGTTGGGGGAAATAAGAAGTTATGTACCTACCATAACGTTCCATGTTAGTTGTCTTCTCTCGCCTTCTTTCTTGCTTGATGGGTTCGGAGCCGATCCTCGGCACCGACTCGGCACTTGCTAAGCTCGAGAGTCACTTTTACCAGCTCGAGGCAGCCCCATATCCCATGATGCAAGGCGGTAAGTACCCAGATCTCGTTTGATGACAAAGGGCAATAGCACCAAGCATAAAAACACTTCCAAAAGGAAGAAGAAAACTTACAGGATGGAAGAAGGACCAGGTCTGAATGGTCTTCAGCATAATTATTTCTTATAGAAAGGTCTGTCCAGGCCTGGGGGAAGGAGGGAGGGTTGCAAGAAAGAAGGCGAGAAGACAACTAACATGGAACGTTATGGTAGGTACATAACTTCTTAATGTTAAGTTGTCAATCTCGCCTTCATTCTTGCTTGATGGGACAGCGTCCTAGCACCTCTATCCTGGGTGGCTCAATGGAACAGACTCTTGAGGACTGTAGAGCCAAAACTGGCTCTGTCCCTGGAGGCCAAGTCCAATTTGTAGTGGGAAACAAAAGTATGAGGAGTGGCCCAAGTGGCCGCTGCACAAATAGTGTCTAAAGGAAGTCTAGCTTGAAAAGCTGTAGAAGTAGCTAAGCTCCTAGTTGAATGTGCTTTAGGTTTTGTGCACAGATGTTTTCCCCTGAGCAGATAAATTTCAGAGATGACCGAAGAAAGCCATCTAGACAAGGTTACTTTAGAAACAGGAAGGCCTTTCTTATTATCTGCATAGGAAACAAAAAGTTGATCAGATTTCCTAAATTTTTTTGTTCTGTCCAAATAATATCTGAGTTGACGGTGGACATCAAGATAATGTAGTTTTTGTTCGGCTCTGTCTGAATAGTCTGGGAAAAATACAGGGAGATCAATGGATTGATTCAAATTGGTCTTTGAAGCGACCTTAGGCAAAAAGGTCGGATTAGTTCTCAATGATACTCTGTCTTTGTGAAAAATCAAATAGGGGGGTCGAACTGATAGAGCCTGAAGTTCAGACACCCTCCTGGCCGATGTAATAGCCACTAGGAATAAAGTTTTCCAAGAAAGAAATTTCAGGAACAAGAAACAGCTGGCTCGAAGGGGAAGAATCAAGGATGTCAGCACTAAATTTAGATCCCACTGAGGAGGAGGATTCCTGATCGGAGGCTTTAGCAGGAAAATTCCTTTCAAGAAGGCCCTGCAGAGCCTATGGGACATAATATTGTGATCTGCGATCCCGACATGAAAGTTCGAGATAGCAGCCAATTGAACTCTGACTGTGGAAGAAGAGGAGCCTGCATGAAATATCTCTGCTAAGAAGTCCAGGACTGCCTGAATAGGGGCAGTGAAAGGATCAATACTCTTGGCCTTAGCCCAATAAGAGAAACGTTTCCATTTGCTTGTGTAAATCCTCCTGGTAGAGGATTTTAGTGAAGCTACTATGATATCTCTAACTGGGTTAGAGATCAAAGGAAGCCTGGCTAAGGAAGGAAGTGGAGCAACCATGCTGTGAGGTTGAGAGAAGGGATAGACCGGTGCAGCTGACCGGATTGGTGAATCAGAAGATCTGGCACTGGGTCCAGATGCCACGGCTGCACCAAAAGGTGACGATGGAGGAACGGGAACCAAACTTGTCGAGGCCAGTAAGGGGCAATGAGAATCAATTTGGCTCTCAAAACGGTTGCCTTCTGGATAACTTGAGGGATCAGAGGAAATGGAGGGAAGGCATAAAGAAGTCCCTGGGGCCAATCCTGGGTCAGAGCGTCTCTGGGGGGATGGCCTGGAAGAGGGAAGAGAGAGAAGAAGTCTGGGCATTTGCTGTTTTGGGGAGTAGCAAAAAGATCGCAACATGGACGACCCCACTCCAGAAAAATCTCTTCCGCTATAGATTGCTTGAGAGACCACTCGTGAGGCATGAGAATAGCTCTGCTCAATCTGTCCGCTACAATGTTGGTTTTCCTAGGGATATGCGTTGCTACCAGAAACCGATGAGAGGAGATCGCCCATTGCCATAGTCTGAGCGCTTCTCGACACAAGGGGTAGGATTTGGTTACGCCCTGTTTGTTGATATACCAAACTACAGACATGTTGTCTGTGTGGACTGCAATTGTCCCTACGGGAAGAAGGTCGTTGAGGGCTTGCAACGTTAAAAGCACTGCTCTCATCTCCAGGACATTTATGTGCAGGTGGTACTCGAACGGCTGCCACGTCCCATGAACCATCCTGCCCTGATAATGCCCCCCCCACCCGATCAGGGAGGCATCCGTGGTGACAGTGGCTATCGGGGAAGGGGGTACAAAGTGTCTGCCTTGGTGAAGCTGAGGAGATGTGATCCACCAAGCAAGATGATCTTTGCAAGTCTGTGTCACCAGAATCTGGTGACGCATTGGAAGTTGTTGGTACGACCACTGTGTGAACAGCATCCACTGAAGAAGGCATGTAGAAGCGAGCCAGGGAAGAAGAGTAATGGCCGCAGCCATGAGGCCTAATACCTTTAGAACCATTCTGGCCTGTACTTTCTTGTTGGCTAGAATGATCCTGACATGAGTCTGAATGTCTGAAACTCTTTGATCTGTAAGGGTAGCTGACATCCGAACAGTGTTTAAGTTTGCCTATGAAAGTAATAGACTGGCAGGGCGATAAGGATGACTTTTCAAGTTGATCGAGATGCCCAAATGAGAACAAAGATTTATTGTGTAATCCCTGGCTTGAATAAGCTGATGCCTGGTGGTGGCTGACAGGAGCCAGTCGTCGAGATACGGAAACACCTGGAATCCTTGACGTCTCAGGTGAGCCGTGACCACTGCCATGCATTTGGTGAACACTCTGGGGCTGTAGTGAGACCAAAGGGCAGGGCTCTGAACTGGAAATGACTGGACCCCAGCCGAAAGCGGAGAAATCTCCTGGAGCGTCTGTGAATTTTGATGTGATAGTACGCATCCTGAAGATCTATTGAGCACATCCAGTTGTCCTTCTGTAAGAAGGGCAGAATTGACTGAAGAGTGACCATTCGGAATCTTGTCTTCCTCACAGACTTGTTGAGTCTGCTGAGATCCAATATTGGTCTCCAGTCTCCCGTTTTTTTGGGGCCAAAAAGAACCTTGAGTAGATTCTGGGCTCTGAATGGTCTGTTGTAACTGGCTGAATGGCTCTTTTTTGCAGTAGTTTTGAGACTTCTAACTCTGCAATTTCCCTTAGACCAGGTGGTGCATCTGGAAGGGAATTTGAGGGGAAAGGACTTTCCTCGAAAGGAATTATGTAACCCTTGGATATGATCGACTGTACCCATCTGTCTTGAGTGAGGGAATGCCAGGCTTCTGGGTACAGTGATAATCTTCCCCCGACTGCCTCCAAGGAGGGACAGCCGGGCAACATCTCAGGGATGCTGAAAGGGCTTGTCAGAGAGAGGCTCTCTGTTTCCTGGTTTTTCGGACCCCCTCTGCCTCTAGAGCGGCGTCTGTTGTTGTTACCCCCTCTGCCTCTAGGGGTAAACTGACCACGTGAATCTGGCGTGACTCCTTGGGATTTGTGGAACCACATTTTGCCACCTTTCTGTCCTTTGGGGTAAGGTCTAGAAGGGGTGGAAAAACGGACTCCTACGGCAGAAAGAGTCTTGCCGTCCTGCTCACACCTGGTCAAAGTTTCCTTCACTTGAGGGCCAAACAAAGCTGACCCATCAAAGGGAGAATTTGTGAAGGACGCCTTAAAGGGATCTGCAAAGTCACATAGCCGCATCCAGGCTTGGCGTCTAAGAGCCACACCTGTACCTGCGGCCCTACTGGCTCCATCAGCAGCATATGATATTAGCCGCATGGAGGAGTTTGCAATGGAATTAAGGGTTCCTAGCTGCGAAGCAATTTTTTCCTGAGCTCCTGCAGCTGTAGGATCCTGAACAACATCACCTAGCTCCTTAAGGATATCCCTTTGGAGTCTGGTGAAGTGACATAGGTAATTCAGCGAACGCATAGCAAAGGTCGCTGAGGAAAACATCCGCTTACCGTACCTATCCATGGTCCTCGAGTCCTTATTAGGAGGATGGACGGGTATGGAAGGATCTGCAAGTTCCTTTTTGGTGGCAGCAGCGACCACCATGGCATCAGCGGGGACACCCTTAGTGAGGAATTGCTTATCACACGGGGCAGTGATAAATTTTGAAGGCCTCCTAGGGACTGGCTCTACAGAGTCAGGAGCTGCCCATGCCTTTCGGGCAATAACCTGCATAAGGGGGTCGAAAGGCGGAGACACCCAGGAGGTGGAGGGCCGAGATCCAAACGCCTCTAGGTATACTGACTCATCCTCAGAGGGATTGTTGGTGGGCCAGTTTCCCCTCTGTCTAAGGAGTTCTAGGATGTCTGAGAAGGAGACATCCTCAGAGGGGGATCTTGGGGATCCCTCTGACTCATCAAAGTCAGTATCTGAAGTGATAGACTCGGGAGTCTACATGTTTCCTCTTACAAGTCCTCTTCCTAGGAGGATCTCCCGAAACATCAGGAGAATCCTCGGAAGAGGGGAAATTCCCAATGGGGAAACCTGAGGCGGAGGATCTCTGGGTCCTGTAGCAAGAGAAGTGGCAGAGATGTCAACAGGCACTATAGAGGGAGGAGCTAAGGGAACAGACTGCTGACTGATACCAGTGGCCAGCACACTCTTCATCACCTCGAATGCTCCCCTCCCAGGCAGGTCCGAGAGAACCCGTTCCAAAGAGCTAGGAACTCCAGGGACCACCGAAAGGGAAGTCTCCGAGGCAGATGTCGGAGCCGAGCTCACCAAGGCCGAGGCTCCAAGGGGAAGAGCGGGTTCGGACAAGGGTCCGATGCCACTCACCCCCTCGGAGGAGACCATGGAAGCCCGGCCACCGAATCCCTCTAAGGAAGGTCTCGAAGAGGAGATAAGAGTAGAGGCTGAAGGAACAGAAGGGGGTATCTGTCCTGCAGCCATAGCAGTAACCATTCCCGAAGACTCCAACTCCAAGCTCTGGGGTAGAGTTGAAGGAGGAACTGCAACGGGGTGTGGACCAATAGTCGTCTGTTGAGACGGACTATGTAACATTTGGGCCACTGCCTGTGACTTAAGTAATCTACTGACCACTCTCTCCAAGTCATGGTCAGAAAGCCTGGATGACCTTGAAGATCGGCTCCGATGGCTCCGTTCGAGAGGAGAGGCGGCCGAGCCGAAGTATCGGCTCCAAGGAAGGAGACCTCGACCTCTTCCTCGAAGGAGCCATCGGAACCGATGAAACTATAGAACCTGTCGGAGCCGACAACTTATCGGAGCCGACAGGTAGCCTCGATGTATCGGCTCCAGCCGGAGCCGATACAGCCACAAATGTAACGGTGTCGGAGCCGATCGGAGCCGACACCGATGCCTGAGCCACATGGTGGTCGGAACCGATCGGAGCCGACACCGAAGTGGTCGATGCAGAATCGGCACCGATAGCCATCGGTGCCGAAGGCTTAGTTAAGCCAGAATCGGCTCCAGCCGGAGCCGATCTCGACTCAGAACGAGTCGGAGCCGAGGCCGCAGGCTTTGACACAGAAGCCTGGGCCTTGGAAGACTTGGCAGTCTTGGATGGAGCCGACTTAGCCGGAGAGCCCTCCGGCTTAAGAAGGCCCCTGAGTATTAATTTATTTCTTCTTTCCTGCAGGACTCTCTGGCTGAAAGAATGACATATAGCACAGGAGTCCTGCAGGTGAAGAGGCCCCAGGCAATACAGGCAAGAAGTGTGACCGTCTGTCAGAGACATCTTCTGACAGCACGAGTCACACTTCTTAAAGCCTGAGACCCTTTCTTTTGACATGATGTAACACAAACACACACACACACCAGTCAAAGAAATTAAATTAAGTATACCAAAAAGGTATAACTAGAAACACACACACACACCCTAACAGGGGGGGGATGGGATGGGTAAAGTTTGACTAAAAAAATTAGAAGAGACAGGGAATTTTCTGTCAGAAAATGTTTAAAACTAAATTAAAACTAATAATAAAGGGTTTTTTTATTAAAGGGGGCTAAAATAGAAAAGTAGCAAATCACTTACCAGGAGCTGGTAAAAGGAGGACCTCATTAGCGAAGCGGCAAACGAGATCTGGGTACTTACCACCTTGCATCATGGGATATGGGGCTGCCTCGAGCTGGTAAAAGTGACTCTCGAGCTTAGCAAGTGCCGAGTCGGAGCCGAGGATCGGCTCCGAACCCATCAAGCAAGAATGAAGGCGAGATTGACAACTTAACATCCATCATTAAAGAGAAGTGCTAGGTATGTAGATGTAGAGACAGTGGGGTGGGTCTTAGTGAGTGATATTGATTGAGGGAGGTTATTGCTGGATTAATTAATGGGAGGGGCATAGGAGTATAAATCTAATGAAAGAGGGGATGGGTGGGAATGGGATTAGGGTAGGGGAGCAGATTGAGCCCGGAGAAGGATGCGGTGGACTTTTGAAAGCCGTAAAACACCACAGAAGCTAAAAACAACTATCTCCAATGGTAGACTAGCATCTTTAAAGCATGGTTCAGTAACTGGACAGTTGTTGAGAAGAAGAAATTACAGAGACTGGTGAGGTTGGCTAAGAAAATCCGGGGGACAAACCTCCCTTCTGTTTAGGAGCTATTCTTTACAACAGCAAGAAAGAGAACATACAAAATACTAGCTGATTAAACCCATCCAGCTCACAACTGGTTCTCACAGCTTGCGTCTGGAAGGAGGTACCACAGCTTCTAGAGTAAGACTATCAGATTCAGGAACAGTTTGTATCCTACAGCTGTGAGGCTTATTAACTCCAACCATAATACCTGATACATTGAAGCCTCTTTATATTATCTAATCCTGCTGCTCTTTACAATTACTGCCAGTATTATTATCACAATATGATGGCTACACTGAGTCACATCTAAGATTAACAAGTGCAATACAGTAACTAAGTGGCTGGTATTCACTAGTCTCTATTCTTCACCTTAATGGTGAAGGGGTTTAATGGTGGGTATTTATCATTGGAAAATGGGTATTGAGTGTGTTTATGTAATGTGAACTACCTCGTGCATGTCATACGTGCTGTTATTTTCTTTTTTATGTTATTCTCTGATACTGCTGTATCTATATTATTTGCAATGTGTTTCTCTCATGAGCTGACATTTGTAATTTTGTTTAGGCTGCACTTGTGTGGTCCGAAACGACAACAAAGTTTCCTTGAGTCTTTGAATCTTATAATTTCAATTGGAAATTAATACATTTAAATATACTAATAGATATTTAAAATATAAAAAGACAACAAACTGGAGCGAAATGACCTCAGTAAATATACTAATAGATATTAATAAACCCAGAACAGATTTGTATTCTGACTTGGGCATCAACATCTTTCATTGGTAATTAAACGACTCCACACTAAATGAGAAACGCAAGTTCTCTCTTTACATATTTATGAACTGAATCTTCTTTACATTCATGACATTTACAAATCCAAATTAACAAATAAATAATCTAATAAAACTATTTCTTACAATTTTCACAACTGGATACTTAATAATAATAATACTTCCTACAGCCTTCACAAATGGATGCGTAATATCTTTTAATAAAACCAAAATGTCTAGTCTAAAGAATAATAATTTATTGACATCAATTTCTAAATGGAAATAAAATACATTCAGCAGACTATTTAACTGCTAGATATAGTTTAGAAAATAGTAATTGGTTAGATATACAGTCCTGTAAAGAATTTATGCAAGATAAAATCAAAATAGCATTAGACTTACAAATTAAAACTATTCCAAAAATCTTAGATTTCTTCTCTAATATTTACAATAATTCATCTAAAAGTAAGTCAACCCTGTCAATCATGTACAAAGGCATAAGAAGTGAATTAGTTTTCCCCCAATCCCTTGTTCTGGAATTATATGACAAAAATAAATAAAGAAGAATTTTCAGAGGAATGTAAGAAATCACTCTTAAAATCCGCAGGAAAATGTACATCATCCCTACAGTGGAAGACTTATATCTGGAGACGTTTGTATAGAGCATTTTAACACCTCTATTAAATACAAATCAAAAAAATTAAATGCTGGAGATGTAATGAAACATTAGATGTTTACATGATTATAAAATATAACAAAGTGTCTTCCTTCTGGGATGATTTTAGGAAATTTTGTCAAGCCTTGTGGTTAGATTGTTGTAACATTACACATTTTTTGTTACTGTTCAATGCTCCATTCCCAGAAATCATACCAATAACACAAATACCCCTACTTTGGTCAGTCTAGGAAAGCAATAACCAGAAACTGGAAATGCAACTCAAACATGAATTAATTTATTCACATGGCTAAATATGTTTGTAAAAATTAACTATCAACCATAAAAATGAGAACTAGAGATCTAACACATCAATAAATAGCATGGCAGAAATGTAATGCTTTACTACAGAAGTACTAATGGTTTATGTTCATTTGTTATGGACCTTGTACATAGTATTATTTATATTGTTTGATATGTGTGTGTTTTTGGTTTGAGAAGTACTAATGATTTATTAACAAAGAAAGATTTATGAATGCCTAAGAATGATGAAGCCAAATTACATAAATGAGGAAAGATTTATAAATGTCTAATAATAATGAAGGCACAATGCATAAACAAGGCAAGATTTATAAATCTCTAACAATTATGAGGGCACAATATATAAATGAGGAAAGATTTATAACTGTCTAACAATGATGACTCCACAATGCATAAACGAGGCAAGATTTATAAATCTCTAACAATTATGAGGGCACAATATATAAATGAGGAAAGATTTATAAATGTCTAACAATGATGAAGACACAATGAATAAATGAGGCAAGATTTATAAATATCTAACAAGTATAAAGGCAGAATGCATAAACGAGGCAAGATTTATAAATGTCTAACAATCATGAGGGCACAACGCATAAACAAAGAAAAATGTATCAATTTCTAACAATGATGAAGGCGCAATGCATAAACAAGGCAAGAATTATAAGTGTTTAACAATGATGAAAGAACAATTCAAACAAGAAGCAAGATTTATAAATGCCTAACAAAGATGAAGGCAAAGCGCATACATGATGCAAGATTTATACATGTCTAACAATGCTGAAGGCACAATGCATAAACAAGGCAAGATTTATAAATGTCTAACAATGATGAAGACACAATGCATAAATGAGGCAAGATTTATAAATGTCTAACAATGATGAAGACACAAGGCATAAATGAGATAAGATTTATAAATTTCTAACAATGATAAGAGGACATTGCATAAACGAGGTAAGATTTATAAATGTCGAACAATGATGAGGGACAATGTATAAATGAAGCAAGACATATATCTCTTACAATCATGAAGGCACAATGCATAAATGAGGCAAGATTTATAAATGTCTAACAATTAAGAGGGGAGAATTCATAAAAGAGGCAAGGTTTATAAATGTCTAACAATGGTGAAGGCAGAATTCATACAACAGGCAGAATTTACAAATGTCTAACAATGATAAAGACACAATGCATAACTAAGGCAAGATTTATAAACTGCTAAGAATGCTGAGGACACAAAGCATGAATGAGGCAAGATTTATAAATGTATAACAATGATGAGGGTACAAGACATACAACAGGCATAATTTATAAATTTTTTAGAGTGATGAAGGCACAATGCATAAACAAGGCAAGATTTAATAAATGTCTAACAATGATGAAGGCACAATGCATAAATGAGGCAAGATTTATAAATCTCTAACAAAGATGAAGGCATAAGGCATACAAAAGGCAAGATTTACAAATGTCTAACAATAATGAAGACACAAGGCAAAAACGAGGCAAGATTCATAAATTTCTAACAATGATGAGGACATGATCCATAAACGAGGGAAGATTTATGAAAATCTAACAATGATAAAGGCACGATGAATAAACAAGGCAAGACTTATGAATCTCTAACAATGATGAAGACAGAAGGTATAAACGAGGAAAGATTTATAAACATATAACAATGATGAAGGAACAATGCATACAAGAGGCAAGATTTATAAATGTCTAACAAGGATGAAGGCACAATGAATAAATGAGGCAAGACTTACAACTGTCTAACAAAGATGAAGGGGATTAGACAAGGCAAGATTTATAAATGCCAACAACGATGAAGGCACAATGCATAAAAGAAGCAAGATTTATAAATGACTAACAATCATAAGGAGACAATGCATAAAAGGGGCAAAATTTATAAATGTCAAACAATGATGAAGACACTGCATAAAAGAGGCAAGATGTATAAATTTCTAACAAACGATGACTGTACAATGCATAAACGAAGAAAGATTCATAAATTTCTAACAATGATGAAGGCACAATGCATAAACGAGGCAAGATTTATAAATCTCTAACAATGATTCATAAAAGAGGCAAAACTTATAAATGTCTAAGAATTATGAATAGACAATGCATAAACGACCCAACATTTATAAACGTCTAACAGTGATGAAGGCACAATGCATCACGAGGCAAGATGTATAAATTTCTAACAAACAATGATGGCACAATGCATAAACTAGGAAAGATTCATAAATTTCTAACAGTGATGAAGGCACAATGCATAAACAAGGTAACAGTTATAAATTTCAAACAATGATGAGGGCACAATACATAAAAGAGACAAGATTTATAAATATCTAACAACAGTGAAGGCACAATGCATTAACAAGGCAAGATTTATAAATTTCTACAATGGTGAGGGCACACAGCATAAATCAGGCAAGAATGATAAATGTCTTACAGTGATGAGTGCAGAAGGCATACAACAGGCAAGATTTATAAATGTCTAACAATGATGGAAGCACAATGCAAAAACGAGGCAGCAAGATTTACAAATTTCTAACAATGATGACGGCAAAAAGTATAAATGGGGCAACATTAATAAATGTCAAACAATCATGAAGGCACAAGGTATAAACGTAACAAGATTTATAAATGTCTAACAATGATGAAGGAATAATGCATAAACAAGAAAAGATTTATAAATGTCTAACAATGATTAGAGCACACGGCTTAAACTCCGTAAGATTTACAAACATCTAACAATGATGAAGGCACCAGGCATGCAAAAGGCAAGATTTATGAATGTCTAAAAATGATGAAGAGGCAATGCACAAACAAGACAAGATTTATAAAAGGCTATCAATGATGAGGGTGCAATGCATAAACGAGCAAGATGTATCAATGTCCAACAATGACGATAGAACAACGTGTAATTGAGACAAGATTTATAAATGTCTAACAATCATGAGGGCACAATGCATAAACAAGGCAAGAATTATAACTATCTGACAATATTGAAGGCACAGTGCATAAACAATGTCTAACAATGATGAAGGGAAAGAGCATATAAGAGGCAAGACTTATCAATGTCTAACAATGACAGAACAATGTGCAAATGAGGCAAGATTTATAAATGTCTAACTTTGATGAGGGCACAATGCGTAAACAAGGCAAGATTTATAACTATCTAACAGTGATGAAGGCACAATTCATAAATGAGGCAAGATTTATACATTTCCAACAATGATGAAGGCACAAAGCATCAATGTGGCAAGATTTATAAATTTCCAACAATCATGAGGGCACAAAGCATAAACGAGGAAAGATTGATAAATGTCTAACAATGATGAAGGTACAATGCATAAACAAGGCAAGATTTATAAATGTCTAACAATGATAAGGACACAATGTCTAAAGGAGGAAAGATTTAAAAAATGTCTAACAATGATGAAGGCATAATGCATACCAGCAGCAATATTTATAAAAGTCTAAAGATGAAGACACAAGGCATAAACAAGGCGAGATTTATAAATGTTTAACAATGCTGAAGGCACAATGTATAAATGAAGCATGACTTACAAATGTCTAACAATGAGGAAGACACAATGTATAAACGAGGCAACATTTCTAAATGTCAAACAATGATGAAGGCACAATGCATAAACAAGGCAAGATTTATAAATTTCTAACAATGATTAGGGCACAAGGTATAAATGAGGCAAGATTTATAAATGTCTAACAATCATGAGGGCACAATACATAAACAAGGCAAGAATTATAAATGCCTACGAATGATGAAGGCACAGTACATAAACAAGGCAAGATTTACAAATGTCTAACAATCATGAGGGCATAATGTATAAACAAGGCAAAATTTATAAATGTCTAACAATGATGAAGGTACAATGCATAAACAAGACAAGATTTACAATCTTCTACAACTGTGAGGCCACACATGATAAATCAGGCAAGACTGATGAATGTCTAACAATGATGTGGGCTGAAGGCATACAACAGGCAAAATTTATAAATTTCTAACAATGATGAGGGCACAAAGTATAAATGAGGCAACATTAATAAATATCTAAAAATCATGAAGGCACAATGCATAAACAGGCCAAGATTTATAAATATCTAACAATGATGAGGGCACAAAGTATAGATGAGGCAACATTATTAAATCTCTAACAATCATGAGGGAACAATGCATACAAGAGGCAATATGTGTAAATGTCAAACAATGAAGGCACAATGCATAAAGAAAGCAAGAGTTATACATTTCTTACAATGATGAAAGCACAATGCCTAAACGAGGCAAGATTTATAAATGACTAACAACAGTGAAACCAAAATGCATAAACAAGGCAAGACTTATAAATTTTTAGGCAAGACTTATAAATGTCTAACAATCACGAAGGCACAAGGCATACAAAAGGCAAGATTTATACATTTCTAACAATGATGATGGCAGAATACATAAATGAGGCAAGATTTAAAAATGTCTTATGAGAGCATAATGCATAAACAGGCCAAGATTTATACATGTTTAACAATGATGAATGAACACTGCATAAAAGAGGCAATATTTATAAAAGTCTAACAATGATGAAAGCAGTAGGCATACAAGAGGCAAGATTTATGAATGTCTAACAATGAGGAAGAGGCAATGCATAGATGAGACAAGATTTATAAAAGTCTAACAATGATGATGGTGCAATGCATAAACAAGCAAGATTTATCAATGTCTAAAAATGATGAACGCAAAGATCATAAAAGAGGCAAGATTTATCAATGTCTAACAATGATGACAGAACAATGTGCAAATGATGCAAGATTGATAAATGTCTGTGATGAGGGCACAATGTGTAAACAAGGCAAGATTTATAAATGTCTAACAATGATAAGGACACAAAGTCTAAGGGAGGAAAGATTTATAAAGGTCTAACAGAGACAAAGAAACAATGCATAAACTAGGCAAGATTTATAAATGCCCAACAACGATGAAGGCACAATGTATAAACAAGGCAAGATTTACAAATGTCTAACAATGACGAAGACACAATGAACGAACAAGGCAAGATTTACAAATTTCCAACAATGATGAGGGCACAATGTATAAACAGGGCAAGATTAATAAATGTCTAACAATCATGAAGGCACAATGCATTAAATGAGGCAAGCTTTATAAATGTCTAACAATCATAAGGAGGCAATGCATAAAAGAGGCAAGATTTATAAATGTCTAATGATGAAGGCACAGGGCATAAATGAGGCAAGATGTATAAATTTCTATCAAACGATGATGGTAGAATGCATAAACAAGGAAACATTCATAAATTTCTAACAATAATGAAGGCACAATGGATAAACGAGGCAAGATTTATAAATGCCTAACAATTATGAGGGAACAATGCATAAAAGAGGCAAGATTTCTAAATGTCAAACAATGAAGGCATAATGCATAAAGAAAGCAAGAGTTATAAATTTCTTACAATGATGAAAGCACAATGCATAAACTAGGCAAGATTTACAAATGTCTAATAACCATGAACACACAATGCATTAAATGAGGCAAGATTTATAAATGTCTAACAATAATAATGGCACAATGTATAAAAGAGGACAAATTTACAAATGTCTAACAATCATAACGGCACAATGCATAAATGAGACAAAATGTATAAATGTCTAAGAATGATGAATGGCATACTGCATAAACAAGGCCAGATTTACACCAATCTAACAAATGATGAAGGCACAATGCATAAAAGATGCAACATTTATAAAAGTCTAACAATGATGATAGCATAAGTTTCTGTGAGGCCATTTTTGCTTGGGCTAAAGGAAAGTCTCTCTGTTGATCAGTGGCAGTGAATAACATTGAGCAGCTTCCCTGCCCCCCGTAGGAGTGGTTACTGACTTGAAACTGTAGTTTTATTGTCCGTTTTGGGTCTATTCCTGCTTCTTTCCAGCCCCTGCTATCAAGCACGCCTTAACGTGCTTTAGCGCGGAGTTGCCACTAGAGCAGCATCTGGCAGCGCCGGTTTAACAAGGTTAAACTTTTTCTGGCTCCATAAAGTCTGTTCTTCAATTTTTCCCTTAGAACTGCTCTGTTAGGAACCTAAACAGTTTACACCTTCACTAAAAAGTGCAGCACTTGTTCCTAATTGCTTTCTCTTCTAAAAAAGCTCAGCACTTGTCTTAAAAGCATATCCCTTGTCTTATAAGCATTTTCTTTGCAGGTCAAGCACTCCTATATTATACAAATCCCTCACTTGCAAACCCCCCCAGGAGTGCCCACTTCCCTGCTAAGCCCTCTACTTTTCTGTCTCATACCAACTCATAATTCTTTCTAGCATGTCGAAGGGTCAGATGCTGGCGTCCTCTCCTGCCCATTTGGTAAATCTGGGAATTCTGAAGCAATGTTACAATTGCCTCATGTACACGGACAACCCTCTCCTCCTCCCACATAACACTAACACTTGCGAGAGATGCAGCTATTTAGCCAAACTGGAGGCTGAGCTCTCTCAACTCAGGACTGGCAAGACCAGGCAGGAGGAGAAGGCAACTACACACACCACAATACAAGTCTCACATAACTCAACCACACCACTGAATCAAACACACAAACACACTAAGACATACTCGGAGGCTCTGAGTAAAAATTTACCTAAACAGCAAAGGCCTCCAAAGCAGACACCCAAGCAACTGCAAACTCAAGACACCACACAAACAACACATAAAAAACAAAATCAGTGGGCAAAGCAGTCACTGCCCTTAAGGCCAAATACAACACCAAACATACTTGTCATAGGTGACTCCATAGTCAGACACACTGATGTCCCACTCACCAGGCTGAACAAGGAGAAGGTCACGGTAAGCTGCCTATCGGGCGCTAGAATCCGCCACATAACACAAGCACTCAGGTCACTCCACGGCAAGTACAAGTATGACACAGTCATTGTCCATGCTGGTGTGAACGACCTGAGACGTACCTCCCTGGACTACATGAAAAGAGACATAGAGGAGCTCTCTGATTATGTAGCCCAGGCAGGTATGACCCTGACCCTGACCCTGAGCAGTATCCTTCCTTCACCACGAATGATGCCACAAAATAGTGACAAAATGATCAGCTTTAACAATTGGCTTAATTTCTGGTGTCATTCAAAGGGGATCCAGTGTCTGTCTGCTTGGGATGACATGCTTGACAAGCCACGCTGCTTCGCAAGGGACGGCTTGCACCTGTCACCCCTGGGATTCCGGATATTGGCTAAGGCTCTTGCCACCCCATAGTGCCTTTTTAGGCAAGGCTCAAATTCTAAACCTACCACCCTAGAAAACAAAACGGAAGAAACTAAGGGTAATGCTGCTCAATGCCAGAAGTCTAAATCTCAAAATGCACGCACTCGAGGCCCTTCTCAGTATGGAGAACATCGATATCTGTGCTGTGACTGAAACCTGGTTCAAGGCCCCTGAGAGCACCCCGGCACTATCAGGTTTTACCTCATATCATGCGTTCCGGCCCCAAAACCCGGACCATACCACAAAAGGAGGGGGTGTATCCATATTCATCAAGGATACCCACACCTCCAGGTTGGTGGCTACGCACAAAGCATCGGAAACCATCCAGGTGCAATTAACCATAGGCAAAACTGCTCTACAATTTGTAGCATGCTACAGGCCACCCTCTCAAACTCAGGAAACCCACACAGCCTTCCTGAAGACACTGGAGGGTATAAATGTATCACCAAACACCATCATATTGGGTGACTTCAACTACCCGAATATAGACTGGGAACATTACTCAAGCCCCAACTTTCTAGCCCAAAGGTTCCTGGAGTTCATAAATTCAAATGCCATGGAACAACTAGTCACCGTCCCCACAAGAGGAGAAAATATACTAGATCTCATCATCACAAACATGGGGACAAAATGCTCCACACCGGAAGTATATCCCTCTTTGGTGAGATCAGATCATAAACTAATCTCACTAGAAATCCACATCCCGCCCCCACCCCAAACAAAAAAGACCACAGTTACAAACTTCTCTAAAGCAAACTTCACACTACTCAAGACAGGTGTGGTATCCTTCAAGGCCCCTGAGCCAATGGAAACCACAACCCAAGCTGCGGAAGCCCTTACAAATGCCTTCTATGAATACCTTCAGGACTGCATGGATCAGGCAATCCCAAATAAAACCAAGACTCTTTCCACCAAGGGCAAACGTCCAGTCTGGTGGACCCCAGCCATAAACAAACTTTACAATAAGAGGAGAAAGCTATTACATGATAGAGCAAAATCCCAAAAAGGGAAGGCATCTTTGATCAGTACTAGCAAGAAACTACGATCCCTCATAAAATCATCAAAGGCCAACTTTGAGAAAAAAATTGCCATAGATTCAAAAGACAATCATAAGGACTTCTTCAGCTATGTCAGAAACCTGGGTGGAAACTCCCAGATATGCTCAGAATTAGTCCAAAATGATACAAAAATCACTGAGCCCACAGACATTGCCAACATACTGGCAAACAGGTTCAGCGCAAACTTCACCCCCCTCTCCCCCCCAAAAGGAGAGATAACTATCCCAACAGAGTGTAGCCTCCCAGACATCTCAAATGCGCAGGTGAAAGCTGCTCTCTCTAAAGCTAAAAACACAGCATCAATGGGACCGGATGGTGTCCCCGTCTGTGTGCTACATGAACTCAATGAAGAACTAAACCCGCACATAAGGCAGCTGTTTAATCTTAGCCTTACCACAGGATATGTGCCTAAGGAGTGGCGTATGGCAACTGTGGTCCCACTCCACAAAGGTGGTGCCTCTACGGACCCTGGTAATTACCGCCCCATAAGCTTAACAAGCCTGGTCTGCAAAGCTATGGAGAGGATCATAATGGAACTCATAAACAAGGACATAGGGGACTTGCAGACCTTGGACCCAACCCAGTTTGGCTTTGTCAAGGGCAGATCTTGCCTTTTGAACCTGGTCAACTTCTTCAAAACAGTTACCAAGGCCATTGATGAGGGAAAGGCAGTCCATACAGCCTACCTTGACCTTGCAAAAGCTTTCGACACAATACCCCACTCAGGTATCATAGAGAAACTTACCAGCTTAAATGTAAACCCATATGTCACAAGATGGGTTGCAAACTGGCTAAAGGACAGAACCCACAGGGTTAGAGTTGCTGGAGCCATGTCAGACTCCAAGCCGGTTACAAGTGGTGTCCCACAGGGCTCAGTCCTTGGCCCCCTACTGTTCGGCATCTACTTCTCAGAAGTACAGGCAAACATAGGAGGACTATGGCTGACAAAGTTTGCGGATGACTGCAAACTGGGTGCCATAGTGCATCGGACACAGACATCCTTCAGAGGGGTCTCACTGAAACTGATAGCTGGTGCCAGAGCCATGGCCTGAAGTTAAACGCAAAAAAGTGTATAGTCATACCCTTCGGGAAAAACAAGGTAACCCCAAGCTACCATATAGGTGGCAACCCACTAAGCACAGAAGAGGTTATCAGGGACCTGGGTACCCAGGTTGACAGTGGCCTCTCGTTTGACACTCACGTTGCTAAAGTGGTTCGAAAGACCTTCTACATTGCCCATCTGATCATGAAGGGATTCACATCCAGATCAAGTGAGGTCATTGTTCCCCTGTACTCTTCACTTATCAGACCAATGATCGAGTACAATGCCCCATTCGGGATGTATCTCACCCGACACCTGTAGCAATTGGAGAGACCCCAAAAGTTCCTCACCAAAAGGATAAAGGGACTCCAAAACCTGTCATATACTGCCAGACTGAAGAAACTCCAACTCTATTCAGTTGCATACCGTCTGCTCAGAGGTGACCTGTGCCTGACATACAAGGCCATGACCAACCCGGAATTAATGGACATGCTCCACCTCAAAAATCCAAATCCACCAGAACCACTAGAGCAAGTGACTTAAACCTTAGCACGGATATAAATAGGACGTGCTGGAGGGATAGATTTATCACCCAGGGACTCCCCATGCTGTGGAATAAAATCCCGGTCCATGTGAGGCAGAGCACCTCGCTGGCTCTGTTCAAGAGAAATCTTGACCGGTGGATGGGAGATCGTAGGTTTACCCCGGGAATCATCTCTGTGTCACTGCTGGGCAGAGGCACAACAAACTAATGGGCACATTATTTCTAACATAAGGGGTGGCGTAAGCCACATAACTTTGGGCTAGGCTTATAAATGCCTTAGGGCAGATAGCCTAGTATAAACCTATGAACCTATGAACCTATAAAAGATGCAACATTTATAAAAGTCTAACAATGATGATAGCATAATGCATAAACGAAGCAATTTATAAATTTCTAACAATGGCAAAGGCACAATGCATAAACAATGCAACATTTATTAATGTTTAACAATGAAAAAAGCACAATGCATAAATGAACTACAAACTGTGCACTTTACTGACTTGGTAAAAAACAACAAAAAAGCAAGTTAGCTGCTTTATACTTCACAAAGACCAATTTATTGTAAGTGCTTTAGTCGAGGCACATGCCTCAACTTCATCAGACAACTCAACAGGCATAAAAACCTCCATTTTATACTCACATTCAACATAGTTAAACAATTAAACAGTTAAATCCTTGATTGAACCATTAGTTAAAACTACTTCATATTTAAAGTGTCCTTGCTTCCTGACTTACAATTTATTGCAATGCCTTAGAAGCTATGGCAACAGTATAAAAAAACTTATTTTTACATATTGTTAAACCCCCTAATAAATATTATAAAAATATAAATATATATATATAAAATACTTACTATTACAAAAACTTTTTGGTTGTATTTATATTCAATCTAAATAACGAAAAATCAGACAAAATGATAGGCACATCTAAAGGACCCTAAATATCTTTCATTACACAAATATATAAATTCAATCAAGGATTTAACTGTTTAATTGTCTAACTATGTTGAATGTGAGTATAAAATGGAGGTTTTTATGGCTGTTCAGTTGTCTGAAGAAGTTGGGGCATGTGCCTTGACAAAAGCGCTTACAATAAATTGGTCTTTGTGAAGTATAAAGCAGCTAACTTGCTTTTTTGTTGTTTTTTTACAATGCATAAATGAAGTAAGACTTATAAATGTCTAATAATAATGAAGGCACAATGCATAAACAAGGCAACATTTGTAAATTTCTAACAAACTATGAGGACATAATAAATAAACAAGGAAATATTTATAAATTTCTACAATGATAAAAGCACAGTGCATAAACAAGGAAAGATTTATAAATGTCTAACAAAGAAGAAGGTGCAATGTATAAATTATGCAAGATTTATAAATGTCTAACGAAGAGGACTCAATGCATAAAGGAAGAAAGATTTATAAATGTCTAGCAATGATAAAGAAATATCAATGCATAAACAAGGCAGGAATGTCTAACATTGATGAAGGCAGAATGCATAAACGAGGCAAGAATAAAAATATCTAACAGTGATGAGAGCACAATGCATAAACAAGGCAAGATTTATAAATGCCTAACACTGATGAGAGCACAATGCATAAACGAGGCAAGATTTTTACATTTGTAACAATGATGAAGGCACAATGCATAAATAAACCAAGATTTATAAATGTCTAACAATGATGAAGGCACAATACATAAAGGAGGTAAGATTTATAAACGTCTAACAATCATGAGGGCATAATGCCTAAACAAGGCAAGATTTATAAATGTCTTACAATGATGAAGGCACAATGCATAAAAGAGGCAAAATGTATACATTTTAAACAATGATATGAGTGTGACCATTTGGGCAGTTTGTCCATCGCTTTCAACTTTCTGGTTTAAAAGACCACATCTGCACTTGTTTCTCATCTTTCCTGTAACCAACCTACTGGGAAGCGCTAGAAAGAATTATACTGATACAAGCCTTCTAGCTTAGAAGAGAGATTAAGTATCAGTTTTCTGTATTTTCTTGCTGTCCTTAACTGTTTTCTGCCTAAATGCCGATTTTCCAGCGTTTATTGTGATTTAGAAGCTTGTTTTATTTCACATATTGTACTTATTTGACTGCCCGCACTTTAAAAAGTCATTTTTTGTTTAAATAATTTAACTGTTGTAGGCTACACAATAAAGTGCGATAGCCTTTTCTGATAATTTGTAGTCGTTTAAAGCTGTTTTAAGTGTATTTTTTACTGTTTTTGCCTTATCTTTTCAAAAAAAAAAAAAAACACCTTTCTAAACTAATATAGTCCAGTTTTTAGGCTAGTGCTGAATTCAGGGCTGTATTACAAGTTTCTGAGTTGCCCATACTTACTTGGACAGAAGGAAGTTTCTCTGTACACCGGTGAGAGAGGGGAGCTTTGAGCAGCCCCATCTGTCCCTGGAGGAGTGGTTCCAGCCCAGAAGTTAGTAGTTTATTGGCCATTTTGGGCTAATTTCTATCTGTTTCATTTCCCTGCTATAAAAACCGTGTTTGAGTGGTTTTGTGCGCCGGGCAGCGCTGGTTAGCTAGGGTTAAATTATTCCCGGCTCCACTAAGTCTCCTCTTCAGTTTTTCCTTTGAAGCTAGTCTAACTCTCAACCTAAGCACTCAAAAAGGATCCTACAGCCCAGCACTTGCTCAGACCTAATAGCAGGAACTAATATACCCTGACACTTGAGTGTCCAGCAGGGCAAGGCTCTTTATTCACCCCTCACCAACCAAGCGACTAAGCAGCTCACCCTACTATTCAGGCATGACCAAAGGGCAATTTCAGCTGTACTACCCAGTCCAGCTGGTGAATCTGAGTATCCTGAGGCAATGTTACAACTGCCTCTCTATGATAGACAGCCATTTCCTCCTACCACCAAACACTAACATATGTGAGAGATGCAATTATACAGCCAAACTGGAGGCTAAGCTCTCTCCACCCAAGACTGGAATAGACAGTCAAGAGGAGAAGGTTAACAATTGCACCACACCTCCAGCCACACATAGACCTACTAAACCAGCACTGGCAAAATATACACATAAATACACAAAATCATACTCGAAGGCTGTAAATAAAAACCTGCAAAAGCATCAGAGACCTCCAAAGCAGACACCCAAACAATATGCACCTCCCGTCACAAACCAGACAACACATAAAACACAAAATTATTGTGCCCCACAATCACAGCCCTTAAGGCGAAATAACATACCTAATACACTAGTAATACGTGACTCTATAGTCAGGCACACCAACACCCCACTCACTAGGTTGGACAAGGAGAAGGTGACTGTTAGCTGCCTGTCAGGAGCCAGAATTAGCCACATAACACAAGCATTCAGGTCACTCCAGAACAAGTACAAATATGACTCTGTCATTGTTCATGTTGGTGTGAATGACCTGAAACATACCTCCCTGGACTACATGAAAAGAGACATGTGACAGCTCTCTGATCATGTAGCTCAGGTGGGTATGACCCTGACCCTGAGTAGCATCCTGCCCTCACCAAGAATGATACCTCAGTATAAAGAAAAAAATGATCAATTGCAACAATTGGCTAAGCTTCAAGTGTCATTCAAAGGGGATCCAGTGTCTGTCAGCCTGGGACGACATGCTTGACAAGCCGTGTTGTTTCGCAAGAGACGGCTTGCACCTGTCACCCCTAGGCTTTCAAATACTGGCCAAGGCTCTTGCTGCCCCCATAGTGCAGTTTTTACGCAAGGCTCAAAAGTCAAACTCACCTCCGCAAACAGCACAATTAACAAAACACTGAGGGTTATGCTACTCAATGACAATAGTTTAAATCTCAAAATGCACTCGCTCAAAGCACTCCTCAGTATGGAGAACATCGACATCTGTGCAGTAACTGAAACCTGGTTCAAGGCTACAGACAGCACCCCAGCACTACCGGGCTACAAGTCTTACCACACATTTTGGCCACAGAACACAGACCAAAACACAAAAGGAGGGGGTGTATCCATATTCATCAAGGGTCCCTACACCTCCAGGTTAGTGGTGCAGCATGATACCTCTGAGATCATCCATGTGCAATTAACATCGGGCAAATCTGCAATGCAAATTGTGGCCTGCTACAGATCACCCTCCATCACCCAGGACCACCACTCCGCCTTTCTGGAGGCACTGGGAAACATGAAGGTCCTAGCAAACACCCTCAATTACTCTACCATTAACTGGGAAAACTATTAGAATACAAACTCCCAGGCCCAGTGCTTCCTGGAATTCATTAACTCAAATGCCCTGGATCAGCTGGTAAACTCCCCTACCAAAGGTGAAAATATATGTCCACACCCCTCCACCACTCCCAACTACGGAAATCACAGTAAAAAACTTTTCTAAAGCAAACTTCACCTTACTTAAGACAGAGGCGGTAAGTTTCACAGTCTCCACACTAAAGATAACACTGCCCAAGATGCAGAAACCTTGACAAAGGCACTCTGTGAGCACCTACAAGGATGCATGGCTCATGCCATCCCTAGAAAAACCAAGGCTCACTCCTCTAAGAGAAGGAAACCAGTCTGGTGGACGGCCCCTGCCATAAACAGACTATACAATAGAAGGAGGAAACTAGTTCAGAAAAAAAAGCAAATCCCAAGAAGGAAAGACATCCCTGATCAGTATCAGTAAGAAACTAAGGTCCCTCATAAAATCATCCAAGGCTAACTTCGAAAGGATTCAAAAGATAACCACAAAGCCTTCTTTAGCTATGTTAAGAATCTAAGTGGTAACTCGCAGATATGCACTGAGCTAGTGCAAAAACAGCACAAAATATACTGAACCTACTGATATTACCAACATCCTGTAAGATAGATTCAGTGCAAACTTCACCCCCCTCTCACCCCCAAAAGGGCCCACAACAATACCAAAAGTGTAGTGTCCCGGATATCACAGACGCACAGGTGAAAACAGCCCTTTCAAAAGCCAAAAACACAGTGTCAATGGGGCCAGATGGTGTCCCAGGCTGCGTCTTGCTCGAACTACAGAATGAACTAACCCCTAAACATGCTGTTCAACCTCAGCCTCTCCACAGGCTGCATGCCATAGAATGGTGCACAGCAACGGTTATTCCCCTCCACAAAGGAGGGGCTACAACTGACCCTGGTAACTATTGCCCCATAAGCCTAACTAACCTGGTCTGCTAGGCTATGGAGCGCATCATCATCATGGAACTCATTAACAAATACATTGGGAACCTCCAAACACTTGACCTGACCCAGTTTGGCTTTGTTAAGGGCAGATCATGCCTACTAAACCTGGTTGACTTCTTCGAGACAGTCACCAAGGCCACAGATGAGGGAAAGGAGGTTCACACAGCCTAACTTGACCTTGCCAAGACTTTTGACACCATTCCCCACTCGGGTATTACAGAAAAACTCACCAGCCTGAACATAAACCCCTACGTCACAAGATGGGTTGCCAACTGGCTTACAGACAGAACTCACACGATAAGAATAGCAGGTTCCAGGTCCGACTCTAAACCAGTCACAACTGGTGTCCCACAAGCCTCGGTCCTGGGACCCCTTACTGTTCGGCATATACTTCTCAGAAGTACAGTCAAACACAGGAGGACTATGGCTAACCAAGTTCGCCGATGACTGCAAACTGGGAGCCAAAATTGACTCTCCGGCTGACATGGACATCCTCCAAAAGGGCCTTACTGACACGGACACCTGGTGTCAAAGTCATGGCCTCAAGCTAAATGCCAAAAATGCATAGTCATCCCATTTGGGAAAAACAAAACACCCACGAATTACCACATAGGTGGCAGCCCCCTTAACACAGAAAAGGTAATAAGAGATCTGGGGACCCAGGTAGACAGTAATCTCTCCTTTGACAATCATACTGGCAAAGTAGTTAGGAAATCCTTCTATGTGGCCCATCTAATTATTAAAGGGTTTGCATCTAGAAATAAAGAGGTTATAGTGTCCCTCTACTCATCACTCATCAGACCCATCATAGAGTACAATGCCCCATTTGGGATGTACCTCACAAGACACTTCCAACAGCTGGAAAGACCATAAAAGTACCTCACCAGGAAGATTACTGGCCTCAAACATATGTCCTATGCAACCGGACTGACAAAACTCTGGCTGTACTCAGTGGCATTTCGCTTACTCAGAGGTGATCTCTGCCTGACTTACAAAGCCACGTCCAACTCAGAATTGATGGACATGCTCCACCTAAAGAAATCCAAGTCACTGAGAGCCACACGGTCTAGTGAGCTAAACCTCACCACAACAATAAATAGAACTTGCTGCAGGGATAGATTCCTGTCATAGCGACTCCCCATGCTTTGGAACAAAATTCCTAACAACATTAGGCAGAGCCCCTCACTATCACTCTTCAAGAGAAACCTTGACGAGTGGATGGGTAACAGAAAATACACCCCTGGGATCACTTCACTGGCTCTGCTTGACAGAGGCTCAGTTAATTAATCAATGGGGCGGCAAAAGCCAACACACTCTGGCTAGGCTTATAAATGCCCTCAGGCATATAGCCTAGTACATACCTAGGAACCGATGATAAAGGCACAATGCATAAACAAGGAAAGAATTTCTAACAATGATGAAGGCACAATGCATAAATGTGGCAAGATGGATATATCTAACAATGTTGAAAGCACAACACATAACTGAGGCAAGGTTTATAAATGTCTAAGAATTATGAAGAGACAATGCATAAACAACCCAACACTAATAAACGTCTAACAATGATGAAAGAACAATGCATAAATGAAGGAAGCTTTATAAATCTCTTAACACTGATGAAGGCACAATGCATAAGCGAGGCAAGATTTATAAATGTCTAACAGTGATGAAGGCACAATGCATAAACAAAGCAAGATGTATAAATTTCTAATAAACAATGACGGCACAATGCATAAACAAGGCAAGATTTATAAATTTCTACAACGGTGAGGGCACACAGCATAAATCAGGCAAGACTGATAAATATCTAACAATGATGAGGGCAGAAGGTATACAACAAGCAAGATTTATAAATGTCTAACAATGATGAAGGCACAATGCATAAACAAGGCAAGACATACATTTGTAAACATGATGAGGGCTCAAAGTATAAATGAGGCAAAATTAATAAATGTCTAACAATCATGAAGGCACAATGTATAAACGAGGCAAGATTTATAAAAGTCTAACAATGATGAAGGCACCAGGCATACAAGAGGCAAGATTTATGAAGTCTAACAATGATGAAGAAGCAATACACAAACGAGACATGATTTATAAAAGTCTAACAAAGATGAGGGTACAATGCATAAATGAGCAAGATTTGTCAATGTCTAACAATGATGAAGGCAAAGAGCATAAAAGAGGCAAGATTTATCAGTGTATAACGATGATAGAACAATGTGCAAATGAGGGAAGATTTATAAATGTCTATGATGAGGGCAGAATGCATAAACAAGGCAAGATTTTATAAATGCCTAATAATGATGAAAGAACAATGCAGAAATGAGTCAAGATTTAGAAATGTCCAACAATCATGAAAGCACAAAGCATAAACGAGGAAAGAATGATAAATGTCTAACAAGGATGAAGGCACGATGAATAAACGACGCAAGACTTACAACTGTCTAACAATGATGAGGGTGTAATAGATAAATAAGGCAAGATTTATAAATGCCCAACAATGATGAAGGCACAATGCATAAATGAAGCAAGATTTATAAATGTCTAACAATGACGAAGGCACAATATATAAACAAGGCAAGATTTATAAATGTATAGCAATCATGAGGGAACAATGCATAAAAGTGGCAAGATTTTTAAATGTTAAACAATGATGAAAGCACAATGCATAAGGAAGGCATAAGTTATAAATTTCTTACAATGATGAAAGCAGAATGCGTAAATGAGGCAAGATTTATAAATGACTAGCAATGATGAAGACACAGTGCATAAACAAGACATGATTTATAAATTTCTAACAATGATGAGGGCACAAAGTATAAACAATGCAACATTAATAAATGTCTCACAATCCTGAAGGCACAATGTATAAACGAGGCAAGATTTAAAATGTCTAACAATGATGAAGGCACCACACGTAATCGAGACAAGATTTACAAATGTCTAACAATCATGAGGGCATAATGCATAAACAAGGCAAGATTTATAAATATCAAACAATGAAGAAGTTACAATGCATATAAGAGGCAACATTTGTAAATGTCTTACAATGGTGAAGGCTGAATGTATAAATGAAGCAAGACATAGAAATGTCTAATAATGGTGAAGGCTGAATGTATAAATGAAGCAAGACAGAAATGTCTAACAATGATGAAGGCTGAATGTATAAATGAAGCAAGACATAGAAATGTCTTACAATGGTGAAGGCTGAATGTATAAATGAAGCAAGACATAGAAATGTCTAACAATGGTGAAGGCTGAATGTATAAATGAAGCAAGACATAGAAATGTCTTACAATGGTGAAGGCAGAATGTATAAATGAAGCAAGACATAGAAATGTCTAACAATGATGAAGGCTGAATGTATAAATGAAGCAAGACATAGAAATGTCTTACAATGGTGAAGGCTGAATGTATAAATGAAGCAAGACATAGAAATGTCTAACAATGATGAAGGCTGAATGTATAAATGAAGCAAGACATAGAAATGTCTTACAATGGTGAAGGCTGAATGTATAAATGAAGCAAGACATAGAAATGTCTAACAATGGTGAAGGCTGAATGTATAAATGAAGCAAGACATAGAAATGTCTTACAATGGTGAAGGCAGAATGTATAAATGAAGCAAGACATAGAAATGTCTAACAATGATGAAGGCTGAATGTATAAATGAAGCAAGACATAGAAATGTCTAACAATGATGAAGGCTGAATGTATAAATGAAGCAAGACATAGAAATGTCTAACAATGGTGAAGGCTGAATGTATAAATGAAGCAAGACATAGAAATGTCTTACAATGGTGAAGGCTGAATGTGTAAATGAAGCAAGACATAGAAATGTCTTACAATATTGAAGGCTGAATGTGTAAATGAAGCAAGACATAGAAATGTCTTACAATGGTGAAGGCTGAATGTATAAATGAAGCAAGACATAGAAATGTCTTACAATGGTGAAGGCTGAATGCATAAATGAAGCAAGACATAGAAATGTCTTACAATGGTGAAGGCTGAATGTATAAATGAAGCAAGACATAGAAATGTCTTACAATGGTGAAGGTTGAATGTATAAATGAAGCAAGACATAGAAATGTCTTACAATGGTGAAGGCTGAATGTATAAATGAAGCAAGACATAGAAATGTCTAACAATGATGAAGGCTGAATGTATAAATGAAGCAAGACATAGAAATGTCTAACAATGATGAAGGCTGAATGTATAAATGAAGCAAGACATAGAAACGTCTTACAATGGTGAAGACTGAATGTACAAATGAAGCAAGACATAGAAACGTCTTACAATGGTGAAGGCTGAATGTATAAATGAAGCAAGACATAGAAATGTCTAACAATGATGAAGGCTGAATGTATAAATGAAGCAAGACATAGAAATGTCTTACAATGGTGAAGGCTGAATGTATAAATGAAGCAAGACATAGAAATGTCTAACAATGATGAAGGCACAATTCATAAATGAGGCAAGATGTATAAATATCTAACAATGATGAGGCAAGATTTATAAATGTCTAACAATTATGAAGAGACAATGCATAAATGACCCAACACTTAAACATCTAACAATGATGAAGGAACAATGCATAAATTAAGGAACCTTTATAGATCTCTAACAATGATGAAGGCACAATGCATAAACGAGGCAAGATTTATAAATGTTATAACAATGCACAAACGAGGGAAGATGTATAAATTTCTAACAAACACTGATGGCACAATGCATAAACGAGGACAGATTCATAAATTTCAAACAATGGTGAAGGCACAATGCATAAACAAGGCTAGAGTTATACATTTCTTACACTGATGAGGGCACAATGCATAAATCAGGCAAGATTGAAAAAGTCTAACAATGATGAGGGCCCACAGCATAAATCAGGCAAGATTTATAAATTTCTAACAATGATGAGGGCACAAAGTACAAATGGGACAACATTAATAAATGTCTAACAATCATGAAGGCACAATGCATAAATGAGGCAAGATTTATACATTTGTAACAATGATGAAGGCACAATGTATCAATGAGGCAAGATGTATAAATGTCTAACAATCATAAGAGCACAATGCATAAACTAGGCAAGATTTATAAATGTCTAACAATGATGAAAGTACAAAGCATACAAGAGGCAAGATTTTCAAATGTCTAACAATGATAAAGACACAATGCATAATCGAGGCAAGATATGCAAATGTCTAACAATAATGAAGAGACAATGAATAAACAGGGCAAGATTTATACATTTCTTACAATTATAAAAGCACAATGCATAAATGAGGCAAGATTTATATATTTCCAACAATGATGAGGGAACAATGTATAAACAGGGCAAGATTAATGAATGTCTAACAATCATGAAGGCACAATGCATAAACGAGGCAAAATTTATAAATGTCTAACAATCATGATGGTACAATGCATAAACAAGGAAAAATGTATAAATGTCTAACAATGATGAGGGCAAAATGCATAAATGAGGCAAAATGTTTACATGTCTAACAATGATGAAGGCACAATGCATAAACGAGACAAGATTTATCAATGTCTAACAATGATGAATGTCACAATGCATAAACAATGCCAGATGTACACATATTTAACAAATAATAAAGGCATAAACGATGCAACATGTCAAACAATGATGAGGTCATAATGCATAACCGAGGCAAGATTTATAAATGTCTTACAATAATGAAGGCACAATGAATAAACAAGGCAACATTTATACATTTCTATAACTGGTGAAGGCACAATGCATAAACAACGCAAGAATTATTAATTTCTAACAAACTATGAAGACATAATACATAAACAAGGAAAGATTTATAAATTTCTACAATAAAAAAAAGCACAATGCATAAACAAGGCAAGATTTATAACTGTCTAACAAAGAAGAAGTTACAATGTATAAAATGATGAGAACACAATGCATAAAGGAGGAAAGATTTATAAATGTCTAACAATGATGAGGGCACAATTTGTAAATGAAGAAGATTTATAAATGTTTTACAATGATGAAGGCATAATGGATAAACAAGGCAATATTTATACATTTCAAAGAATGGTGAAAGCACAATGCATAAACGAGGCTAGATTTATAAATGTCTAACAATGATGAGGGCACAATACATAAACTAGGCAAGATGTATAAATTTCTAACAAACAACAATGGCACAATGCATAAACGAGGAAACATTCAAAAATTTCTAACAATGATGAGGGCACAATGCATAAATGAGGCAAGATTTATAAATGTCTAACAATACTGAAGGCAAACTGCATAAACAAGGCAAGACTTATAAATTTCTAACAATGATGAGGCCACAAAGTATAAACGAGGCAACATTAATAAATGTCTTAACAATGAAGAGTGCACAATGCACAAACAAGGAAAGACTTATAAATGTCTAACAATGATGAAGGCACAATACATAAACGAGGCAATATTTACAAAGTCTAACAATTATGAGAGCATAATGCATAAACAGGGCAAGATTTATAAATTTCTAACAATGATGAAGGAACAATGCATAAACAAGGCAAGATTTATAAATGTCTAACAATGATGAGGGCAAAACGCATAAACGAGGCAAGATTTACAAATGTCTAACAATGATGAAGACACAATGCATAAACGAAGCAAGATGTATAAATGTCTAACAATCATGAAGGAACAATGCATAAACCAGGAAAAATTTATAAATGTCTAACAATGATGAGGGCAAGATACATAAATGAGGCAAAATGTATAAATGTCTAAGAATGATGAAGGCACAATGCATAAACGAGGCAAGATTTATAAATGTCTAACAATGATGAAGGCACAATGCATAAACGAGGCAAAATTTATAAATGTCTAACAATGATGAATGGCACAACGCATAAACAAGGCTAGATTTATACATATCTAACAAACAATGAAGGCACAATGCATAAACGATGCAACATTTATAAATGTCTAACACTAATGAGGGCATAATGCATAAACGAGGTAATATTTACAAATTTCTAACAATGATGAAGGAACACGGCATAAACAAGGGAAGATTTATTAATGTTTAACAATGATGAAAGCCTAACGAATAAACGATCAAGATTTACAAATGTCTTAAAATAATGAAGGCACAATGCATTAATGAGGCAAGATTTATAAATTTCTAAAACTCGTGAAGGCAAAATGGATAAACGAGGCAAGATTTATAAATTTATCACAAATTATGAGGACATAATACATAAACAAAGAAAGATTTATAAATGTCGACAATGATAAAATCACAATACATGAACAAGGCAGGATTTATAAATGTCTAACAATGATGAGTGCACAATGCATAAATGAGGCAAGATTTATAAATGTCTTACAATGATATGGGCAGAGTGCACAAATGAGGCAAGATTTATAAATGTCTCACAATGATGAGGGCACAATTTGTAAATAAAGCAAGATTTATAAATGTTTTACAATGATGAAGGCATAATGCATAAATGAGGCAATATTTATCAATGTCAAACAATGATGAAGGCACAATGCATAAACAAGGCAACATGTATAAATTTCTCACAAACGAGCGCACAATGTGTGAATGAGGAAAGATTCATAGGTTTATAACAATAATGAAGAAACAATGCATAAATACAGCAAGTATTATAAATCTCTAACAATGATAAAGGCACAATGCATAAACGAGGCAAGATATAGAAATGTCTAACAATCATGAGGGGACAATGCATAAAAGAGGCAAGATTTATAAATGTGTAATAATGATGATGCCACAATGCATACATGAGGCAAGAGTTATAAATTTCTAAAAATCATGAGGAGACAATGCATAAGTGAGGCAAGATTTATAAATGTCTAACAAAGATGAAAGCACCATGCATAAATGGGGCAAGTGTGACAGCCGTGCCCTGGCCCAGCAATCAAGGAGCCTCAATCCTTACCACTAACACCAAGGAGGGCATCTCATATAGGAGGAAAGGATAACAAATACACATGGTAAAGTGCAATTTTCCTTAAGTGCACACAGAGATCACAGTCATTCTGGGTCTGGTTGCTCCCTTGCTCCACAGGTCCCCAATAAGTCTCCCCACTGGCACAGCTATAGGGTCCAGATCTCAGCCTAGCTGGCAAGCTAACCTCCAGTATCCTCTCTGTCCCACCAGAGCTTCGTGTCCCTGCCCAGGTAGCTGACACACCACACACACTTTGAGATAAGTATTTATACAACTTTACAGATACTCCTGGCAAAGGCTGACACAGATTCTCCAGCTGTGCCCCTTTACCCAGACTATGCGGTAGTAATTACTGCCACCACCAGCTAATACTTATCAGCTACCCAAAGGCCCTTAAAAGGGTGTCCAATTATTACTGTGCAATATTATTATCCAATTGGTAAGGTAACTAATCAGTATAAGGCTTATTAGTGTGGCCTTGTACAATACTCTATAAATGTGCAATGTACTCTAGAGCTTACTTATCTCTACACAAACCAGCCACAGGCAAAAGGTTTTAACATATTTAATAATAAATAATTAAAAACACAAGACAATACTGCTACACCACAGTGCCACTCAAGAATTCAGAGATCATACAGAAACTTAAAACAATACAGTAGGAAAGTTCTGATATAACAGAAAAAACACTTAAGTCTAATCTTTATAGTCCTAGCTATTTCTACAAGAAAACATACTTCTATGATACTATTTACATAAAGAGAGCATAAGACAGTGCTGAGAGTTGGATATCAAGATCAAAATGTTTACAGTCTCTCCCTCTGTACAATAATTTTTAAACTCACTAACAAACATCTCTGCTAGGCCCTCCCAGATTACATCATTTTGACACTTAGCCTTTCCCAGTATACACATTACATAATGTTGACACTTAGTCTGGAGTTCCCAGGCCAAAAGGCTACATTATTTAACAATCTAACACCTGCTCAGGAAACTACAACAATAAAAGACATTTCACATGTGCACTCTAGTAATTATTCCTTATGTTAAGACAAAAGAAGAATGTGTTTAGTTAGCCTCTTCGGCACCACTATCTAGATCAAAAGGCTATACAAGACATAATTTTAACTTCAAAAGAACATATGTGAAATGCTTGGCTTATTTTTCCTTACAGCAGATGGCAATGTTGCTACAATCTTGAAGTTCAACATTTTACAGTGTTTTCTTTCATTTAAGAAACAAGGCTGTATTTTACATTTATATTTACAAATGATAGAATTATGTATCAAATTCTATTTGACTAGGCTGGCAGCCTTCGCCCATCTTCCCCCAATCTTCACAACAAGATGTATAAATTTCTAACAAACGATAATGGCATAATTCATAACCAAAGAAAAATTCATAAATGGAAGGCACAATGCATAAACGAGGCAATATTTATAAATTTTCAACAATCAAGAAGGGACAATGCATAAAAAAGACAAGATTTATAATTGTCTAACAATGATGAAGGCACAATGCATAAACGAGGAAAGATCCATTCATTTCTAACAATGATGAGGCCACAAAGCATAAACAAGGAAAGAGTTATAAATGTCTAACAATGATGAAGGCACAATGCATAAACAAGGCAAGATTTATAAATCGCTAACAATGATGAAGGCACAATGCATAAACAAGGAAAGATGCATAACTTCTAACAATCATGAGGGGACAATGCATAAAAGAGGGAAGATTTCTAAATGTATAAGAATGATGAAGGCACAATGCATAAAGAAGGCAAGAGTTATACATTTCTGTGAGAGGACATAGTATAAATGATGCAGGATTTATAAATGTTTTACAATGATGGAAGGTATAATGCATAAACGAGGCAAGACTTATAAATGTCTAACAATGATGAAGGAACAATGCATAATCGAGGCAAGATTTATAAATGTGTAATGATGATGAAGGCAGAAGACATACAAGAGGCAAGATTTATGACAGCTTAACAAGAAGAAGAGGCAATGCATAAACAAGGCAAGATTTATAAGTCTAAAAATGATGAGGGTACAATGGATAAAAGAGCAAGATTTGTCAATGCCTAAAAATGATGAAGGCAAAGAGCATAAAAGAGGCAAGATGTATCAATGTCTAACAATGCTGATAGAACAATGTGCAAATGAGACAGAATTTATAAATGACTAACAATCATGAGGGGACAATGTGTAAACAAGGCAAGATTTATAACCATCTGACACTGATGAAGGCACAATGGATAAACTAGGCAAGATTTATAAATGTGCAACAATGATGAAGGCAGAAGACATACAAGAGGCAAGATTTATGACTGCCTAACAATTAGGAAGAGGCAATGCATAAATGAGGCAAGATTTATAAAAGTCTAACAATGATGAGGGTACAATGGATAAACGAGGAAGATTTGTCAATGTCTAAAAATGATGAAGGTAAAGAGTATAAAAGAGGCAAGATTTATCAATGTCTAACAATGCTGATAGAACAATTTGCAAATGAGGCAGGATTTATAAATGACTAACAATCATGAGGGCACAACGTGTAAACAAGGCAAGATTTATAACCATCTGACAATGATGAAGGCACAATGTATAAACTAGGCAAGAGTTATAAATGTCTAACAATGATGTAGGCACAATGCATAAATGAAACAAGATCTATACATTTCTAATGATGAAGGCACAATGCGTCAATGAGGCAAGATTTATTAATTTCTAAAACTGGTGAAGGCACAATGCATAAACGAGGCAAGATTTACAAATGTCTAACAATCAAGAGAGCAAAATGCATAAACAAGGGAAGACTGATAAATGTCTAATAAAATGATGGGGGCTCAATACATAAACAAGGCAAGATTTACAAATGTCTAACAATCATGAGGTCATAATGCATAAACAAGGCAATATTTTTAAATTTCAAAGAATGATGAAGGCACAATGCATACAAGAGGCAAAAATTATAAATGTCTAACAATAGAAGGTCCAATGTATAAATGAGGCAAAATGTATACATTTTAAACAGTGAAAAAGGCACAATGTATAAATGAGGCGAGATGTATTAATTTCTAACAAAAGATGAGAGCACAATGCATACATGTGGAAAGATTCAGAAATTTCTACCACTGATGAAGACACAATGCATAAATGTGGCAAGATGTATAAATAACAATGGTGAAAGCACAATGCATAACTGAGGCAAGATTTATAAATGTCTAAGAATTATGATGAGACAATGTATATACAACCGAAGAGTTATAAAGGTCTAACAATGATGAAGGAACAATGCCTAAATGAAGGAAGCTTTATAAATCTCTAACAATGATGAAGGCACCCTGCATAAACGAGTCAAGATTTATAAATGTCTAACAATGATGAGGGCACAAAATACATAAACAAGGCAAGATGTATAAATTTCTAACAAACAATGACGCCACAATGCATAAACAAGGAAATATTCATAAATTTCTAACAATGATGAGGGCATAATGCATAAATGAGGAAAGATTTATAAATTTCAATTAAGGCACAAAGCATAAACAAGGTGTTAGGAAAATGTATGAATGCAATGCAATATTGTAGGCTTAGTGTATTGAAATATATAACTGCAATACGCAGGTTTAGTGCATTAAGGGTTAAAAGGAGTTAATACATTTATTCTGCTTATTCTGTGTGAAAATATGCAGCTGCTAGAAGCTCTGAAAAAAGAACAATGGATGTCTGTAAATCCACCATGGTCAGCAGAATGTGTATGGAGGTCAGGACTGTACCTTGAATGTATCATATCAGAACTAGAGAAAGAATTGTGAGAAACTAAGGAAAGCTGAAACAAGCCCAAGGCCAGGTTGTTTTTCTCAAAACATGTTTTTGCAAGACAGCAATTATCTGACCATGTCAGCAGCAAATCTAATAATAGCATCTTTCTGTGAACTTGTAGAAAACTGTATAAAAACTGTATGTGAACTATGGAAAATCAGACAAACCTTGTACCTACATGCTTTGTCTCCTTGCTGCAAGTAATAAAGGGTGCCTTGCTTGAACCTAACGTGCATTGATCTTTGTGTTTTCTTTTACACAAGGCAAGACTTATAAATTTCTAACAATGATGAGGGCAGAAAGTATAAACGAGGCAACATTAATAAATGTCTAACAATCTAGAAGGCACAATGCATAAACGAGGCAAGATTTACAAATGTCTAACAATCAAGAGAGCACAATGCATAAACGAGGTAAGACTGATAAATGTCTGACAATGATGAAGCCTCAATGTATAAATGAAGTAGACTTATAAATGTCTTACAATGACTGTATAAATGAGGCAAGATTTATAAATTTTAAACAGTGATAAAGGCACAATGTATAAATGAGGCAAGATGTATACATTTCTAACAAACAATTGCACAAGGCATAAACCAGGAAAGATTCATACATTTCTAACAATGATGAAGGCACAATGCATAAACCGGGTAAGACTTACAATGATGAATGGCACAATGCATAAAAAAGGCAAGATTTAAAAATATCTAACAAATGATGAAGGCACAATGCATAAGCAATGCAACATTTATAAATGTCTAACAATGTTAAGGGCATGATGCATAAATGAGGTAAGATTTATAAATTTCTAACAATAACAAAGGCACAATGCATAAAAGAGGCAAGATTTATAAATGTCTAACAATTATGAAGACACAAGGCACAAACGAGGCAAGATTTATAAATGACTAACAATGATTAAGGCACAATGTATAAATAAAACAAAATTAATAAATATCTTACAGTGATGAAAGTATCATGCATAAACGAGGCAAGATGTATAAATTTCAAACGAATGATGATGGCAGAATCCATAAACAAGGAAAGATTCATAAATTTCTAACAATGCTGAAGGCACAATGCATAAACGAGACAAAATTGATAAATTTCTACTAATGATGAAAGCACAATGTATAAACAAAACAAGATTTATAAATGTCTAACAATAATGAAAGCACAATGCATAAACGAGGCAAGATTTATAAATTTCAAACAATGATGATGGCACAATTCATAAACGTGGCAAGATTTATAAATTTCTAAAAAACTATAAGGACATAATGCATAAACGAGGCAAGATTCATAAATTTCTAACATGGATAAAGGCACAATGCATAAACATGGCAAGGCACAATGCATAAACAAGGCAAGATTTATAAATTTCTAACAAACAATGAGTGCACAATGCATAAACAAGGAAAGATTCATAATCTTCTAGCAATGATGAAAGCACAATGCATAAATGAGGCAAGATTTATACATTTCTAACAATGAGAAAGAATGCATCAATGAGGCAAGATTTATAAATGTCTAATAGTGATAAAAGCACAATGCATACAAGAGACAAGAATTGTAAATGCCTAACAATGATGAATGCAAACAGCATATATGAGCCAAGATTTATAAATGTCTAACAATGCTAAAAAGAAAATGGATAAAACAGCCAATATTTTAAACATCTAACAATGGTGAAGGCACAATGCAAAATGAAGGAAGATTTATAAATGTCTAACAATGATGAAGGCCAATGCATAAACATGGCAAGATTTATAAATGTCTTACTATGATGAAGGCACAACAATCATGAGGGCATAATGATTAAACAAGACGAGATTTATAACCATCTGACAATAATTAAGGCACAATGCATAAACGAGGCAAGATTTATAAAAATCTAACAATGATGAAGGTTCAATAGGTAAGCGAGCAAGATGTACCAATTTCTAACAATGATGAAGGCAAAGAGCATAAAAGAGGCAATATTTTTCAATGTCTTACAATGATGAGGGCATACTGCATAAACAAAGCAAAATTTGATTTATACATTTTTAACAATGATGAAGGCACAATGCATAAACAAGGCAAGACTTATAAATCTCTTGCAATGATGACGGCACAATGCATAAATACAACAAGATGTATCAATGTCTAACAATGATGAAGGCAAAGAGCATAAAAGAGGCAATATTTTTCAATGTCTTACAATGATGATAGAACAATGTGCAACTGAGGCAGGATTTATAAATGTCTAACAATAATGAGGGCACAACGCATAAACAAGGCAAGATTTATAACAATCTGACAATGAATAATATTTATTTATTTATTTATTTGCAGTTGGTTTACCAGGATAGTCCACTGGGCCAAAATGAACCCGTTTTCAATGGAGTCCTGGGGAGAAAAGTTCCATAACAATCTCAATACAATAGGTTATTAATGATAGTTATACAATGCAAAAACTTCAAGCAAATAATTACAAAAAAGTTCAGCATACATTAGAAATTCTGTATACTTATGATGGATCATATAGATGAGACAGACTAACAAAGTAACATTACAAAGTAATACTGGAAGTAAATTCATATTACGATGCATAAACTTAAGAAGTGCAGTCTAGTACATTATATCAGACTAGTACATTTTTTCAAATTACATAGGAAACAGAGTGTGAGTGTTAGGAAAAAAAGGAAGAATTACTGGAGAAGCAGGGGAAGGATGGGAGATGAGGTAGCCAGAGTTAATTATGTGGGGTGGGAGCAAGAGCATTCCCACTGGGATGCTAGGTGCGAATGAAGAGATCTTTTGAAAATAAAATGGTTAGGGATTGTGCGAATGGAAGGTAGAAGGGAGTTCCAGAGGCATGCTGGGCCATAGGATAGTAGGTTTTTTCCAGGGGGATGAATTGGTTTATGCACTTCTAATAGATTTTGATTATGAGACCTTAATACTCTATTTGGCAGATGCATTTTAAAGGCAGAAGAAAGTGAGGGACAAAGGGAGGGGTTGAGAATGAGCCTTGTGGAACTCCGGTAGGGGTATTAAGAAATGAGGAGGTGGCTTTCTTCCATTTTACTGCTTGATATCTATTGGATAAGTAGCTGGAGAACCAAGTCAAAGAGGAAGGACCTAGGTTAAGTTCAGAAAGTTTAGTTAAAAGCAGGCTATGTGAGATGGTGTCAAATGCCTTGGAGAGGTCAAGAAGTAGGGTAGATACAATTTGGCCAGAGTCACGGGCTTTGTTTACAGTTTCAAGGAAGGAGAGGAGGGCTGTCATGATACTATGATGTGGTCTGAATCCATGTTGTGAGTGAGTTAGGATGTTATTATCTAAGAGATGTGGTAGGAGTTGAAGTTGGACACACTTTTCTAAGAGTTTAGAAATGGGAGACAGTATAGCGATTGGGTGGAAATTGGTTACATTGTTATTGTTGCCACCTTCATGTAAGGGTATGATAAAGGCCTGTTTCCAGATTTGAGGTACTATACATTCTTGTATAGAGCAATTAATTAAAATGTTAATGGGGTAGGCAATTGCATCAGCAGCTATACTGAGAAAGTAAGAAGGGATGTTTATCAGGAGCGTTTGTACATGGCTTTAGTTTCCTAAGGAGTTTCTTTATAGTAGTAGTGGGAATTGGTTTTAGTGAGAATAGAGGAGAGTGGGAAAAGTGGGTGTTAGTGGGTAGTGAAGATGATGAGAAAGTTTGAGATGGAGACGAGGTAAATAGTATAGAGTTAGTTGATGGGAACGAGGGACATGTAGTAGTGCAGGGTAGAGTGTTGCTAGTGGAGAGTGGGGATATGTTGGAGAATGTGGTGGTGGTAGAGAATGAAGAGGTTAATTTAGAAATAGATTCAATGAAAAAAGAGTTAAATTGGGTAGCTAAATCTGAATCTGGAATATTTGGGTCTGGGGAAGGGGTATCTGATATTTGAATAAGGCACAATGCATAAACTAGGAAGAGTTATAAATATGTAACAATGATGAAGGCACAATGCATAAATGAGGCAAGATTTATAAATTTCTAATAATGATGAAGGCACAATGCATCAATGAGGCAAGATTTATAAATGTCTAACAATGATAAAACACAAAGCATAAAACAGCAAGATTTATAAATGTCTAACAATAATGAGAACACAGTGCATAAACTAGGCAAGATTTATAAATGTCTAACGATGAAGGCATAATGTGTAAATGAAGTAAGATTTATAAATGTCTTACAATAATGAAGGCATAATGCATAAACAAGGCATGATTTATAAATGTCTAACAATGATAAAGGCACAATGCATAAATGAGGCAAGAGTTATAAATGTCAGAACCCAGACCGAAATACAAAAGGCGGGGATGTTTCCATATTCATCAAGGATACCCACACCTCCAGGTTAGTGGCACAGCACGATGCTTCAGAGATCATCCACGTGCAACTAACAATGGGTAAAACTGCAATTCAAATTGTAGCTTGCTACAGATCACCCACCATGTCCCAGGACCCCCATTCTGCATTTCTGGAAACACTGGGAAATATAAAGGTCCTACGAAACACCCTAATATTGGGTGATTTCAATTACCCAAACATTAATTGGGAGAACTACTCAAGTACTAACTCCCTTGCCCAACATTTCCTAGAATTTATACACTCAAACGCCCTGGAACAAGTGGTCAACACTCCCACCAGAGGTGACAACATATTGGACCTGGACATCACCAACATGGGTGACCAGTGATCCACACCGGAGGTCAACTCCTCACTGGTTAGATCTGACCATAAACAAATCACTTTGGATATCCACATTTCGCCCCCACCCCCGGACAAGGAAACCACAGTGAAAAACTTTTCAAAAGCAAACTTCACATTACTTAAGACCGAGGTGGAAAGTTTCAAAGCCCCCATGCTAAAGGATAACATTGTCCAAGCTGCAAACTCCTTTACTAATGCATTCTACAGGCACCTACAAGAATGCATGGATCAATGCTATCCCAAACAAAACCAAGACTCACTCCTCCAAGAAAAGGAAACCAGTCTGGTGGACTCCTGCCATTAACAAGCTATACAATAGAAAGAGGAAACTAGTACAGAAAAGACTAACATCCCAAGAAGGGAAGACATCCCTGATCAGTATCAGCAAGAAACTACGAGCCCTCATAAAATCATCCAAGGTGAGTTTCGAAAGAAAAATTGCCAAGGACTCCAAAGATAACCACAAGGCATTCTTTAGCTATTTCAAGAATCTAAGTGGCAATGCTCAGATCTGCTCGGAGTTAGTGCAGAATGGTACAAAATACAAAATACTGAACTGACGGATATTGCCAACATCCTGGCAGACAGGTTCAGTGCAAACTTCACCCCCGAAAGGGCCCATAACCATACCAGAAGAATGTAGAGCTCCTGAAATCACAAACACTCAGGTTAAAACAGCCCTCTCCAAAGTCAAAAACACAGCATCAATGGGACCAGACGGAGTCCCAGGCTGCGTCCTACATGAGCTCAAAGATGGACTAACCCCTCACCTAAGCACACTGTTCAAACTCAGCCTCTCCACAGGTTACGTACCCATAGCATGATGCACAGCAATGGTTATTCTGCTCCACAAAGGTGGAGCCACAACAGACCCCGGGAACTATCACCTTATAAGCCTGACTAGCTTGGTCTACAAGGCTATGGAAAGCATCATCATGGAACTCATTAACAGAGACACTGGGAACCTCCAAACACTGAACCCTACCTAGTTCAGCTTTGTTAAGGGCAGATCAAGCCTCCTAAACCTGGTGGACTTCTTTGAGACAGTTACCAAGGCTACAGACGAGGGAAAGGTGGTACACACAGCCTACCTAAACCTTGCAAAGGCCTTTGACACCATTCCCCATTCTGGTATTATAGACAAGCTCACCAGCCTGAACATAAATGCCTACATCACAAGATGGGTTGCCAACTGGCTCACAGACAGAACCCACATGGTAAGAGTTGAGGGAGCTAGGTCTGACTCTAAACCAGTTACAAGTGGCATTCCCCAGGGCTCAGTCCTAGGACCCCTCCTGTGTGTTCAGCATATACTTCTTAGAGGTGCAGGCAAGCACAGGAGGACTATGGCTGATCAAGTTCCCAGACGACTGCAAACTATGGGCTATAACTGACTCTACGACTGACACAGACATCCTCCAAAAGGGTCTCACTGAGACGGACACCTGGTGTCAAAATCATGGCCTCAAGCTAAATAACAAAAAGTACACAGTCATCCCCTTTGGAAAAAACAAAGTACCCACAAACTACCACATAGGTGGTAGTCCCCTAAATACGGAAGACGTAGGTTCATAGGTTCATATTACTAGGCTATCTGCCCTAGGGCATTTATAAGCCTAGCCAGAGTGTGTGTGGCTTTCACCACCCCTTAGGATGAGAATACTACTCCCATTTAGGGTTTAGTTTGCTGTGCCTCTGTCTAGTAGTGACACGGAGATGACCCCCGGGGTCAACTTATGATCTCCCATCCACTCGTCAAGATTTCTCTTGAATAGAGTTAGTGAGGGGCTCTGCCTAACATGGATTGGGATTCTGTTCCAGAGTGTAGGGAGCCTCTGGGTTATGAATCTGTCCCTCCAGCACGTCCTATTTATTTCTGTGTTGAGGTTTAAGTCTCTTGCTCTCGTGGCTCTGATGGATTTGGATTTTCTGAGATGGAGCATGTCCATTAATTCTGGATTGGACATGGCCTTGTACGTCAGGCACAGGTCACCTTTGAGTAGGAGGTATGCGACTGAATAGAGCTGGAGTTTTTTCAGTCGGGCAGCATATGACATATGTTTAAGACCCTTTATCCTCTTGGTGAGGAACTTTTGGGGTCTTTCCAACTGCTGCAGGTGTCGGGTAAGATACATCCCAAATGGGGCACTGTACTCAATCATTGGCCTGATAAGAGAAGAGTACAGGAGCACAATGACCTCTCTTGATCTAGATGTGAAACCCTTTATGATAAGGTGGGCAATATAGAAGGTCTTCCTAACCACTTTGGCAATGTGAGTGTCAAATGAGAGGTTACTGTCAACCTGGGTTCCCTAGGTCCCTGATTACCTCTTCCGTACTTAATGGATTACCACCTATGTGGTAATTTGTGGGTACCTTGTTTTTCCCAAAGGGTATGACTATACATTTTTTGGCATTCAGCTTAAGGCCATGGCTCTGGCACCAATTATCCATTTCTATGAGGCCTCTCTGAAGGATGTTTGTGTCCGCTGGAGTATCAATTAGGGCGCCCAGTTTGCAGTCATTTGCGAACTTTGTCAGCCACAATCCTCCTATGGTTGCCTGTACCTCAGAAAAATAAATGCCAAACAAGAGGGGTCCCAAGACTGAGCCCTGTGGGACACCTCTTGTGACTGGCTTGGAGTCTGACATAGCTCCAGCAACTCTGACCCTGTGGGTTCTGTCCTTAAGCCAGTTTGCAACCCATATTGTGACATATGGATGTACATTTAAGCTGGTAGGTTTGTCAATGATGCCCGAGTGGGGTATTGTGTCAAAGGCTTTTGCAAGGTCAAGGTAGGCTGTGTGAACTGCCTTACCCTCATCAATGGCCTTAGTGACTGTTTCAAAAAAGTCGACCAAGTTCAAAAGGCAGGATTTGCCCTTGACAAAGCCAAATTGGGTAGGATCCAATGTCTGTAGGTCCCCAATGTCTTTGTTTATGAGTTCATAATGATCCTCTCCATAGCTTTGCAGACCAGGCTCGTCAAGCTTATGGGGTGGTAATTTCCAGGGTCCGTAGAAGCACCGCCTTTGTGAAGTGGGACCACTGTTGCCGTACGCCACTCTTTGGGTACGTATCCTGTAGTAAGGCTAAGATTAAACAGCAGCCTTATGTGTGGGTTTAGTTCCTCTTGGAGTTCATGTAGCACACAGCCCGGGACACCGTCTGGTCCCATTGATGCTGTGTTTTTAGCTTTAGAGAGGACGGCTCTCACCTGGGCATCTGAGATGTTAGGGAGGCTACACTCTGCTGGGACAGTTATTTCTCCTTTTGGGGGGAGGGGGAGGAGAAATTTGCACTGAACCTGTCTGCCAGAATGTTGGCAATGTCAGTGGGTTCAGTGTATTTTGTGTCATTTTGGACTAACTCTGAGCATATCTGGGAGTTTCCACCCAGGTTTCTAACACAGCTAAAGAAGTCATGGAATGGAAAAACTGCAAGGAACCACCACGATGTAAAATCGATTATTTTATTTTAACAAGCGCTTTCACGCACCATCCCGGTGCGCTTCATCAGGTTACAATCAAAGATAAGAACTCCTACCCTTGTATACAAAATCTTCCATCAATTACTCAATTAAGAGCATCAATTAAAACAATCTAATGAAATATTTTTAAAAGGGAAACAGCATCTCATATACTCACAGCATTTTTAAAAAGTCATATGCTTCATGAAAAACTTTTTCTGTAATATGTTATAGCTATTAACTGAAAATAATTGATCAATTTAATCATAAATAAACCTATTAAGGGCTATATTAATTTAATTTCCATAATATATTCAGTATATCAGAACACTTAACCAAAACATATATATATGTATACTTATTTAAATGAGGACAATTATAAAAAGAAAAAATACTTCTGTATGCTGATTGTCCTAATGAAACTAGATACATGACAATAATGAATGTATCCAATTTCATATTGGACACACAATATAACATAGTATATTTATCGTATTATATATTTCATATTCATGTATAATGTAAAATAAAAAAAATGGTGGAATAAAATAATGTACAAAGATCCAACAATGGCTAAAGCACAATGAATTAATATTACGAAACCATTAAATATATAATAACCTAAATGCAAAAACATAACCGGATATGAATAAAATCACCCATTCCCTAATAGAGCTGGTCGAATACTAAGTGTTGAATTTAAACCAGGTTCTACATGGGCTCTAAAATTTAGTATCCATCTTAACTCATATAGTTCAAGGGTACCTATTAAGTCACCTTCTCTTTTGTTCTGATGTACCATTTGAATCACTCTATATTTAAACATGTGTTGGGGAAACTGTTGACAATGTTTAGCCAACACATTAGTGATATTTCCCTTCCTAATATCATATACGTGATTATATACATGATCTTTAAACCTTCGTGAAGTCATACCCACATAGTATGCTTCACATGAATCACATGTGGCTAGGTATATGACATTACTTGTATCACAAGTGGCATAAAATGTCGGCTTAAACGCCGTATTTATGCCTGGAACCTCAAACGTCTGAATTGTGGATACATACTTACATATACAACATTTTCTACAAGGGTATGTGCCCTTGTTATATTTTGCTCTAATATCCAGTTGCTGAAGTTTCATTTTTTCATTGCATAACAATTAAGGTTTAAGCTGTTGCTAAACCTAAAATCTGGTTTGTCCCCAACTATTTGTAATAAACTGGAATCAAGAAGCAAAATCTTCCAGTTATTCCTTATAATATTCATAATGTGATCCACATCATTCGTATATTTAATGTCAACTGGTAATTTCATCTTATTCCTTCCAAAGTGGTAGTTAAGACCCCCTTTTTTCTTGTATACCGGGGTCTCTAATACTGTTGATGTTAAATCACTCACCAGGGTTAAGGGATAACCCCTATTGACGAAACAGCTTTTTTGAAAATCTACTAGGCTCAATATATCCTCTTGTTCACTACAAAGCCTTGAGATTCTAATCATTTGGCCTTTTACTACATTTCGAAAAATGTAGCGGGGAAGCATGCTATCAAAGTGGAGAATGCCATTTCTCCAGCATGGCTTTCTGTATAATGATGTGGTGATTTTGTTGTTATCCTTAGTAATGGTGATGTCCAAAAAATTCACAATATGGATAGAATACTCATAGGTGAATTTTAAAAAAGAGGTGGTTGATTCCATGTATGCTACAAACTCATGCAACAAATCTTCATCACCATTCCAAAACAAAAGGATGTCATCCACAAAACGCCTGTATAAGATGATGTTATTAAATCTTTCATTACCAAAAATAAATCTCTTTTCCCACTGATAAATGGCCAAATTCGCATAAGCGTTTGCACATGGGGTGCCCATGGCCACTCCCCATGTTTGTGCATATATTTGGTCATGGAATAAAAAGATGTTGTTATTCAGTACTACATCCAGCAGGGTACAGACCACCATTTGGTCATTATTGTCCATGGTACCATATTCATGTAGGCACTCTCTTATGGCCTCAAGGCCAAAGTCATTAGGGATGCTTGTAAACAAGTTTTTAATATCTAATGTAACCATCAATGTTTCCCTCTGTAGATTTTTACATATTGAATCTTGTCTAAGGTCTTGTAACAACCCATAGGAGTCTTTCAAAATTGTGGGAACTAAATTTACCATCGGGCCTAATTTAGACTGTATAAACACAGAAGCATTCTCTGTCACCCAGTGCCTGCCAGACACTATAGGGCGTAGAGGGGGAGGGTCTAACCCTTTGTGCATTTTTGGGAGCCCCTTGATTAAAGGAATCAGTGGAGAATCTATTAGTAGAAAGTCATACAGGCATTTGTCTATACATCTGCTCATTAGCAAATCATACACAGTATCGTGCACTCCCCTTATTAAAGATTCCACTTGCGATTTATCTATCAACTTGTAAGCTGAGTCATTACTTAACATTTTATCCATTAGCTCCATATATAGGGAAGTATCCATGGCAACTACCCCTCCACCTTTGTCCGCTGGTTTAAATACAATCTCTTCATTATCACAAAGTCCCTCAAGACAACGCTTTTGTGTTGCATTTAAGTTTACATAAATACCTCTATGCTTTTTCTCTTTATAATACAAATAAAAATCATGTTCACATGAGCGCAAGAAGCATTCTACCAAATTAGGCATAGGTGGCATGAACAAACTTTTCCTTTTACAAGCCTGCGATTCATATGCTAACTCATTATTCATAGAGTCTAAAAACAGTACCTTAAGTGATAGCTTCCTCGTGAAAAGGCGAAGTGCTATCAGGGTTTCAGAGAGCTCACTTCCTCTGGAAGGAATGAAAGATAACCCTTTGTTAAGGATGGATTGTTCATCTGAAGTAAATTCTCTGGACGTCAAATTAAAAAACAAAATGTTCAATTCCTTGTCTTTCTCCTTGGTTCCGGCGTTTCTCCCAATAATTTCCTCTTGCCTCTGCCTCTGCTTGTCGAGCGCGCCGGCGCTCTGCTCTTGATTGGGAGCGGGAAGTTTAAAGGTAGAGTGGATGTATTAAAGCCCGTAGCTGTATTGCCATCTGACTTTGGTCTTGCTCCCAATCCTTCATTAATTTTTAGGCACTGTTGGTTACATGGAAGAGAAGCGTTGGTTAAAGGAAGTTCTCTGCACATTATATCGCCAATTTGCTCCTTATTTACGGAGAGTTCATTCATTGTATCTACATGAGCTGTAAGCTCTGGCATGTTCATCTGAGAAGCACCTTTTAAATTAACAGGTTCAGGTTCATTTCCATTGGCCCTCGGCCATACAAAAATACGGCCCATTTCGAAATCTTGACAATCCCGCTTCAGCTTCTTAAGCTTAATTTGTTCAAGTCTAATACTGTATTGTGTGAGCTGCCTAAGCATGTGATTAAGTTTAGAAACACAATGTCCACTTTTATAGTTAGTTGTTAAACTTTTGTGCTCACTCTCCACTTTGGCAATCAAGTCCGCTTCTATGGGGGAAAAATACTCTATTAATAAATTAATATACCTGGCTCCAAATTCAATGTTCAGCTGCTGCCACCTTCGCAATAGTTCCGGATGGCTGTCCCCATAACTTGGCATGCACAAAACTCGCATGCCACGCGGAACCACTTTGAAATGCAAGCAAGCCTCCATGTGCCTTCTCTGCCATATGAGCCGATGGAGTTTGTATAAATCATTTTCCAGAGTTCTTAGTGCCCCATAGAAATCCTGTAGGTTCTCAGTTTCTTGCATTACAACATGCGAAGCATTGTTTTTAATATCAAAATTAAGTAGAGGATTATCCTGTTGATGAAATAAATTATTCCAGTCATCGGTACCGCTTGTACCTGCCGGATTATAATCGAGCTCTATGTTGAGTGAGTCCATCGTGTGCTGGTCAAAAAAGCAGATGAATAGTAGAAATAACAGCAGCAAGCAAAAAATGACCATCCAAAGGTTCCTTCCAATGTCAAATGCTGAATAAGTAGAAGGAATGGAAAAACTGCAAGGAACCACCACGATGTAAAATCGATTATTTTATTTTAACAAGCGCTTTCACGCACCATCCCGGTGCGCTTCATCAGGTTACAATCAAAGATAAGAACTCCTACCCTTATATACAAAATCTTCCATCAATTACTCAATTAAGAGCATCAATTAAAACAATCTAATGAAATATTTTTAAAAGGGAAACAGCATCTCATATACTCACAGCATTTTTAAAAAGTCATATGCTTCATGAAAAACTCTTTCTGTAATATGTTATAGCTATTAACTGAAAATAATTGATCAATTTAATCATAAATAAACCTATTAAGGGCTATATTCATTTAATTTCCATAATATATTCAGTATATCAGAACACTTAACCAAAACATATATATATGTATACTTGTTTAAATGAGGACAATTATAAAAAGAAAAAATACTTCTGTATGCTGATTGTCCTAATGAAACTAGATACATGACAATAATGAATGTACCCAATTTCATATTGGACACACAATATAACATAGTATATTTATCGTATTATATATTTCATATTCATGTATAATGTAAAATAAAAAAAATGGTGGAATAAAATAATGTACAAAGATCCAACAATGGCTAAAGCACAATGAATTAATATTACGAAACCATTAAATATGTAATAACCTAAATGCAAAAACATAACCGGATATGAATAAAACCACCCATTCCCTAATAGAGCTGGTCGAATACTAAGTGTTGAATTTAAACCAGGTTCTACATGGGCTCTAAAAGTTAGTATCCATCTTAACTCATAAAGTTCAAGGGTACCTATTAAGTCACCTTCTCTTTTGTTCTGATGTACCATTTGAATCACTCTATATTTAAACATGTGTTGGGGAAACTGTTGACAATGTTTAGCCAACACATTAGTGATATTTCCCTTCCTAATATCATATACGTGATTATATACACGATCTTTAAACCTTCGTGAAGTCATACCCACATAGTATGCTTCACATGAATCACATGTGGCTAGGTATATGACATTACTTGCATCACAAGTGGCATAAAATGTCGGCTTGAAAGCCGTATTTATGCCTGGAACCTCAAACGTCTGAATTGTAGACACGTACTTACATATACAACATTTTCTACAAGGGTATGTGCCCTTCTTATATTTTGCTCTAATATCCAGCTGCTGAAGTTTCATTTTTTCATTGCATAACAATCTCTTAAGGTTTAAGCTGTTGCTAAACCTAAAAACTGGTTTGTCCCCAACTATTTGTAATAAACTGGAATCAAGAAGCAAAATCTTCCAGTTATTCCTTATAATATTCATAATGTGATCCACATCATTCGTATATTTAATGTCAACTGGTAATTTCATCTTATTCCTTCCAAAGTGGTAGTTAAGATAGCTAAATAGCTAAAGAAGTCCTTGTGATTATCTTTTGTGTCTTTTGCGATTTTTCTCTCAAAGTTGGCCTTGGATGATTTTATGAGTGATCGTAGTTTTTTGCTAGTACTGATCAGAGATGCCTTCCCTTTTAGGGATTTTGCTCTGTCATGTAGTAGCTTCCTCTTTCTGTTGTAAAGTTTGTTTATGGCTGGGGTCCACCAGACCGGGCGCCTGCCTTTGGAGGAATGGGTCTTGGTTTTATTTGGGATTGCATGATCCATGCATTCTTGAAGGTGCCCGTAGAAGGCATTTGTAAAGGATTCAGCAGTGTGGGTTGTGGTTTCCACTGGCCCAGGGACCTTGAAGGATACCACTTCAGTCTTAAGAAGTGTGAACTTGGCTTTTGAGAAGTTCTTCACTGTGATCTTTTGTGCAGGGGGTGGGGGAGGGATGTGGATTTCCAGTGAGATTAATTTATGGTCTGATCTTACCAATGAGGGATATACTTCCGGTGTGGAGCATTTTGTCCCCATGTTTGTGATGATCAGGTCTAGTATATTGTCTCCTCTTGTGGGAATGGTCACTAGTTGTTCCATCGCATTTGAGTTTATGAATTCTAGGAACCTTTGGGCTAGGGTGTTGGGGCTTGAGTAATGTTCCCAGTCTATGTTTGGGTAGTTGAAGTCTCCCAATATGATGGTATTTGGAGAGACATTCATACTCTCCAGTGTCTTCAGGAAGGCTGTGTGGGGTTCCTGAGTTTGAGAGGGTGGTCTGTAGCATGCTACAAACTGTAAGGCAGTTTTGCCTATGGTTAGTTGCACCTGGATGGTCTCCGATGCTTCGTGCGTTGCCACTAACCTGGAGGTGTGGGTATCTTTGATGAATATGGATACTCCCCCTCCTTTTGTGGTTCGGTCCAAGTTTTGGGGCCAGAAAGCATGATATGAGGTAAAACCTGATAGTGCTGGGATGCTCTCAGGAGCCTTGAACCAGGTTTCAGTCATTGCACAGACATCGATGTTCTCCATACTGAGGAGGGCTTCGAGGGCGTGCATTGAGGTTTAGACTTCTGGCATTGAGCAGCATTACCCTTAGTTTTTTTCCACTTGTGTTTTCTAGGGAGGTAGGTTTGTCATTTGAGCCTTGCCTAAAAAAGGCACTATGGGGGTGGCAAGAGCCTTGGCCAATATCTGGAAGCCCAGGGGTGACAGGTGCAAGCCATCCCTTGCGAAGCAGCGTGGCTTGTCGAGCATGTCATCCCAAGCAGACAGACATTGGATCCCCTTAGAATGACACCAGTAATTAAGCCAATTGTTAAAACTGATCATTTTGTCTTTGTACTGTGGCATCATTCTTGGTGAGGGTAAGATGCTGCTCAGGGTCAGGGTCATACCGGCCTGGGCTACATAATCAGAGAGCTCCTCTATGTCTCTTTTCATGTAGTCCAGGGAGGTACGTCTCAGGTCGTTCACACCGGCATGTACAATGACTGAGTCATATTTGTACTTGATGTGGAGTGACCTGAGTGCTTGTGTTATGTGGCGGATTCTAGCTCCCGACAGGCAGCTTACTGTGACCTTTTCCTTGTTCAGTCTGGTGAGCGGGACGTCAATGTGTCTGACTATGGAGTCACCTATTACAAGTGTGTCTGGCATGTTGTTTGGCCTTAAGGGCTGTGACTGTTTAGCACACTGACTTTGTGAACTATGTGTTGCATGTGCTATGTCTTGAGGTGGCAGTTGCTTGGGTGTCTGCTTTGGAGGCCTCTGTTGTTTTGGTAGATTTTTAATCAGCGCCTTCGAGTATGTTTTTGTGTGTTTATGTGTTTGGTTTGCAGTTGTGATAGTTCTATGTGAGACTGGGTTTGTGGTGTGCGTGGTTACCTTCTCCTCCTGACTGGTCTTGCCAGTACTGAATTGAGAGAGCTCAGCCTCCAGTTTGGCTATATAGTTGCATCTCTCGCATATATTTGTATTTATTGGGAGGAGGAGAGGGTTGTCTGTGTACATGAGGCAATTGTAACATTGCCTCAAGATTCCCAGATTCACCAGCTGAACAGGAGAGGACGCCAGCAACTGACCCTTCGACATGCTAGAATAGTGAAAAAGATTGCTGTGTAACTAAGTCAGAAAGGATCTATAGGGAAATGGGTACTCAAGGGAATTTAGGTGAATGAAGTGCTTTCTTCTGTTTAAGAGTGCTTTACCTGTATAAAAAATGCTTTAGGAGCAAGTGCTGAGCTTTTCAGTTAGAGTATAGGCTGTTTAGTTTGCAAGTAGAGCAGTTCTAAGAGAAAAATTGAAGAGTAGACTTTACGGAGCCAGAAATAGTTTAAACCCAATTAACCGGCACTGCCCGATGCTGCTCTATGAGCAACTTCGCGCTAATTCGCGCAAAAACGGGCTTTATAGCAGGGGGGTTGAAAAGAGCCAGGAATTGACCCAAAATGGCCAATAAACTACAAGTTGCTGGGCTGGAACCACTCCTCTAGGGACAAATAGGTTGCTCAGTGCTCCCCCACTCCCACTGGTGAACAAAGAAGCTTCCTCTTATCCAAATAAGGATATGGATAGCACATGAACTAAGACAAAGCCCAGAGATCAGCAAAATCTGAAGACTGGACTATTTTAGTTCAGAAAAGTGGGAAAACAAAGATATTTTTTTTTTGTTTTTTTTTTGTTTTTTTTACAGAGACAGAAGAAAAAGATACAGTATCAAACAGTAAATGCTATAAAACAGCTAGCGCACTTGAGTGTGTTAGCCTAACAATTAAATTAAACAAAAATAACTTTTTAAAGTGCTAACAGTTTAAAATCTACACAGGTACAGTAAAAACAATATGCAGAGCTGTTTTTTAGGAGAAATGCAGTCGAGATGCAGTAATTTAAGCGAAAGCCAGAAAAAATACTTATAAATCCAGGAAAGTCACTCTTTCACTCTCTGCTGTTTGTAGAACTCTGCAGGACACCACGAGGAGCTGTGCTGAGTCTTTTACAAGTGAAAAAGCGCGCAAAAATGGGCTTTATAGCAGGGGTTGAAAAGAGCCAGGAATTGACCCAAAATGGCCAATAAACTACAAGTTGCTGGGCTGGAACCAATCCTCTAGGGACAAATAGGTTGCTCAGTGCTCCCCACTCCCACTGGTGAACAAAGAAGCTTCCTCTTATCCAAATAAGGATATGGATAGCACAGGAACTAAGACAAAGCCCAGAGATCAGCAAAATCTGAAGACTGGACTATTCTAGTTCAGAAAAGCGGGAAAACAAAGATATTTTTTTTGTTTTTTTCTTTTTACAGAGACAGAAGAAAAAGATACAGTATCAAACAGTAAATGCTATAAAACGGCTAGCGCACTTGAGTGTGTGAAAAGCAGGAAAACAAGGATATCTGGGGACCTAAGTAGATAGTAAACTCTCCTTTGATAATCACATTGCCAAAGTGGTTAGAAATTCTTTCTAAGTGGCACACCTTATCACAAAAGGGTTCACACCCAGATCAAAAGAGGTCATTGTGCCCCTGTACTCATCGCTCATCAGACCCATCATAGACTACAATGCCCCATTTGGGATGTATCTTACAAGACACCTGCAACAGCTGGAAAGACCACAGAAGTACCTCACCAAGAGGATCACTGGCCTCAAACAGATGTCTTATGCAGCTCAAATGAAGAAACTCCAGCTGTACTCGGTTGCATACCGCCTACTCAGAGGTGATCTCTGCCTGACATACAAGGCCATGTCCAACCCAGAACTGATCGACATGCTCCACCTAAAGAAAAGTTTATCTCCTTGAGCCACACACTCTAGGGATCTAAACCTCACCACAACAATAAATAGGACGTGCTGGAGGGATAGATTCCTGTCACAGAGACTTCTCATGCTTTGGAACAAGATTCCAATCTACATTAGGCAGAGCTCCTCGCTAACACTCTTTAAGAGAAACCTTGACGAGTGGATGGGAAACAGAAAGTTTACCCCGGGATCACTTCAGTGGCTCTGCTGGACAGAGGCACAGGGAACTAATCTAAGGGGTGGTGAAAGCCAACACATTCTGGCTAGGCTTATAAATGCCTTCGGGCAGATAGCCTAGTACCTACCTATGAACCTAACAATAATGAAAGCACAACGCAAAAACAAGGCAAGATGTGTAAATCTGTAGCAAACAATGGCACAATGTATAAACGAGGAAAGATTCATAAATGGCTAAAAATCATGAGGGGACAATGCATCAATGAGGCAAGATTTATAAATGTCTAACAATGATAAAACACAAATCATAAAAGAGAAAGATTTATGAATTCTAACATTGATGAAGGCACAATGTATAAACGAGGCAAGATGTATGAATTTCTGACAAACGATGGCACAATGCATAAAAAAGGAAAGATTCATAAATTTCTAATAATGATGAGAGCACAAAGCATAAACAAGGCAATATTTATAAATGTCTTACAATGATGAAGGCACAATGCATACAGAAGGCAAGAGTTATAAATTTCTAACAAGATGTACATGATTAAGGCACAATGTATAAACGAGGGAAAATTTCTAAATGTCTAACAATGATGAAGGCACAATGCATACAGAAGGCAAGAGTTATAAATTTCTATCAGTGATGAGGGCACACTGCATAAACAAGGCAAGATATAAAAATGTCAAACAATCATGAAGGGACAATGCATGAAAGAGGCAAGATGTATAAATGTCTAACAGTGATGAAGGCACAAAGCATAAATGAGGCAAGAGTTATACATTTTTAACAGTGATAAGGGCAGAATGCATAAATGAGGCAAGATTTATAAATGTCTTATAATGATGAAAGTCTAACAATGATGAAGCCACAAAGCATAAACAAGGCACAATTTATAATTTTCTACAAAAGTGAGGGCACACAGCATAAATGAGGCAAGATTTATACATGTCTGAAAATGATGAAGGCATAATGCATAAACGAGGCAAGATTTATAAATGTCTAACAATGATGAAGGAACACTGGATAAACAAGGCAAAATTTATAAATGTCTAACAGTGATGATGGCACAATGCATAAATAAGGCAAGATTTATAAATATCCAACAAGGATGAAGACACAAATGCATAAATGAGCAAGATTTATAAATGCGTAACAATGATGAAGGCACAAGACATACAAGAAGCAAGATTTATGAATGTCTAACAATGAGGAAGATGCAATGCATAAACCAGGCTAAATTTATAAAAGGCTAATGATGCGGGTCCAATGCATAAGCAAGCAAGATGTATCAATGTCTAACAATGATGACAGAACAATGTGCAACTGAGGCAGGATTTATAAATGTCTAACAATCATGAGGGCACAATGCGTAAACAAGGCAAGATTTATAACCATCTGACAATAATGAAGGCACAGTGCATAAATGAGGCAAGATTTATAAATGTGTAAAAATGATGAAGGCAAAAGACATACAAGAGGCAAGATTTATGAATGTCTAACAATGAGGGAGAGGCAATGCATAAATGAGGCAAGATTTATAAAAGTCTAACAATGGTGAGGGTTCAATGCTTAAGTGAGCAAGATGTATCAATGTCTAGCAATGATGAAGACAAAGAGCATAAAAGAGGCAATATTTGTCAGTGTCTAATGATGATAGAACAATGTGCAATTGAGGCAGGATTTATAGATGTCTAACAATCATGAGGGTACAATGCGTAAACAAGGTAGGATTTATAACCATCTAACAATGATATAGGCACAGTGCATAAATGAGCCAATATTTATACTTTTCTAACAATGATGAAGGCACAATGCATCAATGAGGCAAGATTTGTAAATGTCTAATGATGATAAAACACAAAGCATAAAAGAGCAAGATTTATAAATGTCTAACAATCATGAGAACAATGATGAAGGCACAATGCATAAACAATGCAAGATTTAAAAATGCCTAACAATGATGAAGGCACAATGCATAAACAAGGCAAGATTTATACATCTCTTGCATGATGATGGCACAATACATAAATACGACAAGATTTATATATATCCAACAATGATGAACGCACAATGCATAAAAAAGTTAGGATTTGTAAATGTGTAACAATGATGAAGGCACAAGGCATACAAGATGCAAGATTTATGAATGTTTAACAATGAGGAAGAGGCAATGCATAAACGAGGGAAGATTTATAAAAGTCTAACAATGATGAGGATTCAATGCAGAAGCAAGCAAGATTTATCAATGTCTAACGATGAAGGCAAAGAGCATAAAAGAGGCAATATTTATCAGTGTCTCATGATGATAGCACAATGTGCAACTTAGGCAGGATTTATAAATGTCTAACAATCATGAGGGCATAACACGTAAACAAGGCAAGATTTATAACCATCTGACAATTAATAAGGCGCAATGCATAAACTAGGCAAGAGTTATAAATGTTTAGCAATGATAAAGCACAATACATAAATGAGGCAATATTTATACATTTCTAACAATGATGAAGGCACAATGCATCAATGAGGCAAGATTTGTAAATGTCTAACAATGATAAAACACAAAGCATAAAAGAGCAAGATTTATAAATGTCTAACAATGATGAAGGCACAATGTGTAAATGAAGTAAGATTTATAAATGTCTTACAATGACGAAGGCATAATGTATAAACAAGGCATGATTTATAAATTTCTAACAATGATGAAGACGCAATACATAAATGAGGCATGATTTATAAATTTCTAACAACGAGGAAGGAAGAATGCATGAATGAGGCAAGATTTACAAATGTCTAACAATGATAAAGGCACAATGCATACAAGAGACAAGAGTTACAAATGCCTAACAATGATAAAGGCACAATGCATACAAGAGACAAGAGTTACAAATGCCTAACAATGATGAATGCAAACAGCATAAATGAGGCAAGATTTATAAATGTCTAACAATGCTGAAGAGATAACGGATAAAAGAGTCAAGATTTTAAACGTCTAACAATGATGAAGACACAATGCATAAACGAGGCATGATTTATAAATGTCTAACAATGATGAAGAAATAACGGATAAAAGAGCCAAGATTTTAAATGTTTAACAATGATGACGGCACAATGCATAAACGAGGCAAGATGTATAAATTTGTGGCAAAAGATGATGGCACAATGCATAAACGAGGAAAGATTCATAGATGGCTAACAATCAGGAGGGGACAATGCATAAAAGAGGCAAGATTTATAAATGTCTAACACTGATGACGGCACAATGCATAAACGAGGCAAGATGTATGAATTTCTGAAAAATGATTGCACAATGCAGAAACGAGGAAAGATTCATAAATTTCTAACAATGATGAGGGCACAAAGCATAAATAAGTCAAGCTTTATAAATGTCTTACAATGATGAAGGCACAATGCATACATGAGGCAAGAGGTACTTGATTAGGACCCAATGCATAAACGAGGAAAGATTCATACATTTCTAACAATGACAAAGGAACAATGCATAAATGAGTCAAGATTTATAAATTTCTATCAATCATGAAGGGACAATGCATCAAAGAGGCAAGATTTCTAAATTTCTAACAATGATGAGGGCACAATGCATAAACAAGGCAAGATATGTAAGTGTCAAACAATCATGAAGGGATAATGTACAAAAGAGGTAAGATTTATAAATGTCTAACAGTGATAACAGCACAATACATAAATAAGGCAAGATTTATAAATATCCAACAATGATGAAGACACAATGCATAAACAAGGCAAGATTTATAAATGTTTACAAACGAAGGCACAATGCATAAACGAGGCAAGATGTATAAATTTCTAACAAACGATAATGGCACAATGCATAAACGAGGAAAGATTCATCAATTTCTAACAATGATGAAGGCACAATGCATAAACGAGGAAAGATTTATAAAAGTCTAACAATCATGAAGGGACAAAGCATAAAAGAGGCAAGATTTAAAAATGTCTAACAGTAATGAAGGCACAATGCATAAACGAGGCAAGAGTTATAAATTTCAAACAATGATGAGGGCACAATGCATAAATGAGGCAAGATTTATAAATGTCTTATAATGATGAAATTCTAACAAAACTGAAGCCACAATGCATACATAAGGCACAATTTATATATTTCTACAAAAGTGAGGGCACACAGCATAAATGAGGCAAGATTTATAAATGTCTTAAAATGATGAAGGCATTATGCTTAAACGAGGCAAGATATAAATGTGTAACAATGATGAAGTCACAAGACATACAAGAGGCAAATGTGTAACAATGATGAAGTCACAAGACATACAAGAGGCAAGATTTATAAAAGGCTAACAATGATGAGGGTCCAATGCATAAGCGAGCAAGATGTATCAATGTCTAACAATGATGATAGAACAATGTGCATATAGGCAGGATTTATAAATGTCTAACAATCATGAGGACACAATGCGTAAACAAGGCAAGATTTATAACCATCTGACAATAATGAAGGCACAGTGCATAAACGAGTCAAGATTTATAAATGAGTAAAAACGATGAAGGCAAAAGACATACAAGAGGCAAGATTTATGAATGTCTAACAATGAGGAAGAGGCAATGCATAAACGAGACAAGATTTATAAATGTCTAACGATGATGAGGGTTCAATGCTTAAGCGAGCAAGATGTATCAATGTCTAACAATGCTGAAGACAAAGAGCATAAAAGAGGCAATATTTGTCAGTGTCTAACAATGATAATAGAACAATGTGCAATTGAGGCAGAATTTATAGATGTCTAACAATCATGAGGGCACAATGTGTAAACAAGGCAAGATTTATAACCATGTGACAATGATAAAGGCACAATGCATAAACTAGGCAAGAGTTATAAATGTCTAACAATAATGAAGGCACAATGCATAAATGAGCCAAGATTTATACATTTCTAACAATGATGAAGGCACAATGCATCAATGAGGCAAGATTTGTAAATGTCTAACAATGATAAAACACAAAGCATAAAAGAGCAAGATTTATAAATGTCTAACAATCATGAGAACAATGATGAAGGCACAATGCATGAACAAGGCAAGATTTATAAATATGTAACAATGGTGAAGGCACAATGCATAAACAATGCAAGATTTAAAAATTACTAACAATGATGAAGGCACAATGAATAAACAAGGCACGATTTATAAATGTCTTACAATGATGAAGGCACATTGCATAAATGAGGCAAGATGTATAACTTTCTGACAAATGATTAGGGTACAATGCATAAACAAGGCAAGATTTATAAATGTCTAACAAAGATGAGAACACAGTGCATAAACTAGGCAAGATTTATAAATGTCCAACAATGATGAAGGTGCAAACCTTAAATGACGCAAGATTTATAAATGTCCAACAATGATGAAGGCACAAACCTTAAATGACGCAAGATTTATAAATGTCCATCAGTCATGAAGGCACAATGTGTAAATGAAGTAAGATTTATAAATGTCTTACAATGATGAAGGCATATTTATTTATTTTTCTTTTACTTATTTATTTTACATTTGTTAACCAGGTTAGTTTGGTTGAGCTTTTGGCTCATTTTCAGCAGAGAACAGGGAGAAAAGCTCCTCAGAAGTAGAAAACAATGTATTAAATTTTAGTAGCACAGTAGTAATAATCAGCTATAGGATCTTAGAAGCAGAGACCTGGAGAGAAAAAGCTCCTCAGGCAATTCAATTATACAGAGTATTGACAATTGGCAGACAAGTATGTGAGTTGTTACAAACAAGGTTTTAAACAGTTAGCATAATAAAATGTGACTAGTTACAATATTATTTAAGCTGCTTAGAGCAAAATTAATAGTTAGGAAGATGTTTATTTAAAGTGGGTAGGATCGAGTTGTATAGGAGTTTGGAAACAAGAAGGGAAAGTAAGAATGGCTAGTAGGAGCTGTAGGAGAGGTAGAGTACAGGAGACAGACTAGACAGGTAGGTTGTGTTGAGACTGTAAGAATTAAGAGTGGTCGGAGATAGAGGAAGGGAAGAGGTAGAAGAGGCAGGGGAATAGTGTTAGAGATATAGGAGAGGTAGAGTACAGGAGACAGACTAGACAGGTAGGTTGTGTTGAGACTGTAAGAATTAAGAGTGGTCGGAGATAGAGGAAGGGAAGAGGTACAAGAGGCAGGGGAATAGTGTTAGAGATATAGGAGAGGTAGAGTACAGGAGATAGACTAGACAGGTAGGTTGTGTTGAGACTGTAAGAATTAAGGGTGGTCGGAGATAGAGGAAGGGAAGAGGTAGAAGAGGCAGGGGAATAGTGTTAGAGATATAGGAGAGGTAGAGTACAGGAGACAGACTAGACAGGTAGGTTGTGTTGAGACTGTAAGAATTAAGAGTGGTCGGAGATAGAGGAAGGGAAGAGGTAGAAGAGGCAGGGGAATAGTGTTAGAGATATAGGAGAGGTAGAGTACAGGAGATAGACCAGACAGGTAGGTTGTGTTGAGACTGTAAGAATTAAGAGTGGTCGGAGATAGAGGAAGGGAAGAGGTAGAAGAGGCAGGGGAATAGTGTTAGAGATATAGGAGAGGTAGAGTACAGGAGATAGACTAGACAGGTAGGTTGTGTTGAGACTGTAAGAATTAAGAGTGGTCGGAGATAGAGGAAGGGAAGAGGTAGAAGAGGCAGGGGAATAGTGTTAGAGATATAGGAGAGGTAGAGTACAGGAGACAGACTAGACAGGTAGGTTGTGTTGAGACTGTAAGAATTAAGAGTGGTCGGAGATAGAGGAAGGGAAGAGGTAGAAGAGGCAGGGGAATAGTGTTAGAGATACATTAAGAGTGAGGTGGTGAAAGGATGGTGGTTTCAGGGTTGTTGGCTACAGTGGCAAGACCACTTTGTTTTTAGGTATTTCATTGTGGCTAATTTGAAACTTTTACTATGCTGGAGGGATTTTATTTCCAAGAGGAGTTGGTTCCAGGATGTAGCTGGGTTATAGTTATAGAGAACGCAGCCTATTTTGGTTTTGGGTTTGTAGATGTCTAATAATTCTTGATTTGAGCTGTGTAGCATCCCAGCAGGCAACATTTGGATATGATAGTGGAGAGGCTGGGGCAGAAGGAGGGTAGATAGAGGATAGAGTGGATGATTTGTGGTTGGTATAGTTGGAGCAGCTGAGGGAATTCTACCCAGTCTAGTTGCTGTAGTGCTAAGCAGTGGTGTGACTTGTAGGTTTGGTTAGCTGCAAATCTGGTGATCTTATTATAGGTAGTTTCAAGCTTGGAAATAAGTGTAGAATTTAGGTTTGTGAATATGTGGCAACTGTACAGGAGTGTTGGGAGTAATAAAGCCTGGGAGATAGTTATTTGGGCAGTGTTAGTTAAGTATTTTTTGCTATGTTAAAGTTTCTGATGAGTTCTTTTTACCGAGTTAGTAACATGGAGATCAAATTTAAGCTGATCATCTATTGTAACACCTAGCAATTTAGTACTAGATTCAGCTGAGATGAGAGTGTTATTGCAGGATAAGATGGTAAACATACTTTTGAGTGTGGTGATGTTTTTAGAGAGGAAGAGTAGGAGCTTAGTTTTTTTTTGGATTAAGTATTGCTTTGTTATCACTAAGCCAAGTCTCAATGGTGTGGAATGATGCCTGGGTAGTTGAATAGAGGTCAGTTGGGCTGTCAGAAATGGTTATAACAGTTGACTCATCAGCATATTGCACAAGAGATGACTGGGGACAAGAGGAGTAGAGCAAGTTGGTGAAAATATTAAAGAGTAGTGTTCCACGTATGGACCCTTGGGGGACTCCCATTTGTACAGTGAGAGGGGAGGATAGTGCAGAGAGCCATTTAACTGATTGCAGGTGGGTAGAGAGATAGCTGGAGAACCAGGAGATAGTAGGGGGAGAGAAATGTAAGCTAGTGAGTTTATCTAGAAGGTGTGGGTGAGAGGCAGTGTCAAAGGCTTTAATAAGGTCAAGGAATAGGCATGAGATAAGTTTATTGTTATCAGGAGCTAGGCAGACTATGTTGATGAATGATATGAGTGCAGTAGTTGTACTATGCTTGGGACGGAAACCATGCTGTGTGAATGTGAGAAGGTTTTCCTGGTGAAGGTAATGCATTACCTGCTTGTGAATGCATTTCATTGCATTGGATTTTTGAGAGTGGAGAGAGTATGGCAATCGGTCTGAAGTTGGATATGTCTGAGGAGTTGCCCCCTTTCTGAATGGGTAGAGTAAAGTAAAGAAATTCTTCCATACAGTGGGGACATAGGATTCAGAAATGGATCGGTTGATTAAGATGGATACAGGATAGGCAAGAGGTTCAGAGGCAATCTGCAGGAAGTAAGAGGGTAAGCTTGTCAACAGATGGGGAGCAAGGTTTAAGTTTAGAGAGTAATGACTTTACATAGTTAGTTGATACTGCTTTTAGAGTGGAGGAGTTCAGAGGGTTTGGAAGAGTTATAGAGTTTGTGGGGGTGCTAGTGTTGTTTCTGGGGGGAGAGAATGTATTATGGAGGTTATTGAGTTTGTAAAATGATTGTTAAATTTGTTGGCTATGTCTTCAGGGGTTGCACTGGGACATGGGTAAGAGAGGAAGGGTTTCCTGGATGCACAGTCTGTTTAATAGAGCTCCAGAATTTCTTTGGGTCTGATTTAAGAGTAGAGGGAGGATTTGTATAGAAGTTTATTTTGTCATAGAGGATGATTTTTTTATTTTATTTCTGAGTTCTTTATATTTCTGAAGAAGAGAAGGGGTTCTAGTTTTAGTCCACATTTTCCAAATCGTATCCCGGTTTTTCATGAGGGTCTGGTAGATTTAGTGAGTCAGGGAGCAGTATTAGATTTTATTCTAATTGTGTGAAGAGGAGCAAGGGAGTTAAGAATGTTAAGGAATGTAGTGTTGAAGGAGTGGACAGCTTCATGTAAAGAAAGAGTGGTGAGGTAAGACCAGTTAATTTTGGAGAGTTGGTGAATAAACGTTTTAGGACAGAAATGAGAAAGTGAGCGGGTGGTAATAAATTTGTTAGGTTTGGTAAGGTGGGGAGTATGTCTGGTAACTGTTATAGGGCAGTGGTCACTGAGGGCATTTGTAAGGGTTTGGGAGTTATGATAGTTTTGAGGGTGGGAGACCAATATCCAGTCAAGAAGAGAGCTAAGTAGGTGCGATTTATTAATGTAGGTTGGGGTTGTGATTAGCTGCTCAAACCCATGTAGGTTTATGCAGGAAGTAGTGCTGGGAGCTTGTATTGTCAGCCAATCAATATTTACATCTCCCAGTATAATTATTTCATTGTGGATGGTATGTGAGAGGTGAGATAGGATGTTTTCAAGTATGTTAATATTATTGCAAGGGGGAATATAGATTGCTGTGAAAGTTATGGTGTTGAAACTGTTAAGTTTGAAGTTGGTCAGTAGGAGTTCAGCTGGTGAGAAGGAGGGTAAGTCTAGTGTGGGACTGATTTGGGAGGGACAAGTAGAGTATGGAGACTCCTCCTCCTTTTCTTTTAGGCCGATCTAATCTAATGATATTATCGCCAGGAGGGATGATTTCACTATCCAGATGGTGTGGTTTTAACCATGTTTCAGTTAGGGTAACTATGTCAGGAGTATAGTTAACTATCCACGCATGGAGTTCTTGAACTTTATTTACAAGACTCCTGATGTTGATAGAGCAGACTTGTACTTGTTTTGTGGTTGGAGGGGTTGGCAGGTTTAGATACAGGGGGGTTATTGTTCAGGGTAGTGTCAGTAGGACCTGGGTTAGGATGAATGTCACCAGATAGAAGCAGAGGTTTGTAATGGGGTTTTAATTTGAGTAAGTAGACTTTGTTTTTTTGCTTTAAAGGGGCGGGGGAGATATTTTTATTTTAGGAATGGGAGTGGTGGGGGGAAGGATGGAGGGACAAATTAGTAGATAGGGTTGTGGTGTAGTACTTGAGTTAAGAGTGGTGTCCGAGGGATGGAAATAGGGAGTTGGTAATTGTGAGTGATAGGAGGTGAGGTGATAGAGTATAAGGAGTAGAGAAGGTAAGAGTACAGTTTGAGTTGTAAGAGACATGTCACTTTATGGGATGTAGAACAGAGGATGAGAGGAAGGGGTGGGAGTAAGGTATCAGATCCTCAGTCTTTGATAGTGGATAGTAGGTAAGTGTGGGGAGGAGCAAAGAAGGGATGTAGTATGAGAACAGGAAATAGAGGGGTGGGGGATTTGGAAGGAAGTGAGGGAGTGTGGTTGTGTGGATAGGAATAAAGGTAATGATATGGGGGTGGGTGGGAGAAGAGCAAAGAGAGCGGGGCTACACCTTCCAGTTCTATCAGCTAGTCTAGGGACAATTACATGCTACACCTGGCGGGTTTTCAGCTGCAATTAGAGCAAATATGGCTTCCAGGGTTTTTAAAACCTTTGGTGTGTTGTAACTAAGCAATCACTTGGGGGTGGGGGGAGGGAGGGAAACCATCAATTGGAATTTAAAGTAGCAGGGGTTAATCCAAGGCACTCTGCTAACCTAGCTAATTATCAAAGGACAGCCAAGGAAATAAGGTAAACATACAGGACTGGAAGGTTTCTCCAAGAAAAACTGTGTGTGGGAGTACACCACAGGTAGACGTTGTATGCTGCTTGCTAGTTTACAAAGGCAGATTTTATTCTCTTTTATATTTGTATTCCCCTTTGCTCATTGTTTGCTGCACACAACGTATCTAAAGATAAAAGCAGCTGGAGACTTTGCACCTCTGTTTGGTGTTTAGTGAAGAACAAGTATCGAGGAGAGGGACTGATGGCTATGACTATTGACAGGGGCTAAGTACCTTAACATACAACAAATTATCAACAGTGGCATGGATTAAAGGGGTGGGGCTGGGCTAAGAGGAAGAAGGTTTGCAGCTGTTGCCCCTGGGGTATGCAAACTAGCTGACTGTAACAGATTTTAACAAGGCATAACAGTAGTCACAAAAGCTGGCACCTACACTACACAAGCGGCAACAACAAGGTTCCTGGAGTTAAACCTGGGGCTGCAGTCTATTTTTGGATGACTGCTGGTTAGAGTTTTCTTTGCTTTTAGCTGGAGTAAGAGGATTCCTGGCTCACACAAGCGGGGGGGGGCAAAGCGATCAGGTCCTCAGTGGCTTAGAGATGCTACACCTGGAGGGCTGAATAATGCATAAACGAAGCATGACTTATAAATTTATAACAATGATGAAGGCACAATGCATGAATGAGGCAAGATTTATAAATGTCTAAGAATGACGAAGGCACAATGCATACAAGAGACAAGAGTTATAAATGCCTAACAATGATGAATGCAAACAGCATAAATGAGGCAAGATTTATAAATGTCTAACAATGCTGAAGAGAAAGCGGATAAAAGAGCCAAGATTTTAAATGTCTAACAATGATGAAGACACAATGCATATATGAAGGAAGATTTATAAATGTCTAACAATGATGAAGGCACAATGCAAAAAAGAGGCAAGATCTATAAATTTGTAACAAACAATGCATAAACAAGGAAAGATTCTTAAATGGCTAACAATCATGAGGGGACAATGCATAAAAGAGGCAAGATTTATAAATATCTAACAATGATGTAGGCACAATGCATAAACAAGGAAAGATTCATAAATTTCTAACAATGATGAAGACAATGCATAAACACAAGATTTATAAATGTCTAACAATAATGAAGGCACAATACATAAACAAGGCAATATTTATAAATGTCTTACAATGTTGAAGGCACAATGCATACATGAGGCAAGATGTACATGATTAGGGCACAATGCATAAATGAGGAAAGATTCATAAATGTCTTATAATGATGAAAGTCTAACAGTGGTGAAGCCACAATGTATAAACAAGGCACAATTTATAAATTTCTACAAAAGTGAGGGCACACAGCATAAAAAAGGCAAGATTTATAAATGTCTTAAAATGATGAGGGCATAATGCCTAAACAAGGCAAGATATATAAATGTCTAACAATGATAAAGGAACACTGGATAAACAAGGCAAGACTTAGAAATGTCTAACAGTGATGATGGCACAATGCATAAATAAGGCAAGATTTATAAATATCCAACAATAATGAAGACACAATGCATAAACGAGGCAATATTTATCAATGTATAATGATGATAGAGCAATGTGCAAATGAGGCAGGATAAATGTCTAACAATCATGAGGGCACAATGCATAAACAAGGCAAGACTTATAACCATCTGACAATAATGAAGGCACAGTGCATAAACGAGGCAAGATTTATAAATTTGTAAAAAATGATGAAGGCAAAAGACATACAAGAGGCAAGATTTATGAATGTCTAACAATGAGGAAGAGGCAATGCATAAATGAGGCAAAGTCCAATAATGGTGAGGGTTCAATGCTTAAGCGAGCAAGATGTCTCAACGTCTAACAATGATGAAGACAAAGAGCATCAAAGAGGCAATATCTGTCAGTGTCTAACAATGATGATAGAACAGTGTGCAACTGAGGCAGGATTTAAAGATGTAACAATCATGAAGGCACCATGCGTAAACAAGGCAAGATTTATAACCCTCTGACAATGATGAGGGCACAATGCATAAACTAGGCAAGAGTTATAAATGTCTAACAATGATGAAGGCACAATGCATAAATGAGGCAATATTTATACATTTCTAACAATGATGAAAGCACAATGCATCAAAGAGGCAAGATTTATAAACGTCTAACAATGATAAAACACAAAGCATAAAAGAGCAAGATTTATAAACGTCTAACAACGATAAAACACAAAGAATAAAAGAGCAAGATTTATGAATGTCTAACAATCATGAGAACAATGATGAAGGCACAATGCATGAACAAGGAAAGATTTATAAATATCTAACAATGGTGAAGGCACAATGCATAAATAAGGCAAGATGTATACATTTCTTACAAATGATTAGGGCACAATGCATAAACAAGGAAAGATTCATGAATTTCTAACAATGATGAAGGCACAATGGATAAACGAGGAAAGATTTATAAAAGCCTAACAATCATGAGGAGACAATGCAAGGCAAGATTTATAAATGTCTTATAATGATGAAATTCTAACAATGGTGAAAGCACAATGCATAAACAAGACACAGTTTATAAATTTCTACAAATGTGAGGGCACAGAGCATAAATGAGGCAAGATTTATAAATGTCTTAAAATAAGGAAGGCATAATGCATAAATAAAGCAAGATTTATACATTTCTAACAATGCTAAAGGCACAATTCGAAAACAAGGCAAGATTTATAAATCTCTTACAATGATGATGGTGTAATGCATAAAAACGGCAAGATTTATATATATCCAACAATGATGAAGGCACAATGCATAAATGAGGTAAGATTTCCAAATGTGTAACGATGAAGGCAGAAGACATACAAGATGCAAGGAGGAAGAGGCAATGCATAAACATGGGAAAAGTTATAAAAGTCTAACAATTATGAGGATTCAATGCATAAGCAAGCAAGATTTATCAATATCTAATGATGAAGGCAAAGAGCATAAAAGAGGCAATATTTATCAATGTCTAACAATGATGATAGCACAATGTACAACTGAGGAGGATTTATAAATGTCTAACAAACATGAAGGCACAACGAGTAAACAAGGCAAGATTTATAACCATCTGACAATGAATAAGGCACAATGCATAAACTAGGCAAGAGTTATAAATGTCTAACAATGATGAAGGCATAATGCTTAAACGAGGCATGATTTATAAATTTCTAATAATGATGAAGGCACAATGCATAAATGAGGTAAGATTTATACATTTCTAACAATGAGGAAAGAAGAATGCATCAACGAGGCAAGATTTACAAATGTCTAACAATGATAAAGGCACAATGCATACAAGAGACGAGTTATAAATGCCTAACAATGATGAATGCAAATAGCATAAATGAGGCAAGATTTATAAATGTCTAACAATGTTGAAGAGATAACGGATAAAACAGCCAAGATTTTAAACGTCTAACAATGATGAAGACACAATGCATAAAAAAGGAAGATTTATAAATGTCTAACAATGATGAAGGCACAATGCATAAACATGGCAAGATTTAGATTTATAATTCTCTAACAATGATGAAGGCACAATACATAAATGAGGCAAGAGATACAAATTTCTAACAATCATGAGGATACAATGCATAAATGAGGCAAGATTTATAAATGTCTAACAGTGATGAAGGCACAATGCAAAAACATGGCAAGATGTATAAATTTGTAACAAACAATGATGGCACAATGCATAAACAAGGAAAGATTCATAAATGCATAACAATCGTGAGGGGACAATGCATAAAAGAGGCAAGATTTATAAATGTCTAATAATGATGAAGGCACAATGCATAAATGAGGCAAGATGTATAAATTTCTAACAAACAATGATGGCACAATGCATAAACAAGGAAAGAGTCATAAATTTCTAACAATGATGAGGGCCCAAAGCATAAAACACGGCAAGATTTATAAATGTCTACAGTGGTGAATGCACAATGCATAAACAAGCAAGATTTATAAATGTCTAACAATGATGAAGGCACAATGCGTAAACGTGGCAAGATTTATAAAAGTCTAACAATCACGAAGGGACAATACATCAATGAGGCAAGATTTCTAAATGTCTGACAATGATGAAGGCACAATGCATACAGAAGGCAAGAGTTATACATTTCTAATAACAATGAGGGCACAATACATAAACAAGGCACAAATAGGGCAAGATTTATAAATATCCAACAAGGTTGAAGACACAATGCATAAACGAGGAAAGATTTATAAATGTGTAACAATGATGAAGGCACAAGACATACACGAGGCAAGATTTATGAATGTCTAACAATGAGGAAGATGCAATGCATAAACAAGGCAAGATTTATAAAAGGCTAACAATGATGAGGGTCCAATGCATAAGCGAGCAAGATGTATAAATGTCTAACAATGATGATAGAACAATGTGCAATTGAGGCAGGATTTATAAATGTTTAACAATCATGAGGGCACAATACGTAAACAAGGCAAGATTTATAACCCTATGACAATAACGAAGGCACAGTGCAACAATGAGACAAGATTTATAAATGTGTAAAAATTATGAAGGCAAAAGACATACAAGAGACACGATTTATGAATGTCTAACAGTGACGAGGGCTCAATGCTTAAGCGAGCAAGATGTATCAATGTCTAACAATGATGAAGACGAGCATAAAAGAGGCAATATTTGTCAGTGTCTAACAATGATGATAGAACAATGTGTAATTGAGGCAGGATTCATAGATGTCTAACAATCATGAGGGCACCATGCGTAAACAAGGCAAGATTTATAACCATCAGACAATGATGAAGGCACAATGCATAAATGAGCCAAGATTTATATATTTCTAACAATGATAAAGGCACAATGCATCAATGAGGCAAAAATTGTAAATGTCTAAGAATGATAAACCACAAAGCATAAAAGAACAAGATTTATAAATGTCTAACAATCATGAGAACAATGATGAAGGCACAATGCATGAACAAGGCAAGATTTATAAATATGTAACAATGGTGAAGGCACAATGCATAAACAATGCAAGATTTAAAAATTATTAACAATGATGAAGGCACAATGAATAAACAAGGCACGATTTATAAATGTCTTACAATGATGAAGGCACAATGCATAAATGAGGCAAGATGTATAACTTTCTGACAAATGATTAGGGTACAATGCATAAACGAGGAAAGATTCATGAATTTCTAACAATGATGAAGGCACAATGCATAAACGTGGCAAGATTTACAAATCTTTAACAGTGATGAAGGCACAGTGCATAAATTAGGCAATATTTATAAATGTCTAACAATGATGAAGGCACAATGTGTAAATGAAGTAAGATTTATAAATGTCTTACAATGATGAAGGCATAATGCATAAACAAGGCATGATTTATACATTTCTAACAATGATGAAGGCACAATGCATAAATGAGGCATGATTTATAAATTTCTAACAATGAGGAAGGAAGAATGCATGAATGAGGCAAGATTTGTTAATGTCTAACAACGAGGAAGGAAGAATGCATCAACGAGGGAAGATTTATACATGTTTAACAATGCTGAAGATATAACGGATAAAAGAGCCAAGATTTTAAACGTCTAACAATGATGAAGACAGAATGCATAAATGAAGGAAGATTTATAAATGTCTAACAATGATGAAGGCACAATGCAAAAACGAGGCAAGATGTATACATTTTTAGCAAACAATGGCACAATGCATAAACGAGGAAAGATTCATAGATGGCTAACAATCATGAGGGGGCAATGCATAAAAGAGGCAAGATTTATAAATGTCTAGCAATGATGAAGGCACAATGAATACACAAGGCAAGATTTATAAATGTCTTACAATGATGAAGGCAGAATGCATACATGAGGCAAGATGTACAAGATTAGGGCACAATGCATAAACAAGGAAAGATTCATAAATTTCTAACAATGCATAAACGAGGAAAGATTTTTAAATCTCTAACAATGATGAAGGAGCAATGCATAAACAAGGTAAAATTTATAAAAGTCTAACAATCATGAAGAGACAATGCACAAAAGAGGCAAGTTTTCTAAATCTCTAACAATGATGAAGGCACAATGCATAAGGAAGGCAAGAGTTATAAATTTCTAACAATGATGAGGCAACAATGCATAAACAAGGCAAGATATATAAGTGTCAAACAATCATGAAGGGACAATGCATAAAAGAGGCAAGATGTATAAATGTCTAACAGTGATGAAGGCACAATGCATAAACATGGCAAGATTTAGATTTATAATTCTCTAACAATGATGAAGGCACAATACATAAATGAGGCAAGAGATACAAATTTCTAACAATCATGAGGATACAATGCATAAATGAGGCAAGATTTATAAATGTCTAACAGTGATGAAGGCACAATGCAAAAACATGGCAAGATGTATAAATTTGTAACAAACAATGATGGCACAATGCATAAACAAGGAAAGATTCATAAATGCATAACAATCGTGAGGGGACAATGTATAAAAGAGACAAGATTTATAAATGTCTAATAATGATGAAGGCACAATGCATAAATGAGGCAAGATGTATAAATTTCTAACAAACAATGATGGCACAATGCATAAATGAGGAAAGATTCATAAATTTCTAACAATGATGAGGGCCCAAAGCATAAAACATGGCAAGATTTATAAATATCTACAATGGTGAATGCACAATGCATAAACAAGCAAGATTTATAAATGTCTAACAATGATGAAGGCACAATGCCTAAACGTGGCAAGATTTATAAAAGTCTAACAATCACGAAGGGACAATACATCAATGAGGCAAGATTTCTAAATGTCTGACAATGATGAAGGCACAATGCATACAGAAGGCAAGAGTTATAAATTTCTAATAACAATGAGGGAACAATGCATAAACAAGGCACAAATAGGGCAAGATTTATAAATATCCAACAAGGTTGAAGACACAATGCATAAACGAGGAAAGATTTATAAATGTGTAACAATGATGAAGGCACAAGGCATACAAGAGACAAGATTTATGAATGTCTAACAATGAGGAAGATGCAATACATAAACGAGGCAAGATTTATAAAAGGCTAACAATGATGAGGGTCCAATGCATAAGCGAGCAAGATGTATAAATGTCTAACAATGATGATAGAACAATGTGCAATTGAGGCAGGATTTATAAATGTCTAACAATCATGAGGGCACAATGCGCAAACAAGGCAAGATTTATAACCCTATGACAATAATGAAGGCACAGTGCATCAATGAGACAAGATTTATAAATGTGTAAAATTTATGAAGGCAAAAGACATACAAGAGGCACGATTTATGAATGTCTAACAGTGAGTAAGAGGCAATGCACAAAACGAGGCAAGATTTATAAAAGTCTAACATTGACGAGGGCTCAATGCTTAAGTGAGCAAGATGTATCAATGTCTAACAATGATGAAAACAAGCATAAAAGAGGCAATATTTGTCAGTGTCTAACAATGATGATAGAACAATGTGTAACTGAGGCAGGATTCATAGATGTCTAACAATCATGAGGGCACCATGCGTAAACAAGGCAAGATTTATAACCATCAGACAGTGATGAAGGCACAATGCATAAATAAACCAAGATTTATGTATTTCTAACAATGATGAAGGCACAATGCATCAATGAGGCAAAAATTGTAAATGTCTAAGAATGATAAACCACAAAGCATAAAAGAACAAGATTTAAAAATGTCTAACAGTCATGAGAACAATGATGAAGGCACAATGCATGAACAAGGCAAGATTTATAAATATGTAACAATGGTGAAGGCACAATGCATAAACAATGCAAGATTTAAAAATTACTAACAATGATGAATGCACAATGAATAAACAAGGCACAATTTATAAATGTCTTACAATGATGAAGGCACATTGCATAAATGAGGCAAGATGTATAACTTTCTGACAAATGATTAGGGTACAATGCATAAACAAGGAAAGATTCATGAATTTCTAACAATGATGAAGGCACAATGCATAAACGTGGCAATATTTACAAATCTTTAACAGTGATGAAGGCACAATGCATAAACAAGGAAATATTTATAAAAGTTTAACAATGATGAGAGCACAGTGCATAAATTAGGAAAGATTTATAAATGTCTAACAATGATGAAGGCACAATGTGTAAATTAAGTAAGATTTATAAATGTCTTACAATGATGAAGGCATAATGCATAAACAAGGCATGATTTATAAATTTCTAACAATGATGAAGGCACAATGCATAAATGAGGCATGATTTATAAATTTCTAACAATGAGGAAGGAAGAATGCATGAATGAGGTAAGATTTGTTAATGTCTAACAACGAGGAAGGAAGAATGCTTCAACGAGGGAAGATTTATAAATGGTTAACAATGCTGAAGAGATAACGGATAAAAAAGCCAAGATTTTAAACGTCTAACAATGATGAAGACAGAATGCATAAATGAAGGAAGATTTATAAATGTCTTACAATGATGAAGGCACTATGCAAAAATGCAAAATATGCAAGATGTATACATTTTTAGCAAACAATGGCACAATGCATAAACGAGGAAAGATTCACAGATGGCTAACAATCATGAGGGGACAATGCATAAAAGAGGCAAGATTTATAAATGTCTAACAATGGCGAAGGCACAATGAATAAACAAGGCAAGATTTATAAATGTCTAACAATGGCGAAGGCACAATGAATAAACAAGGCAAGATTTATATATGTCTAACAGAAGGCACAATGCATAAACAAGGCAATATTTATAAATGTCTTACAATGATGAAGGCACAATGCATACATGAGGCAAGATGTACAAGATTAGGGCACAATGCATAAACAAGGAAAGATTCATAAATTTCTAACAATGCATAAACGAGGAAAGATTTTTAAATCTCTAACAATGATGAAGGCACAATGCATAAGGAAGGCAAAAGTTATAAATTTCTAACAATGATGAGGCAACAATGCATAAACAAGGCAAGATATATAAGTGTCAAATAATCATGAAGGGACAGTGCATAAAAGAGGCAAGATGTATAAATATCTAACAGTGATGAAGGCACAAAGCATAAACGAGGCAAGAGTTATAAATTTCTAACAATGATGAGGGCACAATGCATAAATGAAGGAAGATTTATAAATGTCTTACAATGATGAAGGCACTATGCAAAAATGCAAAATATGCAATATGTATACATTTTTAGCAAACAATGGCACAATGCATAAACGAGGAAAGATTCATAGATGGCTAACAATCATGAGGGGACAATGCATAAAAGAGGCAAGATTTATAAATGTCTAACAATGGCGAAGGCACAATGAATAAACAAGGCAAGATTTATAAATGTCTAACAATGGCGAAGGCACAATGAATAAACAAGGCAAGATTTATATATGTCTAACAGAAGGCACAATGCATAAACAAGGCAATATTTATAAATGTCTTACAATGATGAAGGCACAATGCATACATGAGGCAAGATGTACAAGATTAGGGCACAATGCATAAACAAGGAAAGATTCATAAATTTCTAACAATTCATAAACGAGGAAAGATTTTTAAATCTCTAACAATGATGAAGGCACAATGCATAAGGAAGGCAAAAGTTATAAATTTCTAACAATGATGAGGCAACAATGCATAAACAAGGCAAGATATATAAGTGTCAAATAATCATGAAGGGACAGTGCATAAAAGAGGCAAGATGTATAAATATCTAACAGTGATGAAAGCACAAAGCATAAACGAGGCAAGAGTTATAAATTTCTAACAATGATGAGGGCACAATGCATAAATGAAGCAAGATTTATAAATGTCTTATAATGATGAAAGTCTAACAATGGTGAAGCCACAATGCATAAACAAGGCACAATTTATAAATTTCTACAAACGTGAGGGACACAGCATAAATAAATCTCTTAAAATGATGAAGGCATAATGCATAAACGAGGCAAGATTTATAAATGTCTAACAATGATGAAGGAACACTGCATAAACATAAAAAGGATTTTCGACTGGAAACAAACTGCCTACCCTGCTTGGATTACTTTTAAATACTTAATTCTGTACAATATTTCAAATTATATATTTGTATTATTTTTTTGACTTAGGACGAATTTAAGTTCGCTACTTCTACTACCATTATTTGACCTGATTAAGATACAGTGAATAACTAGATATATATGGATTGAAAATCTTCCACACAGAGAAGTTTCTTACACTCTTTTGTTTTTGGACCCACAATACTTGTTTAGTGGGTTGTTTGAGGATTTGGGGATACCACAGTGAAGATTTATAAATGTATAACAATGATAAAAAGCACAATGCATAAAAGAGCAAGATTTATAAATGTCTAACAATCATGAGAGCACAATGCATAAGTGAGGGAAGATTTATAAATGTCTAATAATGATGAAGGCACAATGCACAAACAAGGCAAGATTTATAAACGCATAACAATGATGAGGGCATAAAGCATAAACAAGGCAAGATTTATAAATGTCTAACAATTATGAAGGCACGATGCATACAAGAGGCAAGATTTATAAATGTCAGTGATGAAGACAAAAGGCATAAAATGAGGCAAGATTTATAAATGACTAACAATGATGAAGGCACAATGTATAAATAAAGCAAGAGTTATAAATGACTTACAGTGATGAAGACAATGCATAAACAAGGAAAGATTCATAAATTTCTAACAATGATGAATGGCACAATGCATAAACAAAGCAAGATTTATACATATATGATGAAGGCACAATGCATAAACGAGGCAACATTTATAAATGTCTAACAATGATGAGGGCATAATGCATAAACGAGCTAAGATTTATAAATTTCTACCAATGACAAAAGCACAATGCATAAACAAAGCAAGACTTATGAATGTCTTACAATAATAAAGGCACATGAAATGAATGGAGTGACAAAGAGGGCATTTTGTAAATGCATTGAATAAGATATTGATGCAGATATCTCCTCCCTTGTAAATAACATAATGTCTATGTTTTCCTGCATTCCTTTTCCATATGTCTAATACATTTCTATACATTTTCCCATACTTCACTTTCTCGTCCTTTCTTACTTCATCTTGCCACTGAAAAAAATACTGTTTATATTTCTTTTTAAATTCAATCCAGTGATCAGACAAGTTTTTCTAGAAGTACTTGATGATTCTATGATCATTCTATAACTGCAGCACTTCCCACTCTCCAATTTCACCCCATAACTTCTTGTTTATTCTTTTTATTCCCTTTCCTGTTTTAACATATATTTTCCCATCATCTCCATTCATATTGTAAATGGTCTAAAACACCTGTTACACATGTTATCACCATCTGCTACCCTCAAGACTTCCAATAACAAAAAATAAGCGATTTCAGATCCAAGTGCCTCCCATCCATAAGTACACTGATTTTTGGTCCACACAGCTAATTTACCACACAGTATCATTTTCTGTATTTTTGCATATTTCCCTTTCTTTTCACATCTTCCCTTTAAATCACAATTAAATCTCCTGCAATTATAATATTCATGATACATACTACATACTTTAATATGTGGTGAAACCGATTATCATTTCCTTGCATATAATGCTATAATTCTACAAACATGTTCTCTCCACCTCACATCCAAGATAGCTAACCTTCCCATCCTTGCCAGTCTTACTCTTACAACTAGCATTTTCACTGTTTTTGCACACAACACAGCTCCAGAACAGCATTCACTAAGTTCCACCCCACAATTTTTGTTAGCAGTCTTTCTTCACTTGTCGGGAATCATACATCCTCTAACAGAGTAGCATCCACATCACATTTAACACACCATCACAGAATCCCTGTTCTTCTTACAATGTTAATGCTGTTCACATTTAATGAAAGCACTCAATTTATTTTTCTTTTTTTTTTTAACTGTAGGGGAGATATTTTTACATTTTCATTTTATTATGTTTTCTCTTTCTGAATATTTTTACGGGATTTGTGTACAAATAATCCATGAACCTCATGATCAAAATTTTCACTGGCCAAAATGTAAAATTCTTAGTGCCAATCCCTTTTGCAATCTCTCTCCTCCTTTTAACTCCTCCATATTTATCTTCAAAACAGTTTCTTCACCAAGTTTACCCTCTCCCCCTTTCTCTTCTTGTCCTTCCTCATGCATGTTTTTTTTTTTCATTATGTACTGTTTGCTTTTGACAGTTCATCTAAAAAGTTCACTTTTTTCTTACACAACCTGCATTCAGCCACACCCCTTCTTGCTGTATGTCATTTCTCCCCACACTGGTTACATTTAAGCACACACCTTCTTGCTGTGTGTCCTTTCTTCCCACACTGGTTATATTCAGGAACATACCCTCTTACTGTCACAGTCTTTTCTCCCATCACTGGTTACAATCAGGCACACACCTTCTTTCTGTATGTCCTTTGCCCCCACACTGGTAACACTGTATCTCATCACAATCCTTAACTAGAAAAAAAAAAGAACTATGATTTAGGCTAGCTAGCATACCTTAATGTCCATCTATGACCAAACACAAAAGTAACACTTGGCAAGTGTTTCACCAAGTGTTTTTTTTCACATTTCAAAACTGCTTCTAACCTCTACTGCATTCTATAAGTTTCACAGTGGCATCAACAATTTCACACAAAACTTGCATGCATTTTTAACATCATTTTCTTTCACTTCATCACTTCTAAACTGCAAAGTAACATTTTTTCTATTTAAGTTACTGTTATAAGACAAATAACTATTCCATGGATAAATGTCCTTCTTTTCATTACACAGTTCTTGAAATTTTAGCAGTCCCTCAGTTTCAAATGTTAAGTCACAAAATATCTCTAGCCCTGTACATATAAAATACCAAATTTCTTGAGCTTTAAATCCCAGAACAATTACCAAATATCCCATACATAATATCTATTACAGTGTTGCTTTTGTTCTTATTCTCACAATTGGCCTTCTCTTTTTTTAAAAAACAGATTTATGTACAGTTTGTTGCTGCTTTCCTTTGTTGCCTGCTATCACTGCTGCTTAAATGCTAACTTCTGCATTCTTTGCTGCCACATCACCTGGTTCTTTTTCCACATTACCATCCTCAGCACTTCTGAAAAGGTCATCTGCCATATCACCCTAAGAAGCAGCAGAACTGTCACCTGGATTATCCTGCTTGATTATTTTCAACAGAACATCATCCACGAGTCCTCCTGGGGCTGGTCCTGTTATCTGCACTACTTCTCCACTTAAACAGCTAAACACTGTTCATTTGATCATCTACTACACAGGGAACTTTGTCTAGATGCTAATACTCCATACTGAATACATTTCTTTCTCCAAATTCTCATTCTCTACAACCAAACTCACTATAGCTTTTCTCTTCTCCTCCATGCTGGTGCATTTCTTAGGCCTCTATTTTGCTTCTGTAGGAGCCCACTGACACCATCTAGCAGTTCCAAAGAGTACAGGTTCTTTATTTACAACTATTTACAATATACAAATGTAATTATTTACATAAAATATTTTATACTATATTCCTTCAGCATTAATAAACGTTTACATTCATACACATCCCCATTCTTTTCCCCACAACCACCACTTTAACTGTTCTTATTATATTTGGTAATATCCATTTTTCATTACACTTTACTTCAGTTAGTCTTTCATTCCAAATTACCCATATAATGCAAAATATTTTTACCAAATTATTGACGTATTCTTTACTATTTTGTCCATAAAAACATACTCAATCATATCCATATTTATTTTACATTCTTCTAATTCTTTAATAATTTCCTATTATCTTCCCTATAAATTTTTAACTCTTTTACATGTTAAAAATATGAGTTCTTCTGTTTCTAATTCTACACAACAAACTCAAATTATTTCATTAAGTTTTTATAAGGCATATTTTTCTTCACTGATAACTTTATTTATTTATCGATTGGCATTTGTTTACTGGGAAAGACACTGGGCTAAGCAGAGCATATTTTCAGTGGAGGGCCGGGGAGAAAAGCTTCATAAAAAACATATTTGGAATATAAAAAGCACTGCAAAAAAACACATTTAGAATGTACAAATTTCAAAGGGAAATTTTATTACTAAGTAGCACATTTAGAGTATATAAAGTTCACTTGACAAACTTAAATATAATACAGTACCCGTGAAGTTGACATGGTATATACATACATACAAATATATCAAGCACAGGCATCAATGCCCTTCTAATTTGCTAATATGCCAAAACACTTGTTCCCATAATAAGCATCTAGGCTGTTCTTAAAAATATCTAAACTAGTACTTGATTTTATGTGATTTGTTAGTCTGTTCCATGCATAAACTGTCACAGAACAATTAGTACACTTCTCACTCTTGCAGAATCTTCTACAAAGGTTGTCTAATGATTCTCTAGTACTTACTGATATCCCCAAAATTCCCAGAGGTAGTCTCTAAATGTCCTATATACCTGAATAAGATGATCTCTTAGATATCTGTAAGAGCCACTGTAGAAGTTCAGATATTTTAGTCTTTCATAATAAGTTAAATTTTGACATCCATGGATGCCCTTGGTATATTTCCACTGTACTCTTTCCAGTTTACTCATGATTGTTTTCTTATAGGGTTTCCACATTGTTATTCCATACTCAAGTTTGGGTCTAATGTAACTAACAAACAATGACTTCATCATTTTTGATTTCCTAGACTTTATAAATCTTTTTATACAACCTATATTTCTATAGCTATCATTAAGCAATTGGTTGATCTGATTAGAAAAACTCATAGCTAGATCTACCCATATACCCAGGTCCTTAAATAAGTCTACAGTGCTGAATTAAATATTCACCTTTCAATTTATGTCTCCCATATCTCATATACTTAGTTGTTGGTGTATTTATCAGCACATTATTCTTTTGTGCCCAAATGGTCAATTTAGTTAAGTTATTTTACAGACATGCCTTATCTGTAACACATGTAATCAGTTTACCCAATTTCAGGTCGTCTGCATATAGACTGTAGAACACCTCAGATGAAAAGTTAGGTCTGAAAGATACAATCTAAACAAGTAAGGGCCTAGGATAGAGCCCTGTGGGACACCCTGAGTGTAACCAAGAATGTCACCTGTCCAGTTGCTGCATGATACTTGTCATGTCCTACTTGTAAGCCATGCAGCTATCCATCACGAGTACATCAATACCTAGTTGTACTAATTTAATTTACTGATCAGTGTTTTGTGCATGACCCTGTCGAATGCTGAAGTTAAATCTATAAAAATTACATCACAGCACAATTTTTTATTCATAGCTGTTATTATGTTATAGAACATCATGTTACAGGTGGTACTAGACCTATTTTCAACATATGCACGCTGATATATATTTATATATTAGCACAGGTTAATATCAAATGCTTAGTAAGCATATTATAGCTGAGGAGCTAAGCTTAAAATACATTAAAAGACTATCAGAAGACATGTTACAGTATATAAAAGGAAAAGTGGGGAAGATATAGGAAGGCACGAGTAAGAAATTTATAGTAATGGTGAAAGGGTGAGAGTGATAGAGAAGAAGGGAAAAAGTTGTTAATGGTAAAGGGTAAAGAGAGAGAGAGTGTGTAGACAGGTAGTATATTTCAGATGGACAGAGAGTAGAATGTGAGTTAAAGTATGAGATTATGGGAGTAATAGGAGGGCACTCTTCCAGGTTATGGAAGGAGGAGGCTTAGTACAATTACAGATACAGTTAGAGTGAAGGTGAGTACGCAGAGCTGTTTTGAAGGAAACAGTGCATTGTGAGCTATGAATGGCAGAAGAAGGCTGTCCTAGGTTTTAGCTATTACCCAGGAGTATAGTACTTAACCAGGAGATAGTTTAGGTTTCTGAATTTGGAAGAGATGTTGGTTTTCTGATCTCAGGGACCTGTTGGGATTATAATAGGAAAATATGGAATTTAGGGCAGGGCAATCCTGAGGTTTTGTAAGTTATATGGGTGTGGTAGTTAAATGGAGACAGATAAGTTAGTGGTGAAGTTTGAGCCAATTTAGAGCTTTTAGGGATAAGCAGTGGTGGGTGGAATGGTGGGTGTTTCTTGCAAACTTGGCTAATTTATAGCATATGTCTAGTTTAGTTTTTAGGGAGGACTGGAAGCTGGTTAGCAATGGGGCACCACAGACAAGAGAAGAAAGTAGGCAGGTGGAAGCAAGTACTTGTTTTGTAGGGAGGGAGAGGAAATATTTATGTCTGCAAAGAAGTCCTTGTTCTTTTAAGAGTCTTACTGATGTTATTTTGTAAGTGTAGGTCAAATTTTAATTTGTAACCACCCTAGAATTCTTGACCTACAATATTTTCCATACATCTATTTCTTCACTTTACAGCTTTAACATTTTCTTCTGTTAAATGTTCCCATGGAATCACACAATAATTTTGCAACATAATATTTTTATACCAGATTTTCCTGTTTTCTTTGATTTTTTCTATATTTAGTTTCTACAATTTTATTTTTTCTTGATACATTCTTATTTTCTCAGTGCTTTCTCTCTCTCTTATTCGTTTTGATTAAACTCCATTCCTTTTTACACTTTCTTTAAATATACTTGTCTCCAGCTTATTCTTGTTTCCATTTATCCATTCCAATACCATTTAGAGATGCCATATACTATTGGATTCAGTAAATCCAGCCCCCTTTCTCCTTGTCTGTATACAAAACTCTTCTTTTAACTGGATTTAATCTACATTCACAAATAAAATGAAAAATAATTTCACTAAACAGTTTTTACAAATCTCTTGGAACCATATATACACAAACTATATATGATAATTTTCCCATCCATATTGTATTTATTAAACATACTTTCTTACTTAATGACAATAAATACTACAACAAATAATACTAAGAATGTTTAAATCTCTCAAAATTTTCTCCCATTGTTCCTTTACTATATCGTACTCTTTAAATTCCTAACATAGATATTTTTTCCCAAACTGTACCCCTCAAATGCTTTATCACTTCCTAAACTCTTACATTTTTCATCATTAAGATTTAATCCAACTTCTTGTAGTCTGTTATGTACATTTCTAATTACCTTTTCATTTAATTTTTGATGTTAATATCAAATCATCAGCATAATACTTAACAGGATATTGCACTCCCATTGCTTGTATATATTTACTTTTGTTCAATTCCTCATTTAATCCTTTTATAACACTATGTATAACCATTACAAACAAAATACTACTCAAAGGACATCCCCTGTTTTACACCTCTTCTCATCTCTATTCCTTCACTTAACCGACCAGTTATTAATTTTAGTGTTTTATACACAGAGTCACATACTTTCTTAATCTTTGAACTAAGACTGTATTCTTCCAACATTTGCCATAAAATATTATGGTCTACTGCGTCAATTCTTTATTTATGTCAGCCACTATTAATTTTATTTCTTTTTGCCCTTTATAAATATCATCCACTATTTCACTAATTATCATTCATATTTTTTTTGGTTTTCTTTTCCTTTAATCCCATAAATATCCTTTTCCATTACATAATTCAATTTATGCTCTAATCCTTTCTGTATTATTATCATAAATAAGTTATAATCACAATTATTCAACATTATAGTCCTCCAGTTTTTAATTTCATTCATTTTTCCCTTCTTCCATATAAATCTCATCACGCCCCCACATATTTCTTCATAATTATTCCCATCATTTATCCACTCATTAAACACCTTTATTAAGATTTCTTTTTCCTATTGCATTATTTTCACATACACTAAATATCCTGTACTATCCAGTCTGGCTGCTGAATTCACATTTATACTATTTGTTACCTTGTCTGTTTTGGCTATTGCAATTTGTTATTCAAATCTTTTATTTCTTCTGTAAACTGCTTTATCCTCCACAGACTTTTCCTTTTATTCATTTCTTTCTTATCATCTCTTTCACATATGTACATATGATGTCTATTATAGTTGTCTGTTCTCTTTCAATTTTCCATTTTTTATCTCTCTCGTTATACCACTATCTCCTTTTATACTTAAATATTTCTTCCTTCTTTCCCTGTAAAAATATTTCTGCTTATACAATAAATCCTTACTTTTTTCTTGATTTTGATAAATCTCTTCTTTTCTAAAACAATCTCCTTCATTCCTTTCAAGACTATTTAAAACAGCTTTTTGAATTTCTCTATATTCCTTTTTGCCTTCTTATTCTCCTATGTGAAATGCATTGTTATATACTTCTCTTTCCACAATTACGACCAATTTTTATAAAAGTTTCTCGCTGCTAATCTATACTTCATAACATTATTATAGCTCCTTGACCTTTCTTGTTCCATTTTTTTTCATTAATTCTCTTAATTCCTTTCCCTATTTTAATATATTCTTTATTTTCACTTATTTCAATCCATATTGCTAGATGATCTGAAACAAACTGACCCCAGTTTATTCTATTACAGTTTTCATAGTTTTAGATAGAAGAAAATAATTGATCTCTGTTTAACATTTCTCTGTCCGATGTGTACTCTTATTCAGATTCCATAATTCTAACTTACTCATTTTATTACTTCTTCCATTACCGTATCTATTCTACACATTTGTTTTTTGTCTGTTAAGTCACAATTAAAGTCCCCTGTTATTATTATAACCACATTTAATATAACATAATTTAATATATCTAGGAATAATTTCTCCCTTTGTTTATATAGCATACGTTACTATTAAGCTACACACTTTCCCCTTCCCATCTAATTTTCTTAATCTAAAGTATAATCTAATTTTTTATTCCTTTCATATACAGTACAGTAATCCCTAAACTGTTTTCATAGCCCAAATTCTATATTTTACCACCTAACCATAATGCCTCTCTTTGTTCTTCTTCTTTCTTTAAAATCCTAATATCTTCTAATACTATTAAATCTACATACACATCTTACACCATTCTGTTACTCCAATTCTCCTAACTATATTTTTATACTATTAACATTAATAGATAAAATTCTAAGATTATTTGCTGCCCTTCTCTTTAGTCTATGATAAACTGTTTAGTTATCCACTTCCTTTCTTTTAAACTTTCATTCCTAAATCTTGAAATTTTCTTTTCCTATCTTTAATCCTCTTCCCAAATGAACCTGGGGACCCAGGTTGATAGTAGTCTGTCATTCGACACCCATGTAGCTAAAGTAGTTAGGAAGACCTTCTACATTGCCCACCTTATCATGAAGGGATTCTCATCTAGATCAAGGGAGGTCATAGTCTCCCTTTACTCATCACTCATCAGACCAATGATTGAGTACAATGCCCCATTCGGAATGTATCTGACCAGACACTTGCAGCAGCTGGAGAGGCCACAAAAGTTCCTCACCAAAAGGATAAAGGGTCTCAAAAATCTGTCCTATGCTGCCCGACTGAAAGAACTCCAGCTCTATTCAGTCGCTTACCGCTTGCTCAGAGGTGACCTTTGCCTAACATACAAGGCCATGTCAAACCCAGATTTGATGAATATGCTTCACCTCAAAAAATCTAGATCCATCAGAGCCACAAGGGCGGGAGACTTAAACCTTGACACGGCTATTAATAGGACGTGCTGGAGGGATAGATTCATCACCCAAAGACTCCCTATGCTGTGGAACAAAATCCCGGTACATGTGAGGCAGAGCACCTCGCTGGCCTTGTTCAAGAGAAATCTTGACCAATGGAGGGGAGATCGCAGATATACCCCAGGGATTACCTCAGTGTCACTGCTCGACAGAGGCACAGAAAAATAATGGGTATAGTTCCCCATACTAAAGGGGTGGCCTAAGCCACAAAACGATGGGCTAGGCTTGTAAATGCCCTCGGGCAGATAGCCTAGTATGAACCTATGAACCTATGAACCTATGAACTTTTCTTTTTAATTATTTTCCAATTTATATCCTCTTCATCACTAACTTCATTTCCACTTTCTCCATCCCCCTCCCCTTTATGTGCATTATCCATGTTCTCTTCTGCATCTACATCATTACTTTCTCTCTTATCTTTTTGTTCTTCCTCTTGCAATGTTTCTTTAACATTTACATTTTGTACACTGCATCGCACTCTAATTTGCTCGCCTTCTCACAATCCATTCATATGTGTAGCATTTGCTTACATTTATAACATTTTTTCACAATTTGCAGCAAAATAACCAGTTTCCCCATATAAATAATATCTTTTTTATTGCAGTTAGTTACAAAATGTCCCTCCTTCCCACAAAAAAAAAAATTCTCAGTTGGCCCCAATACTTAACAGCACTATGATCATCAACATTAGTCATGCTTGGAATGTGTACAATTTTATCATTTTCCTTTTTCAAAATCACATTATACTGCCAAGACTCTGTCCAAAGTCCTCTATTGACAATAACCTTTGAAAGATCCATTACTTTATTAGAAAAGTTCCTTAATAAATAGTTTTTACAGTCTTTCTTCCAGTTTCTGTTTGAAATTGAATATTGACTTTTTTCTGCATTTCTAGAAAAACAAATCATGTATAATATATTTGTTCCGTGGGTATGTATCTTTTCTCTACACCTGTATTTTTTTCAAAAATGTTTCTAAAGTTTCAGCAGTCTCACAAATGTCACAATAAGTCTATTTTTAATTAGGATAAAAACTCTTACCTCCTGTGCCTTTATGCATAAAGGCACAATTTTTTTAAAGAAACATATGTATTAAATTATCACTTATGACATAGGCAATTATACATTTATATAAAAGAAAACAAACCATATTGACATAATCCCAGCTGCAAGCATTTTACATCACAAACTACATTGACATAATCCTACTTGCAAACATTATACATCACTTATAATCTACTCAATCACTGTTAAAACATTACATAGCTCATTCAAGCCATGCCTTCTTTTAAACCTCATTCCTTTCCTGTAAATATCGTTCCCACAATTCTCATTTTTTCTATGTAATTTACTCCTACCCTTTTTTAAAGATCCCAGTTCCAGTTGTTTTATCCATTACTATATTCACTACTTCTAGTACATTTAGTTTAGGCTCTGATTTCCATTTTCTAGTAACTGCATTTTTGGAATCCACCATAATTAGACTCAGCAAGGCCTTACTATGTCTAGACAATTCTAATTCTGATCATAACTCAAAACAATTATTTCCCTAGTTACACCAATTTGCTCAACCAGTATCTTCAACAGAGTAGTCTGCAGGGAATCTTTAAATTCTGCCAACTCATTACAATCCTAATCACCTCTTGATTCCTCATCACACCACCACCATTTGCTGTCTACCTGAGAAAAAAATTCTCTGAAGTCAACTTGGGGTACAAAAATATCTATGTAAACATTTCCAAGCAAAAATCCTAAATCTTTGAGATTTGGTTGCATATCTGAGAGACATACATATATACCCCCATTGTTTCTTTGTGAATTACTTATTCAATCTCTTTTCTCAATCCTTTGAAACCTCCTCTGATTGCCACTTATAGTTCTCATGCAATATTTTATATGCTGCACTAATTATTCCTTTTTTTAATGGCAGTTTCTGTTCTAGATTCTACTAAAAACTCTACCAGTGCTGGTCTTTCATTAAGGACTCCCCTATTTCTTTCTCTTTGCCTATAATCTGATATCAGTCTATGCTAAGGAAGGCAATCTGTAACCTGCGCTCCAAATAAACTCTTGGCGTCTTCACATTCTATTACTTTTCTCTCTAGTTATTTGCTCCCAATACCTGGGTTCCTTTGCCAGCTTTCTTTATTAAATTCCAGCTCCCTCTTGCCTAGTGTCTGCATCACTAATTGCAGTCATCCCTATCAGCATTATCTCATTTCTCCATTCTGGTGTTGACTTAGTTTTTAGAATACTTTCTGCTACTTTATGAATATTATATTCTGTATGATTATTGTTATTCTCCTTAACGATCTGCATTCAAAATTCTTGTGCTAAGTATGGCAGCCTTATTTGTGTAGCTCTGAAAAAAACTCTTCAAATTGGGTAATCCTAATCACCCTGTTCTATTGGAAGAATCATCTTATCCCACTTGACTCTTGCCATCTTCCCCTCTCAGATAAAATCCTTCAGCTCTTTAATTGCTATCCACAACTTCTCCTCTGGTTGATAAAAATAAGCCTGATCTGTGTATAAGACTGAAGGGACTAAAAACATTTCAACTGCTTGTATCTTACTATCCATATCCATATAACAGAGCTCCAGTTTCTCAGTTTTCGTATTACCTTTTTAGTCTCTTTCCACAAATCCTTATCTGTCATACTGGAATCATTTTTAAATCATACTCCTAGATACTTCATTTTAGCCCCCATAAATATGGATAATGCTGAACCAGTTTGCGTGTGGGTACATAATTTACCACTATTGCCTTTGTTTTAGCTTCATTAATTTTGTATCCCAAAAAGATCTGAAACTGTATCAAAATGTTCCACAACACTGACCTTTTCTGTTTTTTTGTCAGGTATAAAGTAAAATCATCTGCAAATACAGACCGCTTTTCTTGATAACCATACCAATTATATACTTGAATGTCTGAGTCCCTTATTTTCTTTGCCAATGGTTCTAAATATAATGCAAATAACAAAGCTGAAAGAGGAAACACCCTGCCCGGTTCCTCTGCTCAAGCAGAAACTATCAGAGAGGAACCCTACTTCAATTTTCACCACAGATTCCTCATATATCCTCCTAGTCAACCTTAAAATTTTATCTGGGAATGCAAATGCTTCCACTGTTCTACTCATAAAATCCCAGCTTACTCTATCAAATGCTTTCTTTGCATCAAGACCCACTGACAACAGTGGTATTTTCTTACATTCTGCTTCCCTCTACATCATCAATGTTCTATTAATGTTGTCAAGTGTTTGCATCCCCTCTACAAAACCACACTGATCCATATCTGTCAATTTTGGAATCACTTTTGCATGCTTCTAGTCATTATAGACATAAATACTTATAATCATGGTTTAGTTTTGCAATGGGCCTGTGTGAAACTATACCTGATGAATCTTTACCCTCGTTAGGTATTACAGCTACCATCACTTTATTCCAGGATGTTGGCACTTCTCCTCTTAAAATGCTGTTAAACAAAACCTTCCAGATCTTTATCTGTTTTTCCCTCCTAGCTTCCAAACTTCCACAGGAATACCATCTATTCCTGGAGATTTTCCTGCAAATTTGTTATTCATCACCATTTTTATCTCATCTCCTCCTATCCTGAGAGTAATTGGGCCTCGTCTACCTCTAACCTTGGCATATTTAATTCTTCCATAAACATTTCCATTTTTACCTTTTCTTGGTTTCTACATTTCTCTGCTTTATACAGACTTTCATAGAATTTCCAAAATATTTCTAATACCTCTATAGGATCTTTTGTTACCTTCCTTGTTATAAGCTCCCTAAGCTTTGTGACAGCTCTTTCTACTTTCTGTTGCCTGAATCATTGTGCTAACAATTTTTGTGCTCTAGAGTAATTATAAAAAAACAGTTGTTTAACAGCATTTTTTCTAAATTCATGCATATTATCCAGATAATCCCCTATTCCCGTTTAGCATCCTGTGGTCACTCCTCTTCTTGTTCTGCGAGTTTCCCCTATTCTGCAATACTTTAACATTTCTCAATTCCTCTAAATAATTCTTCTTACTTCTTAACTATATCTCCCTTTTGTTTATTTCTGCCCTATTTTTAAACTCTATTTTAATTTTATTTTGTTCCCTAGCTATAGTTTCAGAAGAAATTTCTGTCTTCTTCAATAGCTCCTGAATAATTTCCACTACCCATTCCTTAAGTTCCTCTCTTTTCAACAGATAGGTGGGAAACTGACAGTGTTTCATTTTTATCTCATGATCCTGTGTTTTTATTTTGGTATTACTGGTGCATGATCTGAGGTAGCTAGGGGGTGAGTATCAAGGCCTAAAGGCACAACTATCTTGTCCCAGATTTCATATCTCTCCATTTCTACTTTTTCCTTACTCTGGAGTCTCAATACATGCTCCTTCTTTTCCGAATCTTCTAACTTCTTCTTCTCCCTTCCAGTTTCATTTTGTATTCCAACTACTTCCACAAATGACTTCTTTTCCTGTTCTGCTTTATTTAATTTTTCCATCATTTTGCCCCAAGATGCTTCTTTTAACATCTCTAGTTCGCTTTGTTCTATTAAGTTCTCTAATATATCATCCCGCAACCCTCCTGACTGAAGGGGTGTAATGAACATTTCTTTTTTGTCTTTCGACCCTTTGAAAAGCTACCACTGGAAAATCTCTTCTGTATCCTTGGTCCAGGCTTTTTTCTTTCTCTTGAGCACCTAACTGCAGTGGTTATCTTCATGCTCTCTGAGGATGACCCACCTACTCAATGTGTGAGACCTGTCCATATAAGCCAGTTGGCTATCCACATAATCAGATAGGGGTCAATTTGCTGCTCCTTCAGCTTATTATATTAACAAACACTATGGTATCAAATGCCTTGCCGAGATCAACATACTCTAACAGTTTGCCTGCAGTCTATGTGTTGAGTTATCCTCTCAAAGAAGTTTACTACATTCATCAGACAAGATCTACCCCTGACAAAGCCAAGCTACTGGAGTTCAAGTCTGACAAAATTTTTGATATCCTAGGTTATTAGGTCAATTGTGATACTTTCCATGGCTTTGCATACAAGACTTGTTAGACTAATAGATCTTTAATTCTTTGAGTTGGTGGGGGGACCACCCTTGTGACATCACAATAGCTGTGCACCACACCTGTGGGACAAAGTCAGTTGCTAGGTTCACGTTAATGAGGTTGAGCAGTGGGTCTGCCAATTATTGTTTAGAGATATTAATTAGGTCACTGTAATGCTGTTAGGCTCCATGGATGAGGTGTTCATTTTGGAGATTAGTTTTAGTACATGTTCTTTCATGGTGATTGATGGCTTGAGTCCATCTGGGATAAATGAGCTTGGTATTATCTCTGCCATGAAGTTGGGACTAAATATAATTGCCAGTATGTTGACAATATCGGCTGAATAAGACTAGGTAACACCATTATGAATAAGTGCTAAGGAATGCTGAGTGTTACTTATTTTTCTCACATAACTAAAGAAGGGTTTGTAGTTGCCATTGGCTTCTGTAGCTAGTCTGAGTTCACAGGATGCCTTTGTTTTTTTCATGTCCTTTCATAGTATCTTACCTAGCTGTTTGATATTCTCCTTAATGTGTTTTTTTTTGTTCTGCTAAAAAGGCTAAGGAGTTTCTGTTTTTTTTATATAGTTTAATGCTTTGAGACCACCATGATGGATTGCGTTCAAACTTCCCCATATTACTAGATCTTGCTGGGACTTCCACATTAATACATTGGTCCAGGTGTGAGTAGAACTTGTTGGAATAACTCTTTTGTAATACAAACATTATGAGTGATGATGTTATTTTTGAATTTGGAGGCTTCATCACAGAATTGTAGGAGCTTTGCAAGTTTTATGTCCTTGAGTTCTGTGATATTTGTTTTTGATAGTTTGGGCAGTGAGAGGGAAACCGTGGAGATGGTACATACTGATGCTAAGTTTGTTATAGGACCAGGTCAAGTATATTCTGTCCTCTAATGAGTTTCTTAAAAGTAAGTCCAGCGAGTTCTTGTTTGCACATATCCTATGTTGTGGTATAGGTGCCCCAAATTATCAATGGGAAGTTAAAATCACCTAGGATAACAGCAACCTAATGTACAGGGAGGTCATCAAGAATATTAAGCAATGCTATATGATTTTTTGGGAACATAGAGGAGGTCCTGTAGCATACTATGATCTGATAGCTGATCCTGTTTAGTGTGATTTGGAGCTCTATAAGTTCTGCTTTTTGCTGTCTAGCTATCTCAAGATTATGTAGTCTCTTAACAAATATGGATCTGCCATCACAGTTTCCTTCTGGTCTAAATGAGTGGTAAGCACAAAACCCACGTACTGAAGAAGTGCTTACTAGGCTCTTACCCAGGTTTTCTAACAACAAACAAATGCAGGAGGGCCTTAAGATCTCACATTTTATTGTTTAGACTAGCATTAAGTAGAGCCACCACAATGTGGTCCAGTGGTTGGGTTGTTTTGGAAGTTAGGCTGGCAGATTCATTAGACGGAACCTGTCTAATTTAGGCACAAAGGGGTCAGCTAAAGCTTTCAGCAGTATGCAGAATCATTGGAATGAGAGGTGCAAACCTTCCTTGACAAAGCAAATATGGTTATTGAGCATCTCATCTTCTGCTGACACATACTGGATCTCCCTAGAATGACACCAGGTACTTAACCAATTGTTAAAGTCAATTATCTTTTCTTTATACTTCAGCATCATTCTTTGTAATGGAAGGATTCCACTCAAATCTAGGGTCCTTTCTGCAATTGTGACATGCATGGAGAATTCTGTAATGTCTCTCTGCATATCCCTCAGGGGTTTGCATTCCAAGTCATTTACCCCAACATGGATCACCACCATGTTGTAATCCTACTTGGTTTAAGGGTTCAATGGAACCTTATAATGTTGGCATCTTGGTTCCTGAGAGACAGCTCACGGTTATCCTGATTTTGTCCAGCCTTGTGGATATAGAATCAGTGTGCCTAACTATGGACTTAACAATAACTAACACATTTCTACCTGTGTTTATAAAATGTTTTGGTGTAGTGGGTTCAGGATGTAAATAGTGTGGTTTACACTAAGCCTTGCATATGCTACACCACTGAGGCTTAAAGCAGACTTTTTAACTGTTTCTGCTTATAATTTTGTATAGGTATACATGGAGTGTGGAGTACGTGAGTGATGCTTAAAAAAGAAGTTATGTCTTACCATAACATTCCATCTGAGTTGTTGATCTTCTTCCAGTCATCACTGATGGGTTTGGTTCTGAGCCCTCAGAACCGAGTCGGCCTTATACCAAGCTCGCATACACCAAAAACTCAAGCTAAGCTGCTACCCACAATACCCTTCTCTCAGTTACCTCAGATCGAGTTTGCCTGCAACATATAGAACAGAAAGACAGAGGCCATCTCTGTGCAGAAACCCTGAAACACCACAAGGACCCAGAAGATCCACCAGGATCCTTTGATGGGGGATGGTGGGAGGATGTGATGACTGGAAGAAGATCATCAACTCAGATGGAACGTTATGGTAAGACATAACTTCTTTATCTGAAGTTGTTAATCTTCTTCCTATTCATCACTGATGGGACAGAATCCCAAGCTACTTGGAGAATCTGGGTGGCCCTTAAGGAAGAACATTCCTGAGAACCATTGAGCTGAAGGCTCTGAGACCAGATCCAATTTGTAATGCTTGATGAAGGTATGGGGTTTAGCCCAAATGGCTGCTGCACAGATGTCATCCATGGAAGCCCGGAAGTGTCAGGCAACAGAAACTGCGATAGCCCTAGTTGACTGAGCTTTAATTTGAGCAGGCTTAGAATCATTATTCGTAAGAGAATATGAGAGGGTAACGCAATCTCTAAGCCATTTTGATAAAGTAACTTTAGATATAGCACACCCCATTCTAGGGCCAGAAAATTAAATGAAATGAAAATTTGGTCCGACTTGCGAAAGGACTTAGTTCTGACCAGGTAAAAATGTAGTTGTCTATGAACATCCAATGATTGCAGGCAGTATTCTCCCTTGTTTGAATAGTTTGGAAAAAATACTAGGAGCTCAATGGACTTGTTAACTCATTAACCCCAAGTACCTTCTCATGGCGCCTCTGTGCTTAACACCGAGCGAGCCATGAGAAGATATGAAATGCAAGCTGTTACCCCCGAGTGCCTTTCACAAGCGCGAGAAACTGTAGTGTATAGTTGTAGTTCAGCTTAATGTAAAACACACTGAAATCATAACTAAACTTGTAATTTACCTTATGTAGTTATGATTCAGCGTGTTTTTACATTATGGTCACATTAAAGTTTTCGTAGAAAATCTGCTTAAGAAGTTGTTGATCAAGCAAGTGGTTGCAGCCAATCAGATTCTTGCAATCCAAGCCACGACTTGTGTAACACCTCCACCCCCAACCTAATTTTCCCCGGAAGATGGTCTCAGCAGAGATGTGTTGCTTCTGTGTGCTCTACTGTCATTTGTATGGGTACCAACCACCTAGGAACCCCCGCTTCACCTACGAGCCATAGTGAGTAGTGTCAGGGAAGGCCCAGTATTAGTTGCATCTGCTTAGGGTCAAAGAGGTTATTAGAAAGTGTCAGCAGAGATCACAACACATTGAGAAGATTCTGTATTAGAATGTAGGATTGCATCCTAGACCGTTTGTTTCTGTTTGCGGGAGAAAGCAGCTGCACTTTTTTTCTTGTGTGTAAACACAGCAGCCCGCTTGAATTTCCTTATGTAGCACAATGTGTGTTGCAGGAAATGTTTGACTGGTAGGTTTTCGCTTGTATTAATTTTCACCAAAAGGTGCATAAAGTGTGTGGACTGGTTTATCTGCCCTTCTGTTTTGTTCGGACATTTTTCCGAAACACCCGACTGCCTGTCGTTGTATAATATCTTCAGCCTTGTGATTATGAGAGAACAAACCAAGTGCTATGTTTACCAGCTTTTATTGTTGCGTTTTTTTGAATTAGTGTTATTACAAGGTGACCATTACGTTAACAGAGGAATGATTCTAGTTTTGTAGAGCCTGTCTGCAACTTAAATTTGTTTAACTTGTTTCTCCCTGGTGAAAGTGAAAAGTTGTTACATAGCTAGTTTTTAAAATCTGGAAAGCCTTAGCCTTTTCACAAATTGATATTACTTCCGTAAATGTTTCAGAGCCGTAATATCGGCAATATACTGCCGGTATCCAATAAGGATTGCAGTTCCGGTTTTCATTCATGCAGTTGCGGCTGTGCGCCTGTAAAGAATTGAATGCTGTAACACTGGATTGGAAGAATTGGAAAATAAAAGAGCAAGGGCAGGTCTAGTTTATTTACTTTTCAACTTTGCACATGAATTTTATTTTTCTCCTCAATCTTACTTTTAGAGGGCACCAAGTCATCATTTTAACTACCTACTGCACATTCCCACTGAACACTAACTACCTGACTCTGATTTTGGTATCACCATTTGTGTGAAGTTGAGATGCAATAGTTTTGTCTTTTCTCTTTCCTTGTTCTTGCAGCTTCAGGCAATTTAAAGTGTAAAGATTTTCCTTTGCAGTACGTGTCGGTACAGTTGGATATCTTAAAGTATGCTTTGCACCTCTTCTATAAAAGGAGTTAACTTGCCAAAATGGTTATTCTAGGATACTTCTAATAATGGATGATTACTTGAACTGGACCTTGTTTAGATTTTAGATGATAAAATACTAAAATGCTTTAAACTGATGTTTTATTGTGGCATTGTATTGCTATTTATTTTGTAAAACTGCTGAGATAAATCATTGCAAAAGTTTCCCATGATTTAGCATTGGGTATATTTAATTATAAAGTTCTGAGCATACTTTTGACTGAACTTATGTCTTACTAAGACTATGCTAAGTAATCCCTAGGAAATATGTACTCTATTTGTGTACTGTGTGCATGCATTTAGTATCCAATGTGATGTGCCTTTAAGAAAGATTGACTAATTGGAAAATAAATCTGGCTGCATTTTCCTTGTTAAATAGTTTATTCTATTAAAGCATTCACTGGGATTCTATTGTCTTACTCAAGTTTAGTAACTGGTTGTTAGAGAGAATGTGTTCTCATTTTAGAACGGTTTCAGACCAGTACACCTTGGGACTGTTGCTTGAAGATTTGGTGATTAGAATGCTGCATTCCAATATTTGTACCCCTGCTCCTGTGAACCTTTAGTATTATTCGATTTAATGCCCAGGATACTTGTTATGTGATGCAAGTTCATTATTTTTTATTTGGTGGGGGGGGGGTGTATGATTTCATAATGATCAGTTATAAGACTCCTTCAGGTCAATGTGAGACAGTACTGAGAGGTAGAAAAACTAAGAAAAGGTAAAGCTTTTTGGAAGAAGGAAAGAATATGCTGGATGAGGTATGAAAAGGTGGCAAATAAAAGATGGGAAAATAACGTTAAGTTAGGTAAAACGTACCTGTATACTAGTGAGACATTTCACAAATGGATGCGGAGGTATGAATGGATGACAAGGATAGGCCTTATTTTTTCCCAATAATCTTGAAAGTATGTGTAGCTGTGAGAGTGACTAGAAGTTGAAAATGACTGTGCTTGAGCATAGTATACTGGTTTTAACTTCACATGAGCATAGTATACTGGTTTTAACTTCGCAAGTACAGAACCAAGTGTTAAGTGAAACATTCCCCTGTGAAAGGGTCTGCAACATGTTCAGTGTTAAGAATGTTTTTTAAACCATGATAAATGTGGAATCAATCACATTATTTCACTAAAAAAAAAAGGTTATCTAACAGTGTAGTACCTCGCGGGTGGTACTGCGCAGGTTAAGGCATGTCCATATTGATTGGCAGGTCATCGCACATCTGAGTGACACTGATTATTCCACCTTTCCCATTACACTGCTTCAACACATGTAAACATGCTGTTCCACCTTTCCCGTTATGCCTGAATAACCGCAAGTATAAAGTAACCCATTTTAACGGTCATGTTTGCCTCCTACTTGAAGTTTTCTGTAAGCTGTTAACACGTTCCACATTTTACCCATTTGTCCTACATTATGGAATGGTAATGCACATACTGGGAAGTGTTACTGAATGGCAATTTGGGGAAATATTTCATTCAGGTGCTTTTGCATGCATAAACATTTTATTGAAGTGGTCGCTTGGGTGAAGGTTTCATTTTGGTAATTGCACATACTAGGAAATGTTACTAAAAGGTCGTTTGGGTAAATGTTTCATTTTGGTGATTATGCATATCTCAACATTATACTGAAGGGGTCAATTAGGTGAATGTTTCATTTTGGTGCATGTGTATACCTGGACATACTAATGAGGAGAGTGCTTCTGCATACATGGTCAGACTGCTGAAGTGACCGCTGGGCAAAATAATTTATTGTGTCATTTTGGTGCTTGTGCATACACAACACAAACTACTGAAGGGGTTACTGGGGAAAATAATTCATTAGTGTGTCAGGGAAAAGCTTTTGCATAACTGGAAAATCCATTTGGCCATTGTATTTATTAATTTACTTTGTTTACTGGGCTAGTGCACTGAACTCAGTGGATCATTTACAGGCGTAGCCCAGGTAAATACGATAAGACTATTTCATTCTGGTGCTTGTGCATACTTCAACATTTTATTGTAGAGGTCACTTGGGTGAATGCTTCATTTTGGTGCATGTACATATAAGGAACGGTTACTGAACAGTTGTTTTGGGTACTATTTCATTCTGGTGCTTGTGCGTACTTCAACATTTTATTGTAGAGGTCACTTGGGTGAATGCTTCATTTTGATGATTGCTTTCAAATGTGTACTTGATTTAACTTGGATTTAACTTAGAATACATGTAATGTGACTGGAAGGACTAACTTATGATGAACAGGTGACAGTCTCTCCTTTATTGGCAAGTCTTTGTGTACTTCTATAAATGAGTTTGACCTCTTTCTGCCTTAACTGTTGTAATGCTTTTACTTGAGGTTTTTCACACTGAGTTATATTGTTTTTATAGCTAGTGCATTGCTCTGCTGCTAAGCTACTTACTTGCGCATTGTATTATTCTGGTTCATAGGTAAGTACTTGGCTAGATGCCTTTGTAGCCCATTTTAAACCTTGCCAATTTCCTTTTTGGTGCTTGAATTAACCTATACCATTAGGAATTAGACTGGCATTATCCATCCTCTGGTTGATATTAGCACTACGGGTAATAAAGAATTAACTGGAATCACACCACAGATAATTTGAGTGGATCTCTGCATGAGGTAAAGTATTTAAGAGCTGCCTCTATCCAAGAGCTGCCTCTATCCATTAGTAGTCCAGGAGGCAGTCTGTGGCAGAATTAGAAGTTATGTACTCACCATAACGTTCCATCTGAGTAGGTGTATTCATTTGTCTGCAACCTGTGGGTTATGGATCCGATATCGGATCCGAACCGGCATAGTTTTCCAGCTATGGATCCAAGCTCTCAGCTCCTCCCCTCACCCATAATGCCCTGCTCTACCCTCATGACCTCAGATCGAGTTTGCCAAAGCAACAATACCCTCAAAAGGGTAACAAGTAATATGCAGGAAACTGAAAGGCCAGGGGGATAGGAGGGCGGGATGGTTGCAGACAAATGAATACACCTACTCAGATGGAACGTTATGGTGAGTACATAACTTCTAAATCTGAAGTAGGATATTCATTTGTCTGCAACCTGTGGGACAGAGTCCCCAGCTACCTGAATCCTGGGCGGCCATCATGGAAGGATATTCCGGAGCACCGCGGAGCCAAAGGATGCTCTACCCCTAGATGCAAGATCCAACTTATAGTGAGAAATAAATGTATGAGATGAAGCCCACGTGGCTGCTGCACAAATATCATCTAGAGGAATCCTAGCCTTGAAGGCTGCCGAGGTAGATACTGACCGGGTTGAATGGGCATGAACACCCTCCGGTGCGGGCCTTCCTGACGCTTGATAAGCCAATAAAATGCACTGTGAAATCCAGCGGGACAGAGAAACTTTAGAAATTGGCTTGCCCAAATTGAATTTTGCAAAGGAAATAAACAGCTGGTCGGATTGCCTATGACCAGCTGTCCTGTTGAGATAAAATCTTAGTTGCCTGTGAACATCTAGTGAGTGTAGCCTATATTCACCTTTGTTTTCATACTTAGGAAGAAAACAGGGAGGTTAATGGATTGATTGATGTTTGCTTCAGAAGCGATTTTAGGAAGGAAGGACGGGTTGGTCCTGAGGGAGACACGGTCCGGATAAAAACCAAGTAAGGAGGTTTAGCTGATAAAGCTTGAAGTTCAGAAACTCTCTTGGCTGATGTAATGGCTACCAAAAGGCTGTCTTGTAAGACAAGAATTTGAGATCCACTGTAGCGCGGGCTCGAAGGGGAGCGGTCAAGGCCTGTAGGACCAAAGAAAGGTCCCAAGGAGGAACTGCTTGCTTTATAGGGGCCTGAGAAGGAAAGTACCCTTAAGAAAAGTTTTGCACAATTTGGCTGACATAAGAGGATTAGACTCTTGACCAATGTGATAGTGAGAAATAGCCGCCAGTTGAACTTTGACTGTGGAACTGCTGGCACCATCATTAAAGAGAGAGGTTAGAAAATCAAGCACTACAGGGAGAGGAACCGTGAAGGGATCTAGGCCTTGCCGCTCCGCCCACACAGAGAAACGTTTCCATTTGCTTTGGTAAACCTTTCTAGTGGATGGTTTATGAGCCGCCACTAAAATAGCCTTTACCGGAGAAGAAATACCGGGAGTCCTTATCAAGAGTGGAACTGGAGCAGCCAAGCGGTCAGCTTCAGGTTGTCCAGGTTCGGAGGAGGAATGCAGGAAGGATGGGATATCAGATCCGAATGGGATCTAGAATCCAAGGAGGATTCACCGAGTGAGACCTTAGGAAGGGGAACCAGATCTGTCGAGGCCAGAATGGAGCAATGAGAATCATTCTGCAACCCACCCGAGAGGCTTTCTGAAGAACTTGCAGCATCAGAGGCAAGGGTGGATAGGCATACAGAAGACCGGGTGGCCAAGCATGCACCAGAGCGTCTCTTGGGGTACCTCCGGGAGGAGGTATTAGAGCGAAAAACTGTCGCACTTGGTGTTTGAGGGAGAAGCAAAAGATCGCATGAAGGGTTCCCCACCGTGCGAATATGCGTTCCGCTACTTGACAATTGAGAGACCACTCGTAAGGGGTCAGAATGGTGCGACTGAGCTTGTCCGCTAGGATGTTGGACCGACCCGGAATGTGCGTTGCTATGAGAAAGCGATTGGTGGAGGTTGCCCATTCCCAAACTCTCATGGCCTCTCGACAAAGAGGGTAAGACCTTGTTCCCCCTTGCTTGTTGATGTACCAGACAACAGACATATTGTCCGATTGAATCGCAATTGTTCCCAAGGGAAGAAAGTCCTGAAGTGCTAGCAATGCTAAGAGCACTGCTCTCATCTCTAGAACATTGATATGCAGTAAGGTCTCTGAATCGTTCCACGTGCCTTGGACTGTCCGGCCCGCAAAGTGCCCCCCCCACCCGAGGCGGGAGGCGTCCGTGGTCACCGTGGCGAGAGGGGGAGAAGCACAAAATGGGCGACCCTCGTGGAGATCCGAGGAGTGGAGCCACCACAAGAGGGACCGCTTGCAAGCCTTGCTGATCGCTATGGGATGATGCATGGGAAGAGCAAGGTATGACCACTGTACTAAGAGCGTCCACTGTAGAATGCGCATATTGAGCCTGGCAAGAGGAAGAAGTACTATCGACGAAGCCATGGACCCTAGAGCCCTCAGGACCAACTCCGCTGGAACAGAACATGAATGGAGAATGGCCCGCACCTGGAGCTGCAGATTTAGAACTCTGTCCGCAGTGAGGAAGGCTCGTAAACTCCTTGTGTCTAGTCTGGCCCCTATGAAATCTAAGAGCTGAGTGGGTGCCAGGTTGGACTTGTTTGTATTTATTGTGATGCCCAGAAATGGAGCAAGATGGAGAAAGGAGTCTCGCGCCGAGAGAAGTAGATGCCTTGTTGGGGCGGTAAGGAGCCAGTCGTCCAGGTAGGGAAAGACCTGCACCCCTGAAGCCTCAGGTGGGCCGCTAGCACTGCTAGTTCTTTGGTAACCACCCTGGGGGCTGTGGTGAGACCAAAGGGAAGGACACGGAACTGGTAGTGACTGGCTCCCAGCCGGAAGCGGAGAAACCTCCTGGAGCGTCTGTCCATTAGGATGTGGTAGTACGCGTCCTTGAGATCTATCGAGCACATCCAGTGGCCTTCTCCCAGAAGGGGAGAATAGATTGTAAAGTGACCATTCGAATTTTTCTTTGGGGACTGCCAGGTTCAAGAGAGAGGTCTAGGATTGGTCTTAGTTCCCCGTCTTTTTGGCACTAAAAGAACCTGGAGTAGAACCCTGATCCGATCTGGTCTGGGGAACGGGCTGGATGGCTCTTTTCTCTAGCAGATGGCCAATTTCTGCCAAAGCGGCCTCCCTTTGACCGGGTGGTACGTCTGGGAGGGACTTCAACTTTGGAAGGTGAAGGAAAGGAATGCGATATCCCTGGATATGATTTGGAGAACCCAGCGGTCCGATGTTATGGACTCCCATGCCGCTAGGTGCCCCGAACGTCCCCGACTGCCTCCAGAGTAGAGCAGTCGGGCAACCTCAGGGTTGCTGCGGGCCGTTCAGAGAAAGGTTCCCTGGACCCGAAGTTTCTGGGAGCCCCTCTGCCTCTAGGGCGGCGTCCTCCCTGTCCTCCTCTGCCACGGAAGGACTGGTTGTCTGGAGCAGGCTGGGACTGCTGCGACTTCCGGAACCACATCTTCTTCTGACCCTTTTGGTTCCTAGAATAGGGCCTCTGGGGTGCAGAGAAGCGGATTCCGACGGCAGACAGCGTCTTCCCATCCTTCTCGCTCTGGGTCAACGTCTCGCGAACGGTCTTGCCAAACAGAGCAGAACCATCAAAGCGGCCGTCCGCAAACGAGCCCTTGAAGGGCTCAGAAAAATGAGTGGCGGAGCCAGGCCTGGCGCCTAGTGACCAGTCCTGTCCCGCAGCTCTAGCGGCCCTCCGTAGCATGGGAGAGTAGCCGCATAGAAGTATTTGTGACTGACCTAAGAGTGGCCATTTTGGTGGAGTGCAGAGCTCTGTCCTCCTCCGAAATGGACTCAGGGGATGCAGCGTGCTCTTAATAAGGTCTCGCTGCATCCGAATAACATGTGCCAAATAGTTCAGCGCCCTTACCGAGAAGGTCGCCGAACTGAACATCCGCTTCCCCAAGCGGTCCATCATCCGAGACTCCTTGCTCGGTGGGTGGACTGAGGACTCTCCTGAGCCAGTTCCCTCTTTGTGGCCGCCGCCATCAACATGGCATCTACAGGAGGCCCCTTACTCCAATGGGTCCTGTCAGAAGGCGGGCTAAGGATTCTATCAGGTCTTTTGGGAATTGGCTCCACGGTGTCCGGTTCCTTCCACGCCCTGGTGGTAATAAGATCCACCAGGGGGTCGGCAGGGGGGGACACCCAAGAGGTAGACGGGCCCGTTTCGAATGCCTCCAAGAACACGGACTCGTCCGAGGAAGACTTGGGGCAGACCACCCCCTAATACGGAGCATTTCCATGATGTCTCCAAGGAGACATCCTCGGGGTGACCGTGGGGAGCCTTCCCTTCCTCCAAGTCCGTGTCTTCAGTGAGAGACTCAGGAGTCAATGTGCCTCCTTTTGCACGTATGCTTGCAGGAGCCTCCTCTGGGGGCTGTCAGAGGAGTCCTCGCAGCAGCAATTTGCTCCATGGGAGCAACTTGGGGCACAGAAACGGGCTGTCCCAGGGGCCGGATGGTGGAAGCCTGGCCCAGTGCAGAGGGAGCGCGGGACGGAGCCGAAGCAAGTGCCGGGGTCCGGAGACCCTCAACAGAGCCCTCTCCACTACATCAAAAGCCGAACGGGCGCCGCCCTCGACCAAAGGATGTGACAATGGGCTCCCCCTTGGATCCGCAGAGTGGATGGGAGCCGGCGCGGCACTGGATCCGAAGGGACAGTGCGCTCCGACACAGACGGCGCCGAAGGAGCACTGATCCCCCCGGATCCGAAGCTCGGATCCAGGCTCCGAGAGATCCGATCCGGCGCACTCGGGGGCATGGTCGGATCCGCAGTACCAAGTACTATCGGCTCCGACCTCCCCCCGGCTCCGAAGCTGCTCGGCTCCAGTTGCTCCGAACCCGGGAAGCGGGTCGGAGAAGGAGCAATAGGCTTAAAAAAGGGTGTTGAGCTCCCCCCCGGAGGGGGGGGAGGCAAGAGCACTCCCATCTGCATCTGGGCCTGGATGAACCTTCTCATCATCCGGTCCAGATCAGCATCCGAAAGGCTATGGGTAGATCTCGACGAGGCTACCGAGGTAGGCCTGGAATGCCTCCTCGATAGCCTCGACGGAGATCGGGTCTCCTCCTCCTCAGGACCCGGTGAGAAGCACACAGGTGACCGGAGCCGAGAAGGAGGAGACCGCACCAACAAGGAGCCGGGAGAAGCCCGCTTGGCTGGCGGGGCCGAAACAGAGGTCTCGGCCCGCCGCTTGTGGTGCTTCTCCCTCCGGTCCTTTTTAGATGCATCCCTCTCCTGTCCTGAAGCGGGAGTTTGAGTCCCAGGAGCAGGAGGGGTGCCACAGGGAACAACTGCAGCCGCAGGAGTCCCCGAAGGAGCGGAGGTCGGAGCCGAGTCCGGCGGTAAAAGACCCGCCAAGACCAGCTTGGACCTCCACTCCCTCAGTGCCCTGGGGTTGAACCCTGCACCAATGGAACAACCAGATGTGAGGTGTTCAACCCCAAGACACTTAACACACCGAGTGTGGCCATCAGCCGGTGAGAGCTTATGGCCACACTCGGAGCATTTAGAAAATATGGACTTAGGCTGTTCAGCCATAGTCACTAAATTTAACCTAAAGTTACAGAAAGTAACTTAAACAATAAAAAAGCACACAGGCCTCACACACACTCTACGTACCAGCGAGGTGAGGGAATAAAATTACTACTGAAAATTAAATTAAACTAAAACAGTCAATAATAATAGGAAACCTACAACTTTCACACAAAAATTGTTAAAGAAGGAAAAAATTCTCTATTTTTTAACAAGAAAAATCCACTTAGCTGAGAGCTATGAAATCCACATCTAGTTACCAGCGCGGCAAACAAGATCTGAGGTCATGAGGGTAGAGCAGGGCATTATGGGTGAGGGGAGGAGCTGAGAGCTTGGATCCATAGCTGGAAAACTATGCCGGTTCGGATCCGATATCGGATCCATAACCCACAGGTTGCAGACAAATGAATATCCTACTTCAGATCTTCTGATACCCATGCATAGATCCAAGTTCTTGAATAGGGTGAGAGATGAGCTTTGTTTTACATGGCTAGTGAGTCTTTTACAGAGAAGTGGTATCTTCTGCGAGATATACCCGTCCCTTCAAACTGTTCTGTTGCAGATGAGGTTTAGAACCCTGGACCAAGTGTCTCTAGTGCCATTTCACTTGCTGATGTAAGTAGGTTCATCAATATTGGGTTGGAGGATGCCTTGTATGCCACACACAGGTCACCTATAAGCAGTGTGTAGGATACGGAGTATAGTGATGGGCTTTGAGGCACTCCATGTGTAACATATTGTTTAGGCCTTCTATTCTTTTAGTACGGTACCTCTGTGGGATTTTCAGTTTTTGTATGTGTCAGGACATATACATACCAAAGAGGGCATTCCACTCAATAATTGGCCTGATGAGAGCTGTGTAAAGGGGAACAATGACATGTGTAGATATAGTCACAATCCCTTTGTTTATAAGATGTGCAGTGGAGAAGGATTGCGCATTCTTACAACAGTGAACATGTTGGTTAAAAGTTAGGTCACAGTGGACATTAAGTTCAGCCCTTCCCAATAAACAGAAATAAATAAGTAGCTGTGTTTGTTCCATTTGGTCCGTTTGCAAAAATCACTATGTTTCAGACGGACAAATCATTAGATCTTTTTCTTGCCTCCTCTTTTTCAGTAAATAGTTCCATCTATTACAGTTTTTCAAGAAATCAATTTTGCTATCAGTTTTTATTACCCATCCATGTAGTTCCTATACATCTTCATGAGGAACAAAACTGGATACATTGGTGTTAAATCTTTTGTGTAGCTTTGACAAAACTTTTCAGCTGACATTTATTTTTTCTTGTCTAGCACTATTTTATATACCTACAGTGTTTCCATGGGTTTCCTGATTCATAGAGGGGGACCTATAGCTTGCAAGGAAGTGGTATGGTATTTGGCTGATGGTCATTTGAAGATGGAGAAGCTCAAGTTCATTGTCCTGTTTGACCAGGCATGAGATATAGTTTTTTAATATAAATTCAGACACCTCCACCTTTACTCCCTGTCTATATATTAGCTGGTGTAAGGTACAGTATATAGAGGAAACATGATTTGAGTATTACTTCCTTTATTTCCTGCCATTACTTGGTTCTGCTACCCATTTCTGTAGGACTTTGACCTGCAAAATATTGTGTTACTTCTTTCCGGTATTTGACATAGCATATCTTCCATTACGTAGTTATGTCACTAATTCTAGCTAAATTCCCTAGAATGAATTTCTTACAGATGTCTCTGAACTTACTAGCTGACTATTTCAGGTATGGCGCTACCATATGTTTTGTGCTTTTTGTTGGCTTTGTTGGTCATTTGTGGAATTTAGGTGGGAGGAAGGGCTCAGTAATATCCAAATGTCATACTATTTTACTGAATTACTCAGGTCTCCTTACTGATGATAATGAGTCTGTGTTACATAACAGCTGCACAAGGTAATATAATGAATGCCTACTCAACAGGTTATGTGCAGCAATTATCACCTGTGTTTGACCATGCATAACTTTGCAGTAATGAAAGGCAGGTCATTATCACATTAGGAATAAGTGCAGTTTCAATATAGCACTGAGTCATTATCACTTTTCAAACAAAACTCTCAGCATCCGTCACTGTTATTCACATAAGTAGAAGTCATTATCACATTGATGAATGCACAAGCCAGATTTGGGCTTTCCTCCACTTGGAGTCATTGCAATTCCCCCCCCCCCCACCACCACACACACACACACACACACCAGTTTCTTTTTTCATTTATACAATTTCAAGAACTGTAACAAATCTTTGAGGCAAAATTTGGACATCCTGTGAAAATCAGGTCACTTGCGAGTTATGACAGGGATATATTTTAATTTTGTTCTTTTTAACTTAGAAAAGTTACTAGAATAACAGGATTTGTCATAGAATGTATGAAGGATATGAATATATGTTACAAGTGAGAGTGTGGGTATGTGGCCATTTCTACATTCTTGCATTTTCTAGGCTGCCAGCAATGCCTCCATAAGTGAAAACCACTACAAGTTGAGCTTCCCCACATCTAGTGTGAAGGTATACTGGATTGCAAGAAGAGGTACGCATTGGAGCAGAGTACTGCAGTTGTTGGATGAGAAGTGTTCCATCTACCCTGAACCTGATATTCTTGTGCTGCACATTGGAGGGAATGATGTCATCAGTCACCTACTGGAAAGGTTACAATTTCTAATCAGAGCAATTTTTGAACACCTGCAGTTGTGGTGGCCACATTGTCATTTTGTGTGGTCTAACATAATTCCTTGACAGATATGGAAAACAGCAAACAGTCAATGGGCAGTGCGCAAGGCCAGACATTTACAGAATGGGTTTATGCATGGCTTGATGCACAGGGTCAGAGGATCCGCAATCTGTCATGACAGCATCACCGCAGAAGATGTTCACCTGTTCAGAAGGGATGGCATTCACCTAACTGAGAAGGGCATTGCGTTGTTTTTGACTGACCTCTACAATGGCATGAGGAGAGCTATGAAGGATTGGTAACATGCAGCTTGTGAGAAGAATGGAAAACACCCATGTCCAAGTAGGACCAATATGGTAAGTAAAAGTCTATTGTGAAATGTGTTGTGTAAAATATATTTTTCTGAGTTTGGCAAATAACTGTGGTAAGGAGCTGGTGAAGATGCTGAGAAAGAACAACTGTTTCAGGAGAGAGCTAGCACGTACAATCTAATATGTCAGTAACCATCTTGCAATACTTCTTTTTTTTATTCTGCCTGTATCAGGCATTTGTAGAGTTTAGATGACAGCAAGGGCATAGTAACACAGAACTTGATCCCTTAGGTCCATTCCTGAATGGACACATGTAAAGAGAAAAGGGAGAGGTAAGGCAGACTGCTGACACTGAAGGAGGTCATGAGACAGCAATGGTATCAGCAGTGTGAGCAGGTAGCCAGCACAGGTATCAGACACATCAGATGCCCTCAAGTGCCACTGAAGTCCCATGCTTGCCCTGGGTTCATTAGTGGAGTGGTGGTCCTTACCCGGCTTTTTCTCTTTAAATGTGCCCTTTCTGTGCCCCCCTTGTCAGTGCCCACCCATGCAGTATTTCAGCTAAGGTAAGACTGTATCTTCTGATGTTCGCTGTCATTGTGTGTAATTTGGTGGTTTCACGGGTAGTAGGTATGTGCCTCAATATCATCATCATCACCAGTTATGTACCTAATGCAAATGAATAATGCCCCTGTGGATAGGATGGAAGATGTGGATGGGCTAACCAGGTAATGCATATGATATAAATATATAGGTAGTCTTCCAATACATCTGTCAAACATCAGTAGTAATCTGTTTTTATTTTATTTCCTGTGCAGGTTTGTCCACCAGGAGAACAAGTGAGAGTGTAGTAATGCCATTCTAACATTCACTGGACTGCCAGGCATGCCTTCAAATCTGAAAAGTGGTACAACTTGAGCTTCCCCACATCCAGTGTGAAGGTATACTTCTTTTTTATTCTGCTTTTATTAGTTATGTGTAGAGTTTAGATGACAGGAAGGGCTTAGTAATGCAGAACTTGATCCCTTGGGTCCATTGCTGAATGGGCACATGTAAAGAGAAAAGGCTTAGGTAAGGCAGACTGCTGACACTGAAGGAGGTTGTGAGACTGCAGTGGTATCAGCTGTCTGAGTGGGTAGCTAGCACAGCTATCAGACAGATCAGATGTCCTTACCTGTCACTGAAGTCCCATGCCTGTCCTGGGTTCATTAGTGGAGTGGCGGTCCTTACCTTGCTTTTTCTGTTTACATGTACCTATTCAGCAGTATGTTGGCTACACCAAAAATGTGTATATTTACAATCATATGTGTCTACAAATGTACAGATATCAGTATTTTTAGGACTCCGGTTATGGCAATTATGATTTTTTTTCATGCTTTTGCTCATAATTTTGCAAGGGAGCATCTGAATGTGCTAAGTAATACCTCATTTTGAAAACAGTATTGATAGTTCCAACATGGTAAAAGACTGGTGCCCGTATGTAGCACATATGTGCAGATATCAAAGTTTGTTTTGGACTTAGGTTATGGAAATTATGATTTTTTTCATATTTTGGTAAATAACTTTGCAAGGGAGCATGAGAACGTGCTAAGTAATACCTCATTTTGAAGACAGTATTGCTGGTTCCAACAGGGTAAAAGAATGGTGCATGTATGTTGTACACATATGCAGATATCAAAGTTTGTTTCAGAGTTAGGTTATGGAAATTATGATTTTTTTCATATTTTGGTAAATATCTTTGCAAGGGAGCATCTGACTGTGCTAAGTAATACCTCATTTTGAAAACAGTATTGATAGTTCTAACATGGTAAAAGAATGGTGCCTGTATGTTGTACTCATGTGCAGATATGTCTGTTTCGGGCTTAGGTTATGGAAATTATGAAATTTTTCATATTTTTGGTAAATAACTTTGCAAGGGAGCATCTGAATGTGCCAAGTAATACCTCATTTTGAAGACAGTATTCCTGGTTCCAACATGGTAAATGAATTGTGCCTGTATGTTGTAGACATGTGCAGATATCAAAGTTTGTTTCAGACTTAGGTTATGGAAATTATGATTTTTTTCATATTTTGGTAAATAACTTTGCAAGGGAGCATGTCAATGTGTCAAGTAATACCTCATTTTGAAGACAGTGTTACTCCTTATAACATGGTAAAAGAACTGTGTCTGTGCACTGTACACATGTACAGATATTACAGTTTGTTTAGTCTTGTACGATTATGAAAAGTATACATTTACAATACTTCTCATTATTATGCCTATATCTTTGCAAGGGGGCATGGTGATCACACAAATTATGCATAATTTTGAAGCTGACATTCAGATGCACAACTTCTACACTGATATGTAGGCTCTGTCTGTTATAGGTGATGAGATATTAGGCTTTGTTTATTTATTAGTTATGAGAAATAATATATTAATCATATTTCTGTGAATATCTCATGAAAGGAGCATCACACAGTAATGGTTAATGAATCATTTTAAAGCTAACATTCATACTAACAAATTAAACTCAAATTGTATGGGTCTGCATGGTACATTGACCAAGATATTGTGCTTTGCTTTTCCAAAAAGGTAAAAAATATGCACAATATCAACATTCCTTGCCAAATATTTAATAATGACTTTGATATGCACTATCAACATCTACACTGTTGGAAAGGTCAGTGTCTGCTGAACAACTTTCACATTTACATTTTTAGTCTAGCTCTTACAGTTAAAGAGTTATGAACATTTGTTTTCTGTATGGTATTACAAATGGATTTTCTGAAAATGAGCTCAGGCTGCACTGTTGTTCCTATGGTGGAATTAAGCAGGCAGCTTTTTCTGAGCTGCTCTGGAGTGAATGAGTTAATAGAGAAGTCGGAAACCACCTTGGAAAGAAAAGATAGATTAGTCTGGAGTGATACTCTTTCCTTATGGAAGATCAGGTACGGCTAAGATATGCATCTGGCTGATGTGAAAGCCACCAAAAAGAAAGATTTCCATGACAAGAATTTTAGATCACATGTCGCAGCGGGCTCAAAGGGGGTAGAGAGACAGACTCATGTGAAATTTTTCCTGAAAATGAGATCAACCTTGGTGCTTGCTGGTATCTTTGCTGTTGACCATGAGTAACCCACATTTGAATCTTTCACAAAGGTCCCTGTAGGTGCTGATACTCCACTAGCTGAGACCCACATGTAAATCTTTCACAAAGGTCCCTGTAGGTGCTGATACTCCACTAGCTGAGAAGGCCTTGTCCTTTTCCTCCATATTCTCCACATATCTGCTTTGACATCAGAGGCATGAAAGTTTGAACTCAAGAATGCTGCCTTTGTGTCCTTAATAAAGTAGGTCTGCCACAGCTAAGATTAGCAAAGCACTGCAATACCACACATAGCAGCTCAGTAATAAGTTACTCTCCTCATGTGGTTCAAATATAGGTAACAGCTGCTGATCACTAAGACTTTAACTTTTGTTATAGTGCTCCAACTAATATATGCTGCATTGTATCCACCAGTCTTTCTATAAGTCTATCCTGTGTGATAATATACATGTGTTGTAAACTGTGGGAGTCATGGTACATCCTTAAAGAGAATATAGAGAATGCATGAAATCATTTCTCAAGAATACTGCTGCGATTAGAGTACCTGCTTTAAGGGTCTCCAATTACACCTCAAATCCTTTGATGCTAGAGAATTCTGTTGTGGCTTCTTGGGGTAGATGTCATAGTACTATGGTTTTCCCATGCATTATTAGTGGACGTTTTTCACATAATCACTAATGAAGACACCACCCTGGAAAAGTGCAGGATGGACTGATAGGCCTTCTACAGTGTTTTCTAAAAAGAGGAGACAAATCCCATAGGTCACGCCCTACATGCTGCATCATTTCTAAGACTCTGCCAAAGTTAGAATCATGAAAGAGATGTGGGGGATACTCTATATCTTCCTTCACTTCAATGCCATCATATACAGGAGGGGAGTCAGTGTGTTGCACCATAACCCATTACATCCGAGTGATGCCTCCAGGTGCATCTGCAGTTAACTCCTACTGACACCTCTAGGCATCAAATATTGGTTGTTCATATTTGCATCAATAATTCCAAAAGCATGCTATGTACAAGGATTTAAAAGATTTCATCTTAAAGCTTACACAATGGCAAACTTAACTACATTAATATTTGACCTCTGTCTAGTGCAGTTAAATGGATATTAACTGTTGTTTTTATGATATTAATTTATATAGATATAATTTTTACATTTTTCAAAATATCTCAACAACCATGTAACAGACAGAACTACTTAGCTCCATATGAAAGCTCTCAGTTAGATGAATAAAATCCTGCTGACAGTATGTGTGTAACTTGAGTGGTTGCTGAGATATTAAGTTGCTTACAAAATATTGCAAATGTAATAGTTACTGTATTTACTGTGACTTACAAAATTTGGTTTAAGCCTAAAGAATACTACCATTATACAAATAGTTTGTGCTCAAGAGTTTGCCTTTTACACTTTTCATAACCCATATAGCATCAGATATGCAGGTGATATCACTCCAATGGCTGAAAGACAGGATGTGACATTCCAACTGAAGATGAGAGAAGAAGAAGAAACTGATTTGCTGCTGAACATTAAATATGCTAAGATGATGTTATCTAGCTTTATCAATTTTTTGCAAATAAACAGGAAAGTGGTGGATGCAGTGACAGAATTTACATTCTTGGGCTCAAAGATCAGCAATCAAATTAAAAGACACTTGCTTCTTGGTATGAAAGCAATGCAAATTTGAACAACATATTACAAAGCAAAGCTATTATATTATCTACAAAGGTCTATAAAATCAAAGTAATGGTTTCCCCAATAATAACACTTGGCTGTGAAATTTGGACTAATTGTATATATGCTAGAAGACTGGTGCTTTTCAACAGTGATGATGAAAAAAAAGTTTCAAGAACTCTATACTGCAAGAAGACAAATCAGTCAATATGTAATAAACATAGACTGTTCACTGTAAGGTCTGAAACTAAGACTAAAAGTCATATAATTTGGCCACATAATTTTAAGACAGAATTCACTGCAGAAGACAATGATGATGGTAAAGACTGAAAGCAAAAGTTAAGAAAGACAGCAAAGACTAAGATGGAGAGAAAGTGCTACTATTATGGAAGCAACGAGCACAAATTTACAATTACTTAAAGAAGAAGTAATTTAATCTCCTTTAGTGTCAAGTCATTAAAACCAAAATAATGAATGAATGCTGAACACTAAATCCAGGTTTCATAGGATCATAGAAGGCTAAGGGCCCTGGGGTCCTTACAAGCCTAGCCAAGAGTTTATCCCCAAAAAGGAAACCTCAGTCAGCACCTGTCTCCCTTGTCAATGAGGGGCAAAGGTGGAAACCCTGGGACAAATATGTGGTTTCCCATTCCCTCATCAAGGATGCACTTGAAGAGGATCAACGAGGTATTCGGTTTGACATGTATGGGAAGTCTATTACAGAGACAGGGCAGCCTCTGGAAGACGAACCTGTCTCTCCAGCAAGTTTTGTCGATGTTGCACATTAAATTTAGGCCTACTGAGTGGGTAATATGCGAGGAGCTAGACTTACGGATATGGAACATCTCTAGTAGGGCAGGTCCGATATTGCCTTGTAGGCGAGACACAGATCACCTCTGAACAATCTGCATGATACCGAGTAAAGTTATAGTGATTTGAGTCTGTCCACATGAAGACAGGTGTTGGAAGCCAAGGATTCTCTTTGTGAGGTATTTCTGTGGCTTTTCCAGTTGGTACAGGTGTTTGGAGAGGCATATACCAAACAGGGCGTTACACTCAATTATAGGTCTAATGAGGGAGGAGTACAGAGTGGCAATAACTTTTAGTTATGTACTCACCATAACTTCAGATGTTTGGGATCCATCTCACCTACATTCTGACTGATGGGTTCGGAGCCGATCCCTCGGCTCCGACTCGGCACGCTTATGCTATAGAGCGAGGCCTCTAATTGGCTGAGCTATCTTTATCCCAGGATGCACCACCACTAATCCCCCAGATCTTGTTTGTTCGCATTCATGCACACATGCACAGCTTGTTTATATAACATTGTTAGATGTTTCAAGATGAAACAACAGGATTCGGACCTTCTGATATCCTCTGATCTCCAAGGAAGGGGGAAGGAGGGTGGGTTATTAGGAATGTAGGCGAGATGGATCCCAAACATCTGAAGTTATGGTGAGTACATAACTAAAAGATATTATGTGATCCTATCTCGCCTACATTCTGACTGATGGGACAGCGTCCCTAGCACCTAAATCCCGGGTGGCTCATTGGAAAACACTCCTGAGCACTGTGGAACCAAATGAAGCTCGTCCTCTAGATGCCACATCCAATTTGTAGTGAGAAATAAAGGTGTGCAGGGAAGACCATGTAGCCGCAGCACAAATGTCACCGATAGCAAGCTTAGAATGAAATGCTACCGAAGTAGCCATAGCCCTTGTAGAATGAGCCTTGACAGAGGTGGAAAGCTCTTTGTTAGAATAAATATAAGCTTGAGTAATACAGTCCCTGATCCATTTGGCAATAGTGACCTTTGTGACCGCGTTGCCCAATTTGTTTTCTGCAAAGGACACAAACAACTGATCTGTCTTCCTTGATTGTTTGGTCCTGTCCAAATAAAAACGTAACTGCCTGTGGACATCTAGTGTGTGAAAAATAAACTCCGCTTTATTGGAGTATTTTGGGAAAAAAACTGGGAGCTCTAACGACTGTTGCAAGCATAAAGTAGAACAGACTTTAGGAACAAAAGAAGGATTTGGTCTGAGGGATACCCTGTCTGTATGAAAAAACAAGTACGGGGGTTTCACTGACAAAGCTTGAAGTTCTGAAACCCTCTTGGCTGAAGTAATTGCCACTAGAAAGGCTGTCTTCCAAGATAGAAACTTTAGATCACAGGTAGCTGCCGGTTCAAAGGGAAAAGAAGTCAGGGCACTTAGTACTATATCGAGATCCCATGGAGGTGCAGAATGAGAAATCGGAGTTCTTAATAAAGCAGCACCTTTCAAGAAGGTCTTACACAACCTGTTGCTCATTAAAGGTGGGTCTATGGATTCATGAAAATTAGAAATCGCTGCCAATTGTACTTTGATGGTAGAAACAGAAGAGCTTTGATTGAAAAGAGAGGTCAGGAATTTGAGTACTTCTGCCACGGGAGTAGAAATGAGGTCTAGGCCCCGGAGTTGAGCCCAGATAGCAAACCTTTTCCATTTGCTAGAATACAGTTTCTTTGTAGCCGACTTGTGGGCTGAAGACAAAATGTGCACCACATCTGGATCCAGTGCATGTCTCCTGACTATGGTCGGAAGAGGAGGAGCCAGGCCGTCAATTTTAATGTGTGTAGGGACTGGTGTTGTAGTCCCGACTGATGAATCAGTAGGTCTGGGACCTGGTCCAGAAACCATGGACCTTCCAGAGTATGTTTCCGAAGATAGGGAAACCACACTTGACGAGGCCAGTACGGAGCAATTAAGATCATCTTGCTGCCTAAGAGAGATGCCTTTTGAATCACTCTGGGGAGGAGAGGAACTGGAGGGAAGGCATAAAGCAGTCCGGTGGGCCAAGGATGGACTAATGCGTCCATAGGGCTCTTCCCTGGAGCCGGGGTTTGGGAGAAAAATTCTTTGCACTTCGCATTCAGAGGAGTCGCGAAGAGGTCGCAACACGGAACTCCCCATTCGCTGAAAATCTGCCTTGTAATTGTCATATTCAAAGACCATTCGTGAGGAGAGAGGATGGTTCTGCTCAACCTGTCGGCTATGACATTGGATTTGCCCGGTATGTGAGTAGCCACTAGGAAGCGTTTGGTCGAGACAGCCCATTCCCAAACTCTCATCGCTTCTCTGCAAAGAGGATAGGATCTGGTCCCTCCCTGTTTGTTCAGGTACCAGACAACTGACATGTTGTCTGAGTGAACAGCAATTACGCCCTGAGGGAGGTAATCGTGAAGGGCTCGAAGGGACAGGAGTACTGTCCTCATTTCTAGGATGTTGATGTGGAGAGAGGTCTCTTCCGGGTGCCATTTGGCTTGGACTGACCTGCCCAGGGAATGCCCCCCCACCCCGTCTGGGAGGTGTCCGTGGTCAAAGTGGCCGCCGAATGAGGAAGAACAAAGGGTCGTCCCTGGTCCAAATTGGAGGACACTAGCCACCAGCGAAGGTCCCATTTGCAAGATTCTGTGATCCATATTAGATGACTGAGAGGGAGTTCCTGAAAGGACCACTGAGTTGAAAGAAGCCACTGGAGGATTCTCATGTGTAACCTTGCCAAGGGAACTAGCAGAACTGTGGCAGACATCGATCCCAATAGCTGTAGGACCATTCTGGCTGGGGCTTTGGACCTGGGAAGTAAGGCTCGAACCTGATTTTGAATGGTCTGAATTCTGTCTGCAGGTAGATAGACCCGCATCTGGTTTGAATCTATCTCTACCCCTATGAATCTTATCCTTTGAGATGGCCTTAACACAGACTTTAGCCAATTGAAGGTGATTCCAAGGGAATTGCCCAGTGATATTGTGGCTTGCAGGTTCCGTAGAAGTAGATGCTTGGAAGTGGCAGTTAGGAGCCAGTCGTCTAGGTATGGAAACACCTGGAATCCTAGACTTCTCAGGTGAGCAGTCACTACTGCCAAGCATTTGGTGAACACCCTGGGGGCTGTGGTGAGACCAAAGGGCAGCGCACGGAACTGAAAATGACTGCCTCCTAGGCTGAAGCGCAAGTGTCTCCTGGACGTTTGATGTATTTTGATATGGTAATATGCGTCCTTGAGGTCTATGGAGCACATCCAAACATCTTTCTCCAACAATGGGAGAATGGTTTGTAAAGTGACCATTCGGAACTTGGACTTCTTGACTGAACGGTTTAGGTTGCTTAGGTACAAAATGGGCCTCAAGTCCCCGGTCTTTTTTGGCACCAAAAAGAATCTTGAGTAAGTCTCTAATCCGATCTGGTCTGCGGGGACCGGTTGGATGACTCCTTTTTGCAGCAGCTTTGAAACTTCTAAGGCTGCGGTATCCCGTTGACTGGGTGGCGGGTCCGGGATTCTTTTGGACTGAGGGGGGGGCAACAGAATGGGATGGAGTAACCTCCGGCGATAATTCGAAGCACCCATCGGTCCTGAGTGATCCCTTCTCAGGCCTTCAGGTGCTTCGACAAACGACCCCCGACTGGCTCCGGAGCAGCACAGTCGGGCAATCCCTCAGGGACTATGAAAAGCTGAAGAGCCACGAAAGGACTCGCGGTCTCCAGTGTTGCGAGGGCCTCTGCCGCCTCTGGGACAGCGTCTTCCTGATGAATTTCCCCCTCCTCTGCCTCTGGAGGGGGAACCTTCCTGCTGAGAGGGGTAAGACTTCTGAGATCTATGGAACCACATCTTCCCTCCTCTTTTAGCCTCGGGATAAGGCCGAAAGGGAGTGGAAAATCATGCCCCTACGGCGGTCAGAGTCTTACCCTCCTGTTCACAGCGGGTAAGTGTGTCTTTCACCTTGGGCCCAAACAGGGAGGACCCGTAAAAGGGGGCGTCGGCGAATGAAGACTTGAAGGCCTCCGCGAAATGACACAGGCGGAGCCAGGCTTGTCTCCGTAGAGCAATGCCTGTACCCGCCGCCCTACTCGCACCTTCGGCTGCATACGAAATGAGCCTCATGGACGAGTTCGAAATGGAGGACATCGTAGCCAGCTGAGAACCAACCGTCTGGGCTAGCTCCTCGGGCAGGTTACCTAAGAGGGTATCGGATAGCTCCTTAATCAGATCCCTCTGGAATCTCGTAAAGTGCGTCAGGTTGTTCAGAGACCTCAGAGTAAAGGCTGCTGAACTAAGGGTGCGCTTACCGTACCGATCCATGCTCCTAGACTCCTTATTAGGAGGATGGACGGACGTAGAAGCCTCTGCTACATCTTGCTGGGTAGCAGATGCCACCACCATAGCATCCACAGCCACACCTTTCGTAAGGAACTCTCTATCTGGGGGCGCCGAAAGAAATTTGTTTGGACGAGCGGGCACCGGTTCCACAGAGTCTGGGTGTTCCCACGCCCTTTGACAGATCAAATCCAAGAGCTCGTCGAAGGGCGGAGACACCCAGGAGGCGGAGGGCTGAGCCCCGAAGGCCTTCAGGAACACCGACTCATCAGCAGAGGGAGGTTTGGACTGCCAGCCGCCTCATTGTTTTAGGGCTTCCAGGATGTCTGCAAAGGAGACATCATCCGAGGACGACTTGGGGGACCCCTCTGCATCATCAAGATCGGTGTCAGATGTCAAAGACTCGTCAGGGGAGTCAACGTGCTTCCTCTTGCACGTTTTCTTCCTGGGAGGTTCTTCCGAAGAGGCTTCAGAAGGACCTCCAGGAGGGGGAGAAACCCCAGCGGGGGTAATCTGAGGCCCAGGGGCTCCGCTGTCTGCGGACAGGGGGACTGCCAACGACCCAGTCTCCAAATGTAGGGAAGGAGCTGGGGAAACTGTGGAGGTAGCTAATGAAGATTTGGCTAGAGCACTCCTCATAGCCCTGAAGGCGGGACCACCAGAATCCTGGGAAGGTCCCCCCTCAGTGGCCACGACAGTGGACGGTACTCCCGCCGTCGACGCACCAAGAGGGAGACTTGGGACCGAAAGCATCAATCCCGTAGCCTCCCCCCAGGGCCAAAGGAAGAAGTCTGTGCACTGAACTCCGACCCGAGAGCCGGAGTCGGAGCAAGGGTCGGGCCTGACCCTAACACCTCCACTGGTTCCACCAACACCTGCTCCAACGGTGCCGAAGCTGTTGGAGGAGGAAGTACAGTAGGGGGGTGGACCATCGGCTCCGAAGCCGACTGGGCTGGAGCCGAAACCATCTTTTGGAACACCGGAGACTGGAAGAGTCGAAGGAGCACCCTGTCGATGTCTGAATCAGACATCCTGGATGATCTCGAGGATACCGATCGGGCCCGAACCGATTTCTCCATCAGCTCCGAAGGGCTCGGGGACCGGCTCCGAAAGGACTCCACAATTATCGGCTCCGAGGAAACCTTCAAGGAAATTTCCCTCAGCACCGATAAGGACTTCGGCTCCGAGGGGGAAGAGTCTGAGCCGATGACCCTTATCGGCTCCAATATCAGTGGAGCCGATGAGGGTGACCCGCCTCTCGATGCCCCAGACCTCGGCTCCGAAACCAGAGGGGTCGAGGCTGGAGGCATTGAGGCAGACCGTTCCGACCTCGGCTCCGAAGTCCGTGGAGCCGATGGAGAAGTCTGCTTAGCTTTCTTAGCCGTCGGTTCCGACTGACTGGTCGGAGCTGGCGCTTTCCTCTTCTTAGAAGGAGACGGAGAGGAAGATAAAGCCTCCTCGAAAGAAGGCTTGATTAATCCTTTGAGGATTAATTTGTTTTTCCTCTCCTGGAGGACTCGGGAGGAAAACGCATGGCATACACTGCATGATTCCTGCAGATGTTTGGTGCCAAGACAATAGACGCACGAGGAGTGGTCGTCCGTTATGGACATTTTGAACCCACACCTCGTGCACTTTTTAAACCCGGAGGGTTTATGTTCTTTAGACATAGTCCTAATAAAAAGAACAGACCACAACAGTAAACTTAAGGGTTTGACACACAGGAAAAAATAAGTATGCCACTCAGAAATATTTAAACTGAAAAACTTTAACTTTTTTTTTTTTTACACACACAGAAAGCTGAGAAGGAGAAAGGGGAAACAAGGAGGGTCAAGACCCTCTAACTCAAACGGGTACTTGACCCACACACAACCCCTGAGAAGTAGTAACCACAGGGGAAGGCCCCTCTAACTCAAACGGAACCTTCTCTGACAGGAAAAATTACTAAAAATTCAATCAAACTGCTAGAAACACACTCGTACACAAAATATAGCCGTTAAAACAGCTTTTGGGTTTAAATGAATGAAATACTGACAGGAAAAGACTATATATATAGTACTTAGCCCAGCCAATGTTGAGACCACGTCCAAGCTCTGTAAGCGGCAAACGAGATCTGGGGGATTAGTGGTGGCGCATCCTGGGATAAAGATAGCTCAGCCAATTAGAGGCCTCGCTCTATAGCATAAGCGTGCCGAGTCGGAGCCGAGGGATCGGCTCCGAACCCATCAGTCAGAATGTAGGCGAGATAGGATCACATAACATCCTCCTTTTTTCTGGATGCAATCCCTTTACTTATGAGATGAACCAAGTAAAAGACTTTTCTGACCACTGCTGCCACATGATGGTCGAATGTGAGATTGTTGTTAACCTGACTACCCAGGTCTCTCACAACGGGTTGTGTGCGTAGGGGGTTGCCACTGATGTGGCAGTAGGGACCATGTTTTTGCCAAATGGTATGATAATACATTTTTTTGTGTTTAACTTAAGGCCATGACTTTGGTACCAGTTATTTGTAGCTGTGAGAACAAACTTTGTCAGCCACAGGTCCTTGGTCTTTGCCTGGACCTCTGAGAAGTAGATGCCAAACAGCAGGGGTCCCAGGAGAGATCTCTGGGGAACACCACTAGTGACAGGTCTGTTGTCGGAGGTGGTAGTGCCTATTATGACCTTGTGGGTCCTATCTGTAAGCCAGCTGGCCACCCATCTGATCAGATAGGGATTAACACCAAGTTGTGTTAGCTTTTCAATGATGCCTCAGTGGGGAATTGTGTCAAAGGCCTTGGCCAGGTCAAGGTAAGCTGTACGTAATGACTTTCCCTCATCCAGGGCCTTGGTGACAGTCTCAAAGAAGTCAACTAGGTTCAATAGGCAAGATCTGCCCCTGACAAATCTGAATTTGGTGGGGTCAAGTGTTTGGAGATTGTGTATGTCCTTGTTTATGAGATCCATAATGGGCCGATAGTTTCCTGGGTCAGTAGTGGCACCACCTTTGTGCAAGGGGATGACAATGGTGGTAATCCACTCTGCTAGAATGAAGCCTGTAATTATGCTGTGGTTGAACAGGGTGCTCAGTGGCAAAGCTAGTTCTTGCTGGAGATGGTGCAGAATACAGCCTGGGACAATATAATAACAGAAGAATTAGAAATAATATAGAAATTCTGGAACCACAGCTGTAGAATAAAATCAAATTTAATACTTTGAACTTTAAAACTGCACTAGTAAAAACCTTTGGGGTCTATAGTAGAACACCGAACATTCAACATTTTGAGTGTTCTAATATCGACCCATTTTCAGCGAATGCTAAAAATATCGAAGAAACAGAAAACCAAATTTTTTCCTAGCGAAAGAATTTGGTTGTCCGTTTCTGTTGCTTCGGTATTTTCAGCGCTGTGGTGGAAAGTTACAGGTCGGGTTCAGGTAAGTGTGCGATTGTATGGACGTGAGGGTTAGGGCGGATTGGGTGAGTTAGGGTTAGGGCATGGGTCAGGTAACTGTGCGATTGTGTGGACATGAGGGTTAGGGTGGGGTAGGTGAGTTAAGGTTAGGGCACGGGTGAGGTCACTGTGCAACACTGACGGACCTTAGGGTTAGGGTTTGGGTTAAGGTAAGTGGATAGTTAGTGGTGTATGTATAGTTTACTGTATGGTTAGGTGTAAGAGTTTAGGTGTATGTGTGTAGATTGCTGTTTGTTTGGTGTGTTTGTGTTGTGTGTATGTGTTTTGGAACAGCAAAATTTTTCTCTAGGAAAAAATTCACTGTTCTGTATATTTGATTTAAATTTTCGACTACTAGGGTTCGATATTAGAACACACGAAATTTTGAAAATTCGGTGTTCTAATATAGACCCAAACTTTTGCCCTACAGCTTCTTCAGGCTACTACCAGGGTTAAATGAGACTTTCTCTTTCAAACCTTTATTATGTAAACTACAGCAGTAGGTGCGCTGAATCTGAGGATACTATTTAAGTAATGTTTTGCTGGACACAATGTCTTAAGAAGCCCTATGGTAAAAGTTTTTACTAGTGAGATTTTAAAGTTCAAAGTATTACATTTGATTTTATTCTACAGCCGTAGTTCTGGAGTGCCTACGTTATTTCCATTGCTCCCAAATCATCTGCACAAGAATCTTCAAGCAGTGGTTCCACATGGACCACCTGCCTCTTTTCTTACTTATATTCAAAGGTTATCCTATGACTTGAAAGAAGATCCAGCATACATATTTAATGACACTGATACAAATGTTTTCTTACTGCTTCAGTGCAGTTTAACTAATCTTCCAGATGACTGCAAGCTAGGAGCAGTCACTGAATTTCCAAATTACTAAGCTATCCAGCAGTACAGTTTGCCACAAACAAATAAATGGTGCCAAAATCATGGAGTGAAACTCAACACCAAAAAATGCATTATCATATCCTTTGGGAAGTCATCTACCAAGGGGAACTACCACATTAACAATACAACCAAAGAGTTTACCCAATTGTTTGGGATTTGGGAACTTATATGGGCAATGATCTAACTTTTGAACAACATGTGTTTACTGTCATAAGAAAGTCATTCTATATTACAAAGCTTATAGACAAAGAGATTGTGTCTAGCTCTAGAGATGTCTTTACCAACCTTTACTCCATCTTCATTAGACCAGTCATTGAGTCTAATGCCCATTTGGCATGTATCTGTCCAGACACTTGCAATAACTGGAACATCCTCAAAGACCTAAATAATATGTCCTATATGGACTGACAAAGGCCTGTTACTATACTCAGTATCCTACAGACCTGTGTCTGGCATACAAGGCATCCTCCAACCCAGTACTGACTGATTTACTGCACATCAGCAAGGGAAATGGCATCAGAAATAGTTGGCCTAAGGATCTTATCCTCTTCTGCAACAACAGAATGATTTGGTGAGACAGGTATATCTAGCAGAGGACACTACTGGTCTGGAACAGACTCCCCATCCATATAAAACAAAGCTCATCCTTATCCATACTGAAACACAACTTGGACATACGGATGGGTAATAGAAAATTTACCTCAGGACCAGTAGTTTAGCAGAGGCAGGGCAAGAAGGACAACTGCCAAGTGGTATTGTATTTGCGATCAAACCTGAGTAGTGCTCTGTGTATGGTCTAAACTGTAGGAAATACAGCTATAGTTTAAAATTAACTTTTTTTAACTAAACCTGAATGCCATGCTGCTCCGTGCAGGCAGGATATAAACTGTTGGAACTGTTTCCTACATTTGTAGCAAGCAGTTTGTTATAGCTTAGAAAAAGAAATTATTTTTATTTATTTATTTTTTAATAAAATGCATCGAAGGAGGGTCGAGGAAGGGCACAGAAATGGGACCTGAATGGCTGGGGCAGGGTGGAGGGGAGTGGGGTTTCATGCATCTGGATAACTGGCTGGTGTGCCAGCAAGGAATGTCTTTTTTGGGGGGGTGCCATGGATCCTACTGCAATAAACCATTGATTATTATTATTATTTGTTTTGCTCTACAGTGGTACAGCTGTGCGCATGGATCAAACTGTAATAACCTTAATACAGTAAAGTCCTCATTATCTTTGATTTTTTGTAGACTGAGGGGGTGGGGTGCCAGTTCATGGTACTGGCACAGAACACTAGTTGAGCTACTAATGAACAGAGGCAGCTCCTAAATGCATTATCCCGCTCATGGGTCTACTCAAATTATATACTGTATGATCCCAGTTAGTTTCACTACATGTAATATATAATTGTCAACCATGGGGTGGGTAAGGCCAATCTAACACCAAATGGGATGGGTTAATTCAAGCACCAAAAGAGAAACTGGCTACACAAAGATGGCTTGCAAGGGCAGCTATCTAGTACTTACCTATGAATCTGTTTTTGGGTGGAATAGATATATATGAAGGGCATGGGGACTATGCCTCATGATATAATTTTAAATTATATATTCTGTTGATAGTGTGTATTCTTGATCTTTAGGTGAGCTGCAGTCCTTGAGCCTGAGCTGCTCAAATTCCACTAACTCATAGCCAAGGACTTGAACAGCTTTAATCCTGTCTGCCCAGATGCCTGAATATGAATTTAGCGATGTATCTGCCACACACACAAGTGCTTGCCATGGACCAGATAAGTGGGCAAGGGAAATGGCGAGGAGAATTTATATTTAGGAAGGGGAGGAAGACCTTGGGTTAACAGAGAGAGTACAGGGTATCAGAAAGATATAGTTAGGAAGGGGAGGGGAGTTTTAGGTTTAGGGAGTGATCAGGAGATTAAAGCTAGGGAGGGAGGTGGTTTAGCTTTACAGAGCAATCAAAATGTTAACATTAGGGAGGGATATTTTTGGTTTATGGAGTGTTCGAGAGAGTAGATTTAGAAAGGGGGGATTTGATGTTTAGGAAGTGATCAGGAGGTATGGAAGGTTACATTTAGGGAGGGGAGGACTCAGATTCAGAGAGTGATTGAAAGGTAGGGAAGGGGGATTTTAGGTTTAGGGGTGATCATGAGGTACTGCAAGTTTAAGGCTAAGGAGTTGAGATGGAGTTCAGATTTAGACAGATAGTCAAATAAATATGTAGAATCAAACCAACAGCAACATTCTGCAATGTTTCAATTTAAAATCAAGCATTCAATATCAGTATATTAATCTATGCAGAACTTATAATAAGCTATCTACTTTGCTAACAGTGATTATATCAAGGTTGGATGGGTAACTCTCCAACTTTTGGGATTGTTACTGCACTTATAACCATAAATTCAACTTATTTTTTATCTCAGGTTTTATATGGCCATTAAGAAGAATGGTGAAAGTCATTCATGCTTATACGTTACAAAGGTCATGAGTATTTTTTGCAAGTAAATAATCAGATTCTCGTGAACAATTCATAATGACTCATAACTGTTCTCAATATGAAAATGCAAAACCTACCTATGCAACTTGCTGTCCAAACACAGTGCTGGTCAAATCTGGCTACGCAACAATTGCAGTATGGACAATGTGCAGATCTGATGGGTTTATATCCCTAATTTAAAAAAAAGGCAGCAAATGACATTCATAACTTAAACTTTTAATGTTAATAAAGACAAAATTAAAACACCACCAATGTAATCTAAGCTCAGATTCTTAAGAGACAATTTTAGGATGTACAGTTAAGAGTATTCATATTAACAGCCAACATTTAGGAGACAAAGGTAGGCAGGTTCTTGCATGAAATTAAGAATGACTGAAGCAGTGTTAGCTGCTATCAGACTATGCATTCTAAAGCAGTGCTGTTGGTCAGCCTTCTTTTCCTGCATCAATGCAATTCTAGCTTGGTAGCACAGACAAGAACACACCCCTTCTCACCCTGGCATTGTACTTGGTGCAGCAGTACTGCCCCCTGTTCAACAGCAGGTACAATAAGTGGTCCTTCACAAGAGTTTCACCACCTCAGGAGGAAAACATCATATGTAGTACATATGTAGTAATAAGTATGCACATTCATGTTATAGTGCAGTACTCTTGTATGTGCATTCATGTTATAGTGCAGTACTCTTGTATGTGCATTCATGTTATAGTGTAGTACTCTTGTATGTGCATTCATGTTATAGTGTAGTACTCTTGTATGTGCATTCATGTTATACTGCAGTACTCTTGTATGTGCATTCATGTTATAGTGCAGTACTCTTGTATGTGCATTCATGTTATAGTGCAGTACTCTTGTATGTGCATTCATGTTATAGTGCAGTACTCTTGTATGTGCATTCATGTTATAGTGTAGTACTCTTGTATGTGCATTCATGTTATAGTGTAGTACTCTTGTATGTGCATTCATGTTATAGTGTAGTACTCTTGTATGTGCATTCATGTTATAGTGTAGTACTCTTGTATGTGCATTCATGTTACAGTTCCTGCAATGCTCAGTTTCAGTGGACTGCCTTGGAAACAAAATAATCATCCTAACATGGTAGACATTTCTCCAACAACATGCTATCCATGGTCTGGGTTCTTGCATCATGCTGTTTGCGCTTGCAGAGGTGATTCACATATTTCCAGTTATCTCTCACGCAAACTGAAAAGATTTTAAACAAAATATTTAATATAGAGGGAAGAAGTGTTTCACAACTGAAAATGCAACAGAAAAATCAAAAGTGAAGTACTGCAAGCAAGAATTACACCTTCCATGTAATGGAGTAAGGGCAGCAGCAATAAACATTTGCTTGTACCCTGAGATAATGTTAGTACGATAAATTATATAGTACTCTAATCTCATATATAACATATCCTAGCAGATGAGCAACAGTCTGTTCTCCTATATAACATATCCTATCAGTGTGAGATTTGACATATTCTGCTTTCAGCAGTGAACAAGTTAAAAATGGCTTTCAGTGGATTTGTCTGAAAATGTAAAATAAATACTCTGCTTTTCAGTGTAGTACAAAAGTGCACTTAGTTTAAAGCATATAGCTTGGCATTCATTGTTATTTGAAATCAGAAGTAAAATATTTTATCTTTACAATCTATACAGTTTGTGAAATTTATTATCTAAAAGCAGGTCAAAACGAATTCTTGTATGCAGCTGTCTCTCGTCAACAGGACATGCAGGATAAGAGCAAGGTCGAGTTTATCTACAAGCAGGTCAAGACGAACTCTTGTATGGAGCTGTCTCTCATCAACAGGACATATAAGATAAGAGCAAGGCCGTAGAGTTATTCTTCAGGCATGAAATGTTTGAAACATGTGAAACAAACCGTCAACAAACTGTCAGCAGACCAGCTTCATGGGAAAGACTTATTATTCTGGCATATTCTCTAAACTGCTGATGTAAGCTAGAAAGAGACTATAAAGTTTGGACTACTTCTTTTGTATGAGAGACATTGTTTCTTCATGATGCTGTAAAGCTGAAGTACAGATTTGTTACATGTGTATCTTTCATTGTTATACTAGATGTTACCTCGTATGCATCAAAGGAATGTTCATATCAGACTGAACCGGCTCAATTATCTTCATTGAGTAATGGTACAGACTACCTTTCAGTGTAGTAACATAAATTTTACACTGAACTACTGAGGAACAGTTTAGTGAAAAGTTAAGTACATCATCTTATTTGCATTGCTTTTAATTTTTTGCTGCCCCACCACCTGCCAGCCATCACCTCCCACAATCTAATGGCCTATACATTCCTCATAGGGCAAGAGCTGCCACAGTCCATTTGTTCCCAGTGAGACAAGACACAATCACGGAGCCATCAGCAGCATGACTCCACCCCCACCCCCACCCCCCGGTGGTGATGTGGGCTCTGCATCATCACAGAAGGATTTTCCATGCTCCTGACACAAAGGCTTGTCCACTCCCTGATATGTCTCTGAAAGGGTACTGCACCGGCTTGAGTAGACCCACTCACATCCCTCCCCCCTGTAAAAGTTTTTGTGGGAGTGGTCTATGCCACTCCTCTAGATGGCCAGGGAACCACAAGGGAGGAGACATCACAACACACTTTAAAATGAACTGCACCTCATACCTGCCCTTCCAAAGTTCTTCCAGTAGATCACTTTGTTTTTGACAGCTTCATTTTTAAGTGAACTGACATGGAACTCGGATGCAATAGATAATAGTTATAGGGCAAACTTACAGAAAACACAGTGTCAACTGAAATTTATCAAACCACAGGCAATGAAGGAAATATCTAATAATTATTACAAAAAGTATTGAATTACTTACCTGCCAAATTCCTAGAAATAAGATTATACTTTTTTTTCCATGAAACAGTTGCAGAAGCCCATATTTTCAAATGGCAAATCATGGTTACTAAATTAATATATACTATTAAAATAAGAAGCATCAAATGTTTCCTTGTTTTTGTATTTTATTAATAAAACCACTCTTGTACACAACACTTCCTTGGGTTTTACCCAAGAAGTGTTACATATGAAAGTGTGTTTGTCAGTATATATGGTCTCTGCTAATCATGAACAACTTTTCATCATATTACCACTACAACCCCCCCCCCCCCCAAAAAAAAAAAAAAAAAAACAGAGTCAGGGTCTCCCTAGCCACCTGAATTCTACACTCATCCACCTCTGGATCTTCCAACTACTCTATTCCAGGTACCCTAAGTGTCAGCGTCTGCAAGGTGGGACCCCGCCACCTGAGGAAGTTTACCTCAATGGTAACTATGTACTATGGCTGGGAAGTGACAAATCCAAATGGAAGCAATGAGCATAAAACCTGGGAGTTGTCATTCTTGTGGTGGCTGTTCAATTTTTATGGCTGTGAAAATGCTTAGGGGATTGGCCTCAGGATGTCAGCACTACCTGTTTTAATTTCTCCATGTCTTTTGGGTTTCTAATACCATGACGGGAATGGACACCATTCATAAGCCAAAGTATAAATGAAGTTCATGAAATTAGTATTGTTTCAATCTTTGATGTTAGCCAAAAGTGCGCTTTGCAACACCTACAATGTGCCCAGTAATGACTCCTCCTGTAATTCATACAGAGTTGCATGTATCAGTAACATATCTAAATATGATTGTAAATTCTTTTTTATAAGACCCATTGCTCCTCTAAGTACTGGAACTGTCTGGGTATCGTTTGCACAATTACCTCATTTCTGCCTGCAAATCCTCATATTTTATGACTTTGTGTCTCTCTATACGTAAGACACCGTAGTCACTGTGTGTAGCAATTTCAATGATCAATGTTACGTTTGTGTTTGTTTCATGGATTATCTGTTTTTATCGCATCTTTTTTTTGAACTGTTGGTAATGGGTGATGATGCTTAGTGGTTCATGTTTCCAGTGCTTTTCAGCTACTTCAATATTATAATGTTTGCACAATCCCCAAAGTAACAGGCTTGCAACATTATTTTGCCTTTCAGTATACAAACCTTCTGCCATTAGTATATCACAACTACCAACAAGATGTGCGTTTCTAATGTGCGATTTTTTTCCAATTCTCTTTTACAAAACCTATATTTGTCTGTTTCTCCCACATGTTCAATGGACTTTGTAAGCCAACATGTACATAGTCCACAGTCCTGGGCCATCAATATTAACCTTTCATCTTTTGGTTTGAATTTGCCTCTCCTTAACCATTCCTGCATTTGATCCTGATCAACATGAGGTTGTTCCATGAGTTTTCTATACTTACAACTATATTTATGCATTTTTCACGTTTGTGCTTTCTCACCTGATCCTTTGCCTTACATTCTTTCTTTTGTTTTTTGGCACATTCAGTTGCTGCCTGATTTTTATCTACTTCTGGTGTGATTTCCATTCTCGTTTGATGCCTGTATGCTTCTTCTAAACTAAGCAGACAAACCATTTTCACTTATTCTCCTCATGTTTCAAATCTTTCACTACATTTGGGTCTTGTGAGGTCAGCATATATGTATGCAGTCCTACCACTGCAGATCTATACATGTAATCAATTTTGAGGAGGCCCATACCTCCTTCAGAACAGGGCATATATAATCTTGGTATGCAGTCATTTTTATAAATCATTTGATGAGCAAGAAGCATCCTTCTTGTTTTCCTGTCCAACCTATCTAACACCTTTTGGGGCCAATCAATCGCTCCAAAACTGTAAGTAATGTAAGTGATCAGTGTAGGGTGTGCCTTATAAATTTTTAAGTACTCTTTTATCCTTGACTGTGGGATACTGTCAAATGCATTTTTATATTTTATCCATGCTACAGTTAGATTCTTCCCCTTTTTACAGTTCTCCATTATGACTTTATTTAACAACAAAATATCCTTTGTTCCATATGACTTTCTCTTATTACCTTTTTATTCTATTGCAATGATTGAGTTTTCTTCTAAATGACTATAAACTCTCTCAGCATCAATTCCAGTGTATAGTTTATATGTCGTAGGAAGCTAAGTTATTGATCTATAGATTTTAGAATAGCTGGCAGGTTCACTCAAGTCAGAGTATTGTTTTTCCTATTGTTATCCAGGCTGGTGTCTGTTCAGAGTATGCATATAAATAGTTTTTACTCATGGCTAAATCTTCATAAAAAGATGTTAATACTTTTAGCCAGAAGTTAGGTACTGTATCTGGGCCTGGGGTTTTCCAGTTGGGAGCTTTTCTTAACTTTATTTCAATCTCTCTGCCTATTACTTCATCCCATTTTATATCCAGTACATTTGAACTTCTTATTCTTTCTTTTACTTCTTCTATCCATTTAGCATCTTTAGTGCAGCAGTTAGCATTGCCACCTCACAGCAAGAGATTCTCCGGTTCGATTGTGTGTGTGGGCTGCCTCCGGGTGCTCCGGTTTCCTCCTACATCCCAAAGACATGCTGTAGGTGGACTGGACACTCTAAATTGGCCCTAGGTATGAGTGTGTGCATGTGTGTGCCTTTTGTGGAAGGTTGGGTGCCGGGGTGGCAACTCGACACCGTAAAACTCCACTGCCAATCATGAGCGGACAGGTGATCCGCTGTGGCAACCCCTAACTGGGAAAAGCCAAAAGAAGAAGAAGTTATACTCCACAGGATCTTCATTTTTCTCCAAAATCTATTTTTTCTTTTTTTGGTGGAGTTTCAATTCCTTTTGCCTTGTTTCTCAATTATCTATAAAACTTTTTTGGGTCATCAATCATTGATAAACTGATTATTTTGTACTTTTCCTTTACATTTATCTGCATATCTTCTAAGTTTTTCTGCCTGTGCTGATGTTTTTAGTTTATATCCAATAGTGCGTGATAGGTCCTGATCAGTTCTGATACTGCACATTGCTTTTATCACGTCTACCTTTCTTGAGTATTTTTGTTGATCTGTTCCCTCTTCTACACTCTTCTAACAATGACACTTCTTGTCTTAATTACTTTATAATTTCGCCAATAGATAATTCCATTATGGCATTTGATTTCTCCCCTTCCTTTCCCTTACAACCATGTGTTTTTGTGGTAAGACTTTATCTGTCATTAATTTAGTTGCACAGCAGTATATCCTATTTATTTGTTACATCACATGAATCTCTACAGACAGTTCTAACTACTGTTTTATCAAACTTCTAACTTTTGTGAGTTTTATTGACTTTTAATGACTTCCTCTAATCTATTTCTTTCACTGATCTTAATGTCTGTCCATTTCTATTAAATCAACCAACTCTTTTCTTAGAACATTTTCTTCTACACTGAGGGCACATTCTTTGTTTTCTACTTCCTGTGGCCATTCTATAGAAAGTTCCAGTGTCACAATCTCTTCAGTTTCATCCTGTGTCATACATTTCTCTTTCATATGGGAACTGACTGGCCTATGATGCCACAACACTGACTGTATCAGAGTTGCCAGTTTCCTGTTCCTTCCCTTGTTGTGCAACTCCAACTAAACATTTGTACTGGTTTCCTATGGAAGGCTCCAAAGTATTTTCATATGGTAATTGATCTGTTTTCCACTCCACTAGATTCTCCTTAATTCGGGGATCTGTTGCTCTATCCTTCTGTGATGTTACATGAGTTAGATTTTCTACACTAAATCCTTCACTTTGCAGGTAAATCCATACCTCAGTTTCTATTTCTTTAACTTCTCCATTACTAGTCCTCTTTTCAATTTTCCTCTTTGTTTTCTTATTTTTCCTATTGTAAAATTGTCCTTATCTGGGTGCTTTTGCCTTTATTTTTCTTCAAATATTTTTGGTGCTGCTCTTTTTGTATTATTAGTTTTGCTTTCTTCTTTGCATAAATATTGCACCATATTAAATCTCTGTCTTTCCCATGTTCATATTACTTCTTCAGATGTCTGCTGCTCCTCTATTTTCTTCTTACTTTCGGGACTCGCGCTCTGTCATGCTGTGATATAACCGGTGTTAGACTTTCTGCACTAAATCCTTCACTTCACAAGTATTCCATAACTTCATAACCCTTTAGTAACCCTTTCAGAAACATTATCACATGAGTTGACAGAACAGGATCCATGGACAGATATGCTGAAATGTCTGATTAATGAATCTTGATAGAGGAGCAAGACAGACCCATTCAATAGTAATTTAAACAAGTATTGTAGAAACAGAGAAATGCTGGTCCTGAATTGGTACAGGTTCATTTCCTGGTACAAAATAGAAAACTTTTTATTATTAAATGATTTTTAAGTTATGAGAATTGCTACATCCTTTAATATCTGTTGCATATCCTCCTAAAATGTGCCTTAAAGGTATTAAGATTCTATCATCCAAGCAGCCAGATACAGTTGTTATATTCAGGAGGTAGCAAATATCCCTGGTCTTTTGTGAGTATACCCAGTTTATCAAGTGCTTACGGTAACTGCCCAAAAGAAGGGAGAACCACTGTTGCCTGGGCTAGAAGGGAGTTGAACAATGATCTTTGAAGATTCCTCCTGAATCTTAAGATTGATCCTGAATAATAATGGATAGGGTAGAAAGGCATACAAGAAAATTCATGCCCAAGGAAAAGTCAAAACTTCTGTCTTCCAGACACTTAAATGCTAGGACCTGGAGTAGAATTTCACCAACTGATAGCTGACACTGGAGGCAAAAATATGAACTTGAGTTTTTCCCCACAACAGGATCAAACCTCAGAAGACCTCTTGATACAATTTCCATTTCTGAGGGTCTGTCCTAGTCTTGCTCAGCAAGTGTGCCTCACAATTTTACTCTGACAGTATGCAAAATGCCTGAAGAGTGAGAATGGGCTGGAAAGCTATATCTCATGCTCCCATGGCTAATATACATAGAGGGTACAAACTGGTTCTTCTTGCTTAAGTACCACATCACTGTGGGGCTGTCTGTAAATACTTGTAAGAATCCTGGGGTCCAAAAAGGATGAGAGAGTTGAGAACATTAATAACTAGCAGTTTTATTTGTTTTGACTTTTCTGTTAAAAAAAAGAAAAAAAAGCTGCAATTTTATCCCTATAGGCACAGCTCCCCAAGCAAAGTCTGAAGCATCTGTAGTGATTGACTGTGCTGGAGATTGGAGGGAGAATGGGAGACATGGATTTTGAAAAATATTGTCTAACAAAAAACCCTATTCATAATATTTTAGTGAACGCATTAAATTACAAACGCTATTTCGTCAAATGTCATTATGTGAAATGGCAAAATTCCAAAAGCACAGAACAGCGATTTTTTCCTAGAGAAAAAAAATCATTGGGTGACTTTGCCATTTCCTCCACTCTGGTGTGATCTCGGAGTTTGTATACTTAATTAGGGGAGGGGTGAATCCCCTCACTTTATTTTGTGTGTGGATTTTTTTTTTTTTTTTTTTTTTTTTTTTACAGATCAGCGATTTTTTCCCTGGGGAAAAAAATCACTGATCTGTGTGTTCGATATTTTGGGTTTTTGGGGATTGTGGTTCGATTATAAAGCGTTTGCAATTCAGTGCATTCGCTAATATAATATAGACCCCAAAAATCCTAAAACTGGAAGTTGAAAAGTCAATGGATGTATTGCTGGGACAGTACAGATTTACAGTTACCAATGATTTTATCATGAGCGGTGTAGCAAAAGGCATCATAAGAATCACAGAAGGCATGAGACTCAGAATCCTGAGGAATTCGCCAGCTGAGGCAAAAACCTAAATCTAAATACAGATCGATTTTTTCCATTTGGAAGACAAACTCTTTGAACAGAAATGTCCTACAGAAGCCCCAGTAAAACAATTCTGTTTATTTAGTTGAAAAAACATTTGTATATTCTTCTGTAATCCCAGTGTGTGTGGGAGATCCCTTACCCTCAAGAGAGTCCTGACACCTTTAAAAATACTCTGCAAAGAAAGGCAAGTCACTTAAATATCTCTAGAATCTTCTGAAATGTGGATCTTGGAATGTGATGATATACATGTTTTTAAATCTAAGGTTACTGGAAAACTCAAATGGAAAATAAGGGATAAAATATGCGAAGGACACTAGTTTTCATGATAGAGGGGAGTTATATCTGGTGAGTGAGGTGAAATCCCTTGAAAAAAGGGAGGACAGACTCTCATTGCTAACAGCTAACCTAGATGTATTTGCCAGGGTGGGAGGGGGAAGTCTGGTAAATAGTCATACAAACCAAATGTGTAGAAAGGATGACTGGCAAGGCAGGAAAAAGAAGTCCAAATGTTTTTTATTTGTGTATTAAGCGTTTTTAAATGCAATGACAGACTTCATTAGAATAAATTACTTACATCAACATCAGCCATTTTATAACCAGTTCATGTCATATGACTTCCTGAATCAAAATCTTAAACGGACAGTAGACCAAAAACTGTTGTACAAACCAAGGTTAAAAATGTCGTAAAACGCAACTGACAATTTACAAATATATCTATATAATAATTAACCAGAGTTAATCTACTGTGATTATTCCAAACAATGCACTGTCTAAACCATATTTGCTCTTTTTCTTAAAAGGTAACGTAAGGTACTTCATTAAGCGCTGGTGAAATATTGGCTGCAAATTGCACTTGCCACCATTACTCCCAACATTCTAAAATGTTCTCCCACCATCCTGAAAAAGGTGTTATCACCCCCTCCCAAAAAAAAAAAAACTTTTTAAAACTGTTACAACTTTGGCTGCTGCATTCAAGGGCATTCTTAAGGGGTTTAATCCTAATGGCATATTCATATTCATAAACCTGTCTCAGGGACCTCTCCTTTTTGCGAACATAAAATGGTGCACAGGTAGAACATGTCGAAAGGTATACTACAGCTCCAGTCCTTCGGCTAGCCCTTGGTAGGGTTTAATGCACCAAATTCTTTTGACCAACCTGAAGTGCTGGTTTGTCAAAAATTAAATGACAGTAGTTACAAGAGTTGCATTTTCTTGTAACACCCCCCTAGGTCTTTTTTGTGGCTGTGTTCCAACACCATTTTTCACATTTTTTTTGCTCATCAAAAGGTGTAAACAGGGGGTGCCCCCACCACTTCTCTTACATTTTCAAAGTGTGTAAAGTTTCCCCAATTTTCCTTAGGAATATCTATCACATACATGACATTATCATTATAGGTACAAATAAAATTTTATCATCTAGTTTGATTTTTGTCTTCAATGTCAAGAGGTTTCACTACCCCACCTTTTAGAATAGAGTGGAATATATCAGTTCAGAACTGGGTAACATTACTATTAATGTCTTCAAGAAGATTCCTGGGGTACACCTCTACAAAATTAAATCCACCAAATGGTCCATCTGTTGGTAAAAACATTTTCTTCTGAGACAAGTCTGGAAATTTGTACCATCTGATCTTTTACTACAATTATTTTTTATTTGTAAGGCTGGTTACCTTTCAAGAGTAAATAACTGTTGCAAAAACTCTCTCTTCTAAATACATTCATAGAAAAGTTTTGTTTTTATATAAACAAACATCCAAAAAAATCAATGCTATCATTTGACTAAATGTGAACTTTAAAAACTACGTACTGGATTTTATAGACTCAGCAAATTCCTCTAAAGTTGATAGGGACCTCTTCCAATTCATAAAGACATCATCCATGAATACGAGGTATATATCCTAATACTATCAGAATTTGGAAGAAAACAAAATGTTCCTTAGGTTAGGGGCGAATTAAGTGAGTTAGGGTTAGGGTGCGGGTAAGGTAAGTGTGCGATAGTGATGGACCTTAGGGTTAGGGTTTGGGTTAAGGTTTGTGCATAGATAGTTGTGTATGTAAGGTTTAGTGTAGGTTTGTAAGGTTTTTGGTGTGCTTGTGTGTGTGTTTTTTGGGAAAGGTATTTGATTTGTTGATTATCGGGATTTTGGTTTGTTGGACATGCGAAGTTTCGTGTTTTTGAACTTTCTTTTTTGTCGTTTTTTTCCGTGTCGGTTATTTCGTTGTTGGTGTTTTGGCATGTTGGTGTTATCAGGTAGACCCATATATATATATATATATATATATATATATATTAAATGAAACATTATTTCTGAAGCTATAGAGTCCTGTAATATCCAATTAGTACTACTCGGTTTCCCAGGAGTGTAGGCAGGGGGTATGGAGGGTGGGTTGTGAGAACAAAGGTTGAGATGGACAACACACATGGAACATTATGGTAAGTACATAACTTCTTTATGTGATATTGTCAGTTTTGTCTTTATTCTCACTGATGGGACCACATCCCAAGTTACCTGATTCTTGGGTGGCTCATGGGAGAATATTTCTCAGAAACATAGAACCAAAACATGCTCTACTCCTAGAGGCCAAATCCACTTTGTAATGAGTAATAAAGGCATGAGGCTTTGCCCATGTCACTGCAGCACAGATATTATTCAAAGGTAACCTAGCCTGAAAGGCTGCAGAAGTAGCTACCAACCTATTGGAATGAGCTTTAACAGGGATAGAAAGAATTTTGTTCTTACAACTGTAAATGGAGGATATACACTGTGAAAGCCATTTGGATAAGGTAACTTTGGACACTGGTTGGCCTTTTCTAATATCACAATAAGAAATAAAGAGCTAAGCTGATCTGACTTCCTGATTTCTGAAGATCTGTGTAAGTAGAAATTTAATTGTCTATGAATGTCCAGAAGATGCAGTGAATATCGCCCCTGACAGCGTCCAGAGGAAAGTAATCGGGTACTCTTTCAGGAGTACTGAAATGGTCTAACAAAGAAAGATTCTCTGGAGCCCTGGTTCTGTGGGCCTCCCCTGCTGCGAGGGTAGCATCTTGCATTACTGTTCCCCCTCTGCCTCTAGGGGAACTTTCTCCATGTATGTCCTGGAAGATCTTTGTGATTTTTTAAACAACATCTTCTCACTATCTCTATGACTTTTGGGAAAGGGTCTGGTAGGTGCAGAAAAATGCACTCCAATGGCAGACAAGGTCTTGCCCTTGTGTTCACACCTGGTAAGCATCTCTTTTACTTTAGGCACAAAAAGAGAAGAGCCATCAAAAGGGACATTAATGAAGGAAGACTTGAAGGGCTCCATGAAATCACAAAGGCACATCCAGGCCTGCCTCCTGAAAGATATGCCTGAACCATCTGCCCTACTTGTTCCATCGGTTATATAACATATGAACCTCATGGAAGAGTTTACAACTGACTTGAGGGTGGCCAGCTGAGCATTTAATTTATCTGCTGCTGCATCAGCTACAGCTTCTTGGACAGAGTCTGAAAGTTCCTTCAACATGTCCCTCTGTAATCTGGTAAAGTGGGTAAGGTAGTTCAGAGACTGTATGGCAAAGGTCGCTGATGAAAAGATGCACTTCCCATACCTATTCATGGTCCTGGAATACTTATTCTGAGGATGGATAGAGGAACTGGTCTTGGACAGTTCCTTTTTAGTGGTCACTGCCATGACCATGGCATAAACTGCTACACCTGTTGTTAAGAATGGCTTGTTCTTTGGGGCAGTAATGTATTTATTTGTTTCATGGAATCTGGGGTCTCTCAAGCCTTCTGAGAAATTAATTAAATAAGCTCATCAGAAGGAGGGGTGACCCAAGAGGTTGAAGGGTGAGACCTGAAAGCCTTCAGGTATAGCGACTCCTCAGCTGAAGGGGACAGGGACCACCAGTCACCTCTCTACTTTAAAATTTCCAGAATGCCTCTAAAAGGAGACATCTTCAGGAGGCAACTGTGGGGACTGTTCTGCCTCATTGAGGTGAGTATCAGATGTGATAGACTTTTCCTGGGAATCAAGATGCATCATCTTGCAGGTTCTCTTCCAAGAGACCTCCTCAGTAGGATAGTCTGGGGAGGTTTCAGAAGAAGAGGGTGTCTCTTGTTGTACATCCTTAAGTTTGGGGTCTCTGTGGTCCTGTGGAGAGAGTATGCAAGAAGACAAAGACACCTGAGCAAAACTGGGAGGAAGATCCAAGAAAGGCTGTGTCTTAGACTGGGATGGAGTCAAAACCCTCCTCATGACTTCAAAGGCAATGTGTCCCTGCTCCAAAGAACACCCCAGATCTCACAAAAGGGATGTCAGGGCCGAAGGAATCTCAAGTGCAGGAGACAGAAGCTTGGAAGCAGAGGTAGCAGCTGAACTCACCCACTCCAAAGCCCCCAGAGGCAGGGTTGGATCTAGAAAGATCCAAACCAGCTCTGTGGACCCAACCAGTGTGTGCCTGCTCCTAGAAGTCTCCTGTTCCAATTGGGTGGAAATGCTTGGGCCAGACATCAGATCCAAGGAACCGATGGGTCCAAGAGCCAATACAGACACAAGTTGGATGATGGAATCTTCTAGCTCTGACACCAAGAGAGGAATCAGAGGAGGACCAGGTGCCAAAGGGGATGACTGCGTCTGATCAAATTCCTTTGGGTTCAGATCCAACAACAACTTGGCCAAGGCCAGTGCCTTTAGCAGCTGCTGCACTACCCTATCCACATCTTCATTGGACAAACTCCTGGTGGACCAAGTAGAAAGTGTAGAAGATCTTGAATTTATCAAAAGAGGGGGTGGGAGCCAGGAAGTTATCAGTTCCAATGAAGGTGAATGGCTCTCTTATCTGAATTCTGTGGGTGTCGAAGATGTCAAAACCGAGGGTTCCAACTGCTCCAATGAAGTCTTGGATCCAGCAATGACTGTTCTGAGGTTTCTGTCAGAGCAGAAAGTCTATGAGTTTTTTGATTCCACTTCGAGGAGGACTTTGGAGCCAAAGAAGTACTTTTTGAGATTTCTCAAACTTGTCAGATTTGGTAGCGGAGTCTGGTGGTATAGCCTCAGAGAAGGGAGTTTTCAGCAGTCCCTTCAAAATAAGCTTATTTTTGTGCTCCATAAAAGCCCTCTGGTTGAAACCATGGCATATGGAACACGACTCTTAGAGATCAAGAAGCCCCAAGCAATACACACATAAAGTGTATGAATCACTGATGGGCATCTTCTTTCCACATTGCTTGCACTTTTTGAAACCAACAGGTTTCCCTTCCTGTTTTTGTGACACTTTAAAACTAAAAGAAAAATGATAAAATGTTCACTCCACCACATGCACAGGAATCAAAAATGGCAGCAGCTCGTAAAAAGCGACACAAAATGCGTCAATAGTCCCAACAAACAGCAGCAAAATGTGATCTGTAAAAAGCTTTTATTCCACATAAAAGAGTAAGCGCTTTCACCCGAAGGCTTCTTCAGACTACAATCCATTACATAAACCATTAGCTTTATATAACACAAATTGACAGCTGATAGGTTCTTATTACATATGCGTTAATGATGCTTAAATATTCAAATACATTATTAATAAATACATAAATAGAATCATTAAAACCATTAAAATACAAATCATGTATTAACTAAATATATTAAGACAGGTGAAAGTGCTTACTCTTTTATGTGGAATAAAAGCTTTTTACAGATCACATTTTGCTGCTGTTTGTTGGGACTATTGACGCATTTTGTGTGGCTTTTTACGAGCTGCTGCCATTTTTGATTCCTGTGCATGTGGTGGAGTGAACATTTTATCTTTTTTACATTTCGTGCCACAGGAGCCTTTATCTTATTGCTGGGCATATTCACACTTGGTCTGACTTTATTCTTTTTCTTGGACCAGCAAACGAGAATGGCAGTTAGCTTAAACACCAATGTGGAACTTCCATATAAACCAGAAGGACCTGTTACGTTGAACCGGAAGAAAGAGCGTTTCCAGGAGTGTGTAGCTGGCGTGGATAACTTGTTGTTATTCTATGAGCCTAATTTGGAACAAGATGTGGAGTTTAATGATGGAGAAGAACTGGTCAACCTGGGTGAAGACCTGAATAGGCTAGAGGTTGACTTTTTAAGACTTAAGAAGCTTCAGCTGCAGCGACAGCATTTTGAGGCTTGTATTAAGAAAAAGATTGTTCCGCGTGGTTTGCGTGTGCTAAAAATGCCGACATCAGGTAACGTTTATCCGGAGCTGTTGTTTAAATGGCAGCAGCTCAATCTTGAACTTAGTTTTAATTATATGAAATTATTGAATGACTATCACAAAACGGAAGAAGAACTTTTAAGGAATAAAGTGACTGAACAATATACCTCGATAAATACTAAATATTCTACAAGTAAAGCAGAGTTAGGTATGGACAGATTAATGGATAATGTTATGTTATATGAGAAACGTCTTTTAGAGCAAAAAAGAAACAAAATGCTTAGAGACGTTAAAGATTTTAAACTCGGCCAGGTCTTTACTTGGCCGAAACAGAATTCTAACGAATTTGTGCCAAGGAATGTTGAAGCAAACACTGGTATTGTTTTTAATAGAAATAATGACAATGTGCTTTTGGATATGAATACAGTAAATGCTGTTGAGAATTATTTAAATGATAGAAATAATATCAATGTTTCTAATAGTAATAATGATGTTTTCTCAGTCGACATGGCTGAACCCACAGTGTCTATTGCTGTTAATACTGGGTCACATCAGGATAGTTCTGCTAGGTCTCATAGTTCTAGTCAAGAACCAGTAGTAAGAAAGAAGGCTATTAGTAATAAAATTAACATCATGATTAGTGGGGGCAATAATGATCATGTCCCTTTCCCGATAGCCACCCCCCAATATACAGGGAGACAGAGATCTGCGAGTAGAGGTCGACACAAAAGGAAGGTGTCAGGGGGAGACCACTCAGGTCCCACCCTGAAGAAAATATGGGAAAAAACAATAAATCATTAGTTGTAAACTTGTCACGGAGAAATTTAAGCATATATGAAGAACAACTTTTGAATAAAGGCTTAAGTTTTATTCCCACAAGCCATGGTGATTTAACTGACTCTATCTTAGACATTAAAATGTTCATACGGAATGTTCAATTGAAATTGGAGTTTGGAGGTCAAGGTGATAGCAGTAACCACATGGTTTTGTTTCATTCTAATAGTTTATATACACCAGTTTTGCATCGTTTGTTTTATGGTTGAGAACGATATACATAATTATTATAATGTGGTAAAAACAGTTCAGAAAACTAAGGATAGCAGAGATAATTTAAGTTTTATACAAAGGAAAGCACTTTTTAATTTAAGAAAGGATCAGTCAATAGTCATTAGACCAGCAGATAAGGGGGGTCCTTATTGTATTAATGGGCCGATCGGATTATGTCGATAGTATGAAATCATTGCTAGATTATGTCAATTTTTATAATAAGATAGACATGAATGGGATCACCAGCAAGGTTTATCAAGTTTTTGACATGTTAGATTTAGCAAAGAGCGGTGACATTACATGGGAGTTGTTTAGTTATTTGAAAGTTTATAACCCGCTTATACCAGTCATGCAGGGCTTGCCAAAGGTTCACAAATCTTTGGTTAAGCCACCCTTGTGTCCAATAGTAGATGGACAGGGATGGCTTACCGAACCATTTTTTGTCTTTTTGGAATATCACCTTAGACCGGTGGTAGATGTTAATGCATATATTCTGAAAGACAGTAAACAATTTTTGTTGGATCTTTACAGTTATATTAAGACTCTTAATGATCAGGAACATTATTTTTTGGTTACTTTGGATGTCATCAGTTTGTTCACTGTGATACCTAAAGACATAGGTGTACACAGAATACAACAATATTTGATTAGGAATTTGAATATTAGTAGACAAAAAATAGATCTGTTAGCCCTGTACTTAGAAACAGTATTGCATAACAATGCATTTATCTTTGATGAGAGTATTTATTTGCAGAAGGATGGCGTAGCTATGGGCACACCTTGTGCCAATAGCTACGCCAACCTTGTAATGGCTGATTGGGAAGAAGAACTTCTGTTTCCCCTTGAATCTTTTCAAAGATATGTAGGTTTTTATATAAGATTTGTAGATGACCTCTTCCTGATTTGGAGAGGTGATGACACTAGTCTTTTAGACTTTGTTGAGGTTATGAACAATTTAACAGTTTTTTTGAGATTTATTTTAAGTTTTTCCCTGTCTGAAATATCTTATTTGGATGTCAATATTATTAGACTTAAGAATGGGCTTCTGAACACTTCTGTCCACAAAAAAGCCTGTCATAGGAATAGCCTTTTACACAGACACAGTATGCATCCTAAATACATTTTTGATAATGTGGTAAAAGGCCAAATAATGAGGGCGTCCAGACTTAATCCTACACATAAAGGATACTTACAAGAGTTGGCAGATTTTAAGGCAAGGTTTGCTGAGAGAGGTTATAATGAGAAGGTTTTTGATTAAGCCACTCTAGAAGTTAACAGATTAAGGGGAAAAAGGGCACGACCATACTTTTCAGATCCTAATGACGGTGATATTCATGTTCCAGTTAATGAGGAAGTCTGTCAAGTTAGGATACCCATGTTTTACACCAGAGATTTAGAACATATTAGAAAATCAGTAGAGAGACACTGGGACGCCCTCTTACTTGATCATGAAATTAGTGAAGTTGTTAGTCAGAGACCCAAATTCATTTTCAAAAATAAATCTAATTTAAAACGCATTTTATGTCACTCCTCTTTGAAATCAAATAATTTTGTAAGAAGTTCATCTGAATATAATACTATACCTTGTAATAGTTGCAATCAGTGTCAATACATAGATAGCACTATGACATTTTTACATCCTGTGATGAAGCATGAATATTCTTTTCACACTATGACTAATTGTTTAAGTTGCAATGTGGTCTATTTAGCTAGATGTACATCCTGCACAGCGTTCTACGTTGGGAAAACCAATAGACAGCTTAGGGAACGTCTACCACATGCGGAAAGGATCTGAGCATAATGCCTTAGCAAAACATCAAAAATCTTTAGGTATATCACACTCTTTTAAATTCTGTGTTATACAAAATATTATCACCAGTATGAGGGGAGGTGATATTGATAATTATACTCAGGAATGAGAATTAAAGTGGATTATCCGTTGTAGAGCGGATAAGTCCCCGGGACTGAATGATAAAGTTCACCTTAAGCCTATTTTATGTAAAAGAAGGGAAAATAAACCCAAAAGATGCAAATTGTAATATATGAAACTTTTTATTTAATAAATTTAGTTAATACATGATTCGTATTTTAATGGTTTTAATGATTTTATTTATGTATTTATTAATAATGTATTTGAATATTTAAGCATCATTAACGCATATGTAATAAGAACCTATCAGCTGTCAATTTGTGTTATATAAAGCTAATGGTTTATGTAATGGATTGTAGTCTGAAGAAGCCTTCGGGTGAAAGCGCTTACTCTTTTATGTGGAATAAAAGCTTTTTACAGATCACATTTTTGCTGCTGTTTGTTGGGACTATTGACGCATTTTGTGTCGCTTTTTATGAGCTGCTGCCATTTTTGATTCCTGTGCATGTGGTGGAGTGAACATTTTATCTTTTGTATGTTTCGTGTCACAGCAGCCTTTATCTTATTGCTGGGCATATTCACACTTGGTCTGACGTTAAAAGAAAAATGAACTACACACTCACACAAGCATGCCAGTGAGTCCTCTAATTTAAAATGACAGAGAAGAAACTTTGAAAAGATAGGGAGAAAAGCTTTTTTTTTTTTTTGGAAATCATCCTCTAAGTAAAATGGATTATAAAGGAGGAAGGGGATACAAAAGAAGAGGTAAAAATCCTCTAACTTAAACAGACATTAGTTAGACGTCCTCTAACTCAAACAGACACTAACAGGGGAAGGTAAAGGGCTGTTAGAACATATGCATTTAAACACTTACAATAGTGCATGTACATTTCTGTTTGTCAAAAAAAAAATATATATATATATATATATATATATATATATATATATACATATTTTAAAGGGTTAAAACTTTCTTAGCTGAAAATAAGTAGAAAAGTAGGAAAAATAGAGTATAGACAATTTCAAAATCTCCATCTCTGGTAAATTAATGGAGCAAAATGATCATTTTAAATTAGCTTTCCAAATAAGCTATCAAAGGTCAGATGGGGACATGCAACAAACAGCAATACAGAAACAGTTAATACATTGCTTTTGAGCAAGTAAAAGGGGTCCCAGAGGATATTAAATACATTTATGAGGAAAATTCAAATACCCTCGCTGACTTAGTACAAAAACTTATCAGGGGATGGACTATGGCCGATGATGGGACATTATTCTCATATCATATTTCTGCCCTAGAGGAAAGTAGCAAGCCATTTGTGGTAATAAGTTTAGCAAGAGGTCAAGGTAGAGGATGATGGTGTGATCAACCCCATAAAAGAGAGCTGTGTCAGCACCTCCAAATCCAGGTTTGAAAGCAGGTGATGAGCAAAAGGTGTTAACGTGCTTTTTCTGTAAAATATAGGACATGTTAAGCAAAACTGTGACCATTACAAAGTCTGGCAAAAAAGAAAGATGAGCAGGGTGTATTTTCAAAAACAGAGCCAAAAGATTCACAAATCAAATCAGGACAAGTCAATGTACAGAGACCTTACAATATTGTTAAAGACATCTACAAGGTTCATCAATTCCCAAGGAAAGGGAATGTATGCCCCATAGACTTTCAGGCAGTTTTGCCTGTAAATTCAAACTATTTGGAATAACAAGTAGAAGAGATAGCTAGGCAACAACTGTGAAAAGCGACTGAAAACTCTAAATATGTAGATCACTCAGACACAGAGTAAGAGGACAAATACATGCAGTGTGCCATGTTGCATGTGACAATAAGGGTAAAGAAGAGTGGATTCCCTTGCAATAGGGGTGTGCCTCCCACTCTTGTATCTTTCCTGACCACCTTTAAAAAGGGTAGAGATGGATGACCACTGATTAATATCTGGGTAGAGGGGGTTACTATGGCAAACTGTTTTCTTGGATACAGGAGCGGCGGTATCTGTTACAAACAGACAGTGACCTGTAAATCCCATGAAAAAGGTTTGCATCTCAGCATTTAATGGTACAGGATGGTATGCAGTAAGTAGCCAAGATGTAGACAAAGTTTCTCCAAGAAGGATAGTCCTGGAAGGGTGCATTTTTGATGCATCCATCCTGCTCAACTACCATTACTGCTATGGACATTCTAGGACCTTTGTTAGTAATTGATTTGCCTAACAGTACTTTGTGGACAGGAGACAGGGAAACAGGAGAGGGAGAGGTAAGTGCAGTTTGCTGTGCAATCTCTTTACCTGAGAAACCTGACAAGCCTACAGGACATGTAAATACAGACAGTGAGGATACGTGGCAGCATTTACAACAGCAATTCCCAAACCTGTAAGTCCAAGGGACCCAGTGATTGTGGAAAACTAGAAATGCCAGTTGGGGTGGGTGGTGATCAGGACTATATACCACCATTTCAAAAACAGTATTCCATTCCTAGGGAGGCAGAGGAACATATGGAAAAATGTACTGCAGAATAGGAAAGGAAGGAATCATACAAAAAGGCAACAGTTCCACAAATTCACCGATCTGGCTAGTTAAGAAAAAAGATGGTAGTTACCGTCTTGTCATTGACTTACAGAAGGTTAATCAGTAAAGAACTCCTACAGCACACCTAATTCCATGAGTTCCAGAACTGGCTGCATGTATTAAACCACAAAGTAAGTGGTTTACAGTAACAGATTTAGCAAATGGCTTTTTGCTGTGCACACAGAAAGAAAGACTGGCCAAGATTTCCCTTTACATTTAATGATCAACAGTATGTCATGACGAGGTTACCTCAGGGATTTCGGAAGAACCAGTTATTTTTCATCAGATGGTAGGGTCCATTCTGTACCATTTGAAAAAATATGATTCAGTACTGCATTACACTGATGATATACTAATTCAGTCTGAAACAGTGGAGGAGCATGTACGGCTTCTTAAAAAAGTTTTACATACTCTGCATCATGCAGGATTTAAGGTTAAAAGTGAAAAAGTTCAGTTTATGACAGCAGAAGTTAAGTTTCTAGGTACTACCATAAAACCATCGGGAAGGTCTTCTTGCCCAATGCATGTGTAAGGCATTTTACAAATGAAAAAACCACTGACAATAGCAGATCTACATACATTCAAAGGAATCATGTATTACAACAGGGAATTTACAGAGGATTATGCAGCATTGGCCACTCCTCTATACAGAATATTACAGGAACAAAAGAACTCTACCCTCTTAGAGTGGGGACCTCATGAAGATGAAGCGTTTTTGCAAATAAAGGTAAAACTAGCACAAACTACAGAGTTAATAGCACCCACACCAAAGTTATCATTTGCACTGCAAACAGCACCAGCAGGGAAAAACATTACCTGTTGTACTATTACAGGAATGGCCACATGCTGGTGACAACAGAATGGAAAAAACATTACGCCCAGTCAATTTCTGTAGTCTAAAAATGACTCCAGTAGAATAAGGCTATCACCCATTTACTGGGGTATTAAGCAAACTGAATATTTAACTGTATTTTCCAGCATTATAGTATAAATACCACATCAACAGTAAAAGCTCTGATAGACAATTTTGAAATGAATAAAACCACAGATGGTATTAGCCAAGCAGTTTTAGCAAAATGGACGACACTTTTCATAGTGAAAACTGTTACCATACAGACAGGGGAGAAATATTTGTCAAATCACATGGGATATGATGGAAAACAGCATAACTGCATAGGAAAAATAATGTCACCTGACGTACAATTTCTGGCATCTAACTTTGACTATTTTAAGCCATCCGTCTTTGTGGACGGAGCACGGTTTTGGGACAAAGGTAAATACTGGACAAGATTTGCTATGGCTCCAGAAAATACAAAACTGGGCTCTCCCAAAGTAATCACGTTACCAGGACATATGTCAGCTAAATTGGAGGCAGTACTGGCTCAAGTACTACAATCATGTTAACATTTTCTCAGACAGTGCTTATGTAGTAAATTCTTTAAGACTTCATATGGACACTTGGGTAAGACAAGGATCTGTAGACAGTGCAGGCAACAGAAAGACATACATAAAGTAATAATGTCAAATCAACAAGTACAGTACAGCATTTTAAAAGTGAAAGCACATCAGAAACCAACAAGTGAAACTTTCAGATTAAATGCATTAGCTGACATGTTAGCAAAACCAGCAGCACAAAATGGAAAAGAACTTTCAGAATATGTATATACTGATGTAGAATTTAGTGCCTTTACAGAGCTATATGAACAGTCAATAGTGGAAGATCTCATAAATATTCCAAAACAAAAGGGCTTACAAAAAGAAACTGATCAGTGCAGGCTAGCGGGAATACCACCAAAGGAATATTATGCATATACTACTACTAAAGGATTACAGTTGCCATATATACCATTTCATTTGGCACTGCAGTTAGTCAAGTTAAATCACCAAATACTTGGATATCTAGGAGCTGATAAGCAATGGGCAATTGTAAAAATAAAAATATTGGAACCCAAGTTTAAAAAAGGTTTGTAGGCTAATTGCAGAAAAATGTCTAATATGATTACAGGTAAACAATAAGAACAAAAAACCTCAGTTACACCCGGTATAGCTAGCGGATGAGCTATGGTATGCAGTTCAAACAGATTACGCAGGTCCTTTGCCAACAACAAAGGGAGGTTACAAATACCTACTAATAGTAGTGGATATTTTCTCAAAATGGGTAGAGGCAATTCCCACCAAAACCATGACAGCAAAGGCAATGGCAGAAGACTTATGGAAAAATATTTTCTATCTTTGGGGGTGGCCAAGAATCACTGAATCAAACAATGGTCCACAGTTTGTGAGAAAGTTAATAAAGCAAATGTGTAATCTGTTAGGAATCCAGCAAAGATTTCACGTGCCTTATCACCCACAATCAAAAGGAATTGTGGAGTGAATGAACTGTACACTCAAGGAACGTCTCAAAAAAGTATGTCTTGAAAAGGAAAATGTATGGGTGCATTTGCCAGGCATTCCTATGGGCATAAGGGCAACACCCAACAATAGGACAGGAATATCTCCTTATGAAATTATGACAGAAAGAAAAATGACATTACAGCTACCTTTTGATCCTGACCCACCAGACGGTAGACCTATGTTAGAAATCAGTAAGCATCAGCAATGGTTAAAACAACTTATAGAAGTATGTGATTACAAAGTGAGAGAGCAAGTTTTCCATTTATGGAAAATGTCCCAATATTACCACCAGAAAAAAAAGCTTCCCTGTGGAACAAAGATATTAGTAAAAATGTTCCAGACGGAAGGACCCTGTGATAGCAATTGGCAGGGACCTTTTGAAGTAGTGGAACAAATAGGTCCACTGCTGCATAAAATAAAAGGTAAAAAGAAAAACAGAACAGTTCTAGTGCATAGAGATCAAATGAGAGTCATTAAAAGCAGTGAAGACATGAAGTCACAAAAGTGACATGCATGTATTTTCTTTTCAGAAAATGAAAATTAAGCTGCTTAAAGTGTATCTGTTTGGAATACAGAAGAATAAAAGGCAGACAACAGCAAATGTAAATAATTATGTAAAATGTGTAAATTTAAGCGTGTGTTAGTTAAACCAATATCTATTTTGTTTTCTTACACTTTTTGTAATTATATAATAGTACCAGGAATAGTAGAGACTCCAGCAGAATAGGTATACAGAAGTAGTATTACTAATATAAAGTTGTACTGGATAAAGGATATTACAAACAGAACTCAAGGTCATTTTACTTGTCTAGGGGGACAAGAATGTTACACTGGAAACCTTTCATTAGACCAAAGTGTTACAGCCTGGAGGACAGCTATATAGCCAACTTTCACAACGTAAAGCAAATGTATCCTTACAAAGCAAACCTTGTACATTAAAAGCTGTAAGCATATAGTATGCCGTCTGTTACACATATAAGTTATTTTATTAGTAACTGCACTCAAGTTGATAAAGTACAGTGCTGTAAAGTATATTTGTTATTTCATCAGTGAGCAGCCTGCTAAAATGTATTTCACTACATTACAGAAAAACAAAGTAAGGGAAAAAAGTGTATATATATATATATATATATATATATATATATATATATATATATATATATACATATATAAATAAACTATTAAAATACAAAAGATTATAATAAATTGTAACAGTAGTAACAAGATAAGTATTGAAAGTGAAAGCACTTAACCCAGAGCTTCCTTCAGAAACTCCTTCGCAGAGCAGCAAATGAGATCTGAGGAAGTTAGGGAACTGAATTATGGGTAAGGAAAAATACCCATGGGCTTTGCTGAAGGCCTCAAGCTTTTGAAATGGCCAAGACATATCTGACGGATCAGATCTGACCCATCAGTGAGAATAAAGGTGAGACTGACATCACCACATCATTTGTTTAAATCAATTGATACCAACTGACTGTGCAAATACAGTAAATAAATCCTTAAGATCCACTGTAACAAAAACAAATCCTTCAGAGAAATGTGTATTTCTAATAATTTCCAAACAGTTCCAAGAATCCCTTAGTATCTGGGGACTAGAAACTGATATATTTTTCAATCTAGAATCAATATACTTTGCTCGGGGTTCAGTTTTTGAACAGTGTTTCGCAAAAATCTGTCTTAAGGAGGGGGTCACTGAGGTTTTCATGAGCCTTTGAAATGTCAAAAAAAGAGGTGCCTAAAAGAGATCAAAGCCCTATCATCCACAGTGTTAGTTGAAGAGTGGAAAAGTAAGTATGGATAAGAGACCCAGTGAAGTAGCGTGTGGTGATTGCCCCTGGCTAAGTGAAAAGGAAGGGGGGAAACAAAGCTGTCTGTGTCCAAATGAAGTTATCAGCAAAATTTTGGGGGAGTCTTGCTTGATCTCGTGCAGGACCCCTTGAAATTAGGGGAAGGGAGGGAAGAAGTACAGAAACATCCCCTTCCAAGGAAAAGATAGGATGCCCACTTTCCAAGCCAGGGGACTTGAGACTTTGGAACAGACTAGAAGGAGATGTCTCTTCAGAGGGAAGGCAAAAAGAACTACCTGATCACATCTCTGTGATGCATCTATTCATGAGTCCGTGTGCTAGACCTTCCCAGAGAGTCTGCCACTATATTCTGCTCAGAAGGAAAGCAGACAGCCTGAACAGTCACTTGATACTGGATAGCTAGATCCCAGAGCTGAAAAGCAAGCTTGCAAAGACGGTAGGACTGCAACCCCCCCTTGCTTGTTTACATACCACAGCTCTGTGGTATTGTCTATGAAAACTCTGAGGGGCCGGAGAAGAAATAGAGAATAAAAAATCTGAAGAGCTAAAGGTAGAGCTTTTATCTCCTTGCTGTTGATGTGTTCTAACCTCTGATGGGGAGGCCACAGACCCTAGATGCCGAGAGAGCTGAAGGAAGCCTCCACCCCCTGTCCAAAGCATCCAAAAGAGCTCTTGAGATGGGACTGGAGAGGAAGCCCTGGGTTGAGAGAAAGTTGATGAACCCACCACTGAATCTCAACATTGTAAAAGTGGATGAATGGAACTAGAAAATCCAGTGGATGACAGTGTTGAAGCCACACTGACATGAGGTAACACTGCAATTTTCTCCAAGAAAACAAGAGGCAGCACAGGAAAGCTGGAAGCCATGAACCCTAGAACCCTGACAAAATCTCTGGCTTTGAATGAGGCCAGAGGAAGAAGGGATTGGAAAAAGGCAATCAGAGAGAGGACTGTGGGTGGAGGCAGGGATACCAGCATGGAAATGGTCTGGATCCTGCAACTGAGAAAAGTATGATCCTGAGAGGAAACTAGGACTGATTTTTGAAAGTTTATGGTTACCCTTAGGCCTAGTAATAGTCAAACAGTGAACTGAAGGTCCTGAAGCAGAACCTTAAGGGGACAAAGCCTGGATAAGCACGTTGTCTAGATAAAAAAAGATCTGAAACCTTATCATCCTGCAAAAAGCAATGACAGGAGCAATGCATTTGGTGAATACCCTTGGGCAGTAAAGAGACCAAATAGCAAGACTACAGAGCTGAAAATACAAGGAAGAAACACAGAACCTCAAAACCTTCCTGAAAAGGGGATGGAAAGGGATGTGAGTGTAGGCATCTTTGAGGTCCAGAGATGCCATATGATATTATATCCTGGAGGGAGAATTTCTTCATTCTGTGTGCCGGATTTTAGCCAGGTCTCTGTTATGGTAAGGATGTTGGGGGAGTAGTGAGTTATGAATGCATGTAAGTGAGGACGTTTGTTTGATATACTGCAAGAGTTAAGACTGATGATGAGCAGATCTGCAGTGTGTTTGTTTGGGAGTATAATGTTGCTTGGTCCCGGGTTGGGGTGAATATCCCCTGAGATAAGGAGGTATTTCTTTAATGAAAGTTGAAGCTTGATAGTTTGTACAATATCTATGTGGAGTTTACTTGATGTTTTTCTATTGTAGGATACTGAAACATACTTGTTATGTAAAAATAGTATTGTGTTGTCACTAAATAAAGAGGGGGCTATTGGGAAGCTTATGTGTGTAATAACAGGTGTGAAGGTATGTGTTGTATGGTAGGTGGTGTACGGTAGTGGTGTGTGTGTCTGAAAGGATGTAATGTAGCTTAGAGTTGTGAGGGTTAGTAGGAGAGATGGAAGTGAGGCCTGCATAGTTTGGGTTGTATGGTATTTGGTTGCAAGTGGTAAAATAGGGGTGTGGTTAGGGTGGTTGCAGGTGAGTGGCTGTAAGGAGTGGTCAGGTAATTAGGGGTTAGAATAAATGTAGACATAGTGGGGCAGGGTAGGGGAGCAGAGTGAGTTGAGCATATCGAGGTGAACAGAGCAGGGCAAGCCCAGCTTAAGGAGGTAGGAGTTTAAGAAACAATCAGGCAAAAAAAACAATCAGGCAAGAGTTTAAGAAGCTATTTTTGTACACTTAAAATATAAATATAAATATTTTGTACACTTAAAATATAAATAAATAAGAAACATGTTATAAAATCAAGAATAAGAAAAGAATAACAAATTAAAAAATGTGTATCTTTCGGAGTACATGTTTTACCCTGTCAAAAAATATCAGACAAAAAATGTTTAACCTAACAAGTTGTAACTAAGGTTGACCAGTTTTTACAGTGGGTTCAGAGTTTGGCTACTCTCATTCTCAACACAGGGTTGATGGACACATGGTCATTCAGTCCTGGTTTTTGGGTATCATCCAACCTAAGTTGTCAAAGGAGCTCTTTATATTCCCATTTATTTTCCCATGCCCGCCCGCCCCCCCTCTGGCATACTGTGGAACTATCTCTAACTAACTGTCTTTCGGCTCTTCCCGGTTAGGGGTCACCACAGTGGAACTCCGGTCCGCTAATGACTGGCAGTGAATTTTTAAGGTGTTGCGTTGCCAGCCTAGTGCCCAGCCTTCAATGGAGTCACACCCACACATGCTCGCACCTGCCTGCATGTCTTTAAATTCACTCGACCGTGGGGAGGACATGTAGACTTCACACAGAAGGCGCTCCAGCCGAGAATCGAACCGGAGAACCTCTTGCTGTGAGGTGATAACACTAACCGCTGCACCACTGTGGTCTACAGCCTGTGGAACTGTCTCTAATATCCCAAAAACAAATCTCTGGAAACCTGCATAGACAATAGAGCGTCTATATAAGGCATTGTTTGTGTTTGCTTTCCTTACATCGTATAAATGCTCGTAAATTCTCCTTGCTAATTTCCTTTCTGTCTTTCCTACATAAAATAAAAGACAGTAGTTACATAGAACCATGTAAACCAAACTTGTTGAATTACAATCACCCTTTCTAAAATTGATTTTAGCTCCACAAGTATTACCCAAGGTAATCTCCATGTAGTTCACAATAATCTGCAGCTACAACTGCCACATTTTTTTTTTTTAAAGTTTATTGTTTTTAACATACAAGAGAAATATCACAACAATTTTATACAAGTAATTAAAATAGATATGATTATAACATTCAACAAAATAACCAAAGTATTTACAAAGACATCCACTACAATCAGATCAATTAATTAAACTAAAATACCATGGTATTGAAGTAAATATTTTTTTAACTTATCCCATACAATATAATAAGATGTTTTTCTAGTAGTTCTTGATTTTATTGTCATCAATTCCATATGGCACACTATAGTCATAACATTTTTAAATTCATTGAACGAAGGAGGTGTATCTGAAATCCAATTTCTGGTTATTATTTTTCTAGCCAATGCTAGAATAGACCATAACAAGGGAAGCTTAACCTTTTTAACACTTTGAGGTACAGGTGTGTTGAATAATATAAGAGATTTAGAAATAATAAAATTATCTGTAAAAAGAGCCTGCAAAAATTCATTAATTGACTTCCAATATTCTTTCAATTTTATACAGTCATAAAACATATGAGCCCAGTCAGCATTAATTTCTACATTACATCTTTTACATAGATTATCTTTATTATTTATTTTATTCATCATCAAAGGTGTATAAAAGGATCTATGTAAAAATTTCCATGTAAAAAGTCTCCAGACAATGGAAGACGTAGTTTTATAGGCTGATTCCAATATATATTGTTTATCTTGTTGATTTGGTGGGTCACCATTAATGGAAGTGAAATAATTCCAGTAGGTATCTACACTGTAAAAAGTTACTTGTCTAATAATTTTATGTATGAATGAAAGCTTACCTTTATCAGAAACTTTATGTTGTAAATTTAATATCAAGTAATCAATCAGTGTTGGGATAGATTCTTTAACTGCTATAGACATTAGATCAATTTTATCAATGAGATGTTGTCTAAAGGTCTGAACTTCTAACCAGCAAGTTTCTCTTAGATCAAATTCTTGTTTTAAGAAATCTAGATTTTTAACTTTATTATCAGATATCAACTGATACCAGTACTTTAGATCATTATCTGTAGCTAAATGAGTTCATTCAGAAGTGGATGACAAAAGCATACCTCGAGTATACATTATAGGGAATATAATAAAATTCCATTCCTTATATTTAGGATGCATGAATATAAAGTTACGATAACTAATAATAATGTTTAATGGGTAACTAACTATATATTTAGGTGTAATAGGTGAAGTACAAAATTCTTTTAGTAACCAAAGCATGGAGTTATTTACAATCATATTTTTGTGTGTTAAGGAGATTTTCATGAATTGAATACCAATTAGCTCCCAGTAATCTTTCCATTTTGCAACATATGACTGATCTATTAACAAAGTAATAACTTTTACAATAGAAGAGATAGTATATAAATTAAAGTCTGGAAAAGAAATACCCCCTTGAGACCAGCTATTAGTATGTTTCTTTAATGCAATCCTAGGTCTATTAGGTGCCCATAGGAAGTTTAACATTAGTGCATTTAATTTTTTGATAATTATTTTTGTAGGTGGAAGTATTATTGATTGTATTAAGTATAATATCTTGGGGAATATTATCATTTTAATAATTGTAAGTCTCTCTTCTATAGTAAAAAACATATTATTCCAGGTATTGAAAAGATTTTGTATATTAAGACAGGTATTATAATTATTATGTATAACAGATTTAATATCTTTAGTTAATATTATACCTAGATAAGTTATCTGACCTGAACTGGGTACATATTTAGTAAAATCACTAATGAGAACATTTTTTCGTGTATATATAGGTAGTATTTTAGTTTTTTCTTCATTGAATATTAAACCAGAAATACTTTTAAAATTCATCATTTTATCAAAAAGAGATTGCATAGAAGAATTAGATCCTGCTGATGTAATTAGAACATCATCTGCAAAGAGTTGAATTTTAGATGTTGTATTTTCATCTATTTCAAATCCCTCTATGTCAGTACTGTTTCTGATCAAATTAGCCCAAGGCTCCATTATTAAAGTGAATAATAGTGGAGAGAGTGGACACCCTTGTTTTGTACCTTTAAAAATTGGTATTTTTTGTGAGACATGTTCCTATCTTAATATAAGCCAATGCTCCTTTGTATAGATGCTCAATTAGATTTACAAATGCATCTGAGAAGTTTGTGCACTTCAGTAAGGTAAACAAGTAGTCCCAACTTACTGAATCAAATGCTGAACTTATATCAAGACTAATAAGTGTTAAATCTTTCTTTTTCCTATTTGCAAAATCAATTAATGTTACAGTTCTCCTTATATTATCAAAAGTATTTCTATTTACAATGAAGCCTGTCTGATCTATATCTATAATGCCAGGGATGACTATATCTATAATGCCAGGGATGATTGTCTTCAATCTATCAGCAAAAATACTCATAAACATTTTATAATCAACATTAAGTAATGAGATGGGTCGATATGAAGTACATCTAGTTGGGTCTTTATTAGGTTTTAAAATTGGCGAAATAAATGTGTATTGCCAAGATGGGGGGTTATTAGCTCATTTTGGGCCAAAATAAAAACCTTATGTATTAATGAGTATGTACTTTTAGAAAGAATTTTATATATCTCTGGTATAATACCATCATTACCTGGTGCTTTGTTTGATTTAAGCTTGTTTATTTGTGTAACAACCTCTGTATATGAAATACTTTTATCCAATAGTTTAATCTGTTGTTTATTAAGTTTTTTATTCATGTTTGTAGTTATAAATTCCTTTATTTTATCTTTAGGTTCCATGTTAATGTTATTATGATTAATTTTGTGAAAGTGATTTCTAAATTCATCTAGTATTTCTGGTAAACTAGAAACATTCTTCTTTTTCCTTAGAGAGAAAATTTCTTTGATATGATTTTGCTTATTCAACCTTTTTGTTTTATTTTTAAGTCTATGTAAGTATTTGGGACTTATTGAGTAAGACAAAAACTTGTATTTCTCTAAAGTTATTTTAACTTTATGAGTTAAAATTTCTTTGTATTTCTCATTTAGTTTGTTTATTTCTTCAATGACTTTCTTATCCATAATATTATGTTTATAAGAGTCTAATTTACTTTGAATATCTAACAATTCCTTATCCCAAGATTTCCTTTTATTATTATACCATCTGATACTTTGTCCATATAGATATGATTTTAAAGCATCCCAAACATAAACAATGGAGACTTCAGGAGTATTATTTATGTCTAGAAAATGTTGTACTTCTGAAAGTATATATTCTTTATAGTCTTTTAGTTGAGTTAAGTATGCTGGTATCCTTTTGATCTGAACATTGTGAGTATTTTTTATCATAAACTCAAAAACAATTGAATTATGATCAGATATAGGACATGAAATGATTTTAGAGTTAATTAATTCTGTTACCATCTGGTTAGAAATAAAGACTATCTATTTTTGAATAAGTTTTGTATCTGTTAGAAAAAAAGGTGTATGGTAATGATTTTGAATCTATCTGATTATTAATATCATTCAAATGATAAGAATTAGCAAAATCCTTTAAATGTTTTGCATTAGATGTAATTCTTCTCTTTCCTATAGTGGTAGTATCACTTTCATGTAGTATACAATTAAAGTCACCAGCTAAAATAATATCTCCTATAGAGAATTATATGATCTTATCAAGATGGTATTTCACTGTATTAATACCAATTCCAGGTATCCAATATACATTGATTAATGTATAAGTCTTCCCATTAATTTATATTGTAACCATACAAAACATTCCTTTATCATCTTGATAAGACTTAATAGTTTTAGGAATGGGCATACTTTTATTCCATAAAATAGCCACTCCCCTTTTTTTCTGAGTGTGCTCTGAACTAACCAATACTGTATATTTGTTTGTGGCTAATTTATCAATATCTTTTTTCAGGAGATGTGTTTCTTGAAGGAAGACTAAGTTGGCCTTATGTAAATTAATGTATCTTATTAGGCTTGCCCTTTTACACGGATTATTCAGTCCATTAATGTTTAAAGAAATTCCTTTTAGAGAAGTCATTTGGCATTTTTAAAACATATAAAACTTATGATCAAAATAACAATTAACAAAATAAGTAATGTTATACCTCCTCCTTTAGGTGTACCTTTAGATATAGCTGTATTTATTGAATCTCTTATGGGATTTTGTATAAGATTCAATTTTGTTTGTAGTGATAATGAGCTTACAAAATGTATTGTGGATGTCAGAGCTATATACATACAACAGTGAACAAGAGAAAATAATGTAAGGATTAAACCTTGCACCCAGCCTGGAGTTAAAAACTCCAACTTAGAGTAGTACATACTACTCAAGTTAACCCCCTACCCTAAGCAGCAGTACCTCAGCTGCCACCTTATCAATTTAATACTTGTTATTATTAACCTAAATTAACAACTTTCAATTAGATTATCTGGTAAGACAAAACTACACTTTTGATTAATCAGCATCATATAAACTAAGAGAAACTTTTAAAAACTATTCATACTACTATATACATCTATTTAATATAATACATTTATATTCAAATAGCATTCAAATAAACTTGATATTAGGAACCAAGAAGAGAGAGAAAAATAAAAGACATGAGAGAGGGAGAGAGAGTGAAAGAAGAGAGGAAGGGCATATCTAGATATTAATTTATTCAAAGTTTGTAAAAATAAGTTCTAATGTTCATTTAAATCAATAGCTTAGGCTATTATGATTCAGACATTACATATATTAAGATGTACCTATTTTCTGTCATATAAATGCAGTTAACAGCTTCCAAAAGACTTTAAATTACTTGTATCAGAGCTTTTTTCTCATACTTATTATTGCCAGTAAAATAAAATATTATATTTATAGAAATTGTCATAAATCATAGTGCATAGCTATGTAAATTCTCAGAAACACTTGCATTATTGTGAAGAAAGCCATCTGTATTTTGTATATCTAAACTGCTGCTTTAAAATATGTCACATGACAACTTCTTCCAAAATAGAGTCATAAAGATATTTATGCTTGTCAATCAGATAAATCAAATGAATTATAGCAATGTATATGTTTAAATCATAAGTTTTTTACATACATTAATATGCTGCAGTCAAGTAAACTTTCAAAAACACTTGTATAAATGTTTCACTTTCTATGCCTTCTAAAATATCACATTTGCTTACTATGAGAAACTGAATCATTTAAAATCATTATAACTTACATATTTTATAAATTATAACATAAATAAGTAAGTAATTATATAAAATAACTCACATTTAAATGTTAAAGAGTTTATTTTCCATCGCGGAGTCGCATTTGCAGCAGCTCTACTTCCTGGTAGAGTGTTCTTCACGAATCTGCGATGTGTCAGTGTGAATTCAGGGGTCAAAGTTCAAATTGACTGCTTTCAGCTTCTCTGTGTGAATTCTGAGTGTTGAAGCTTTTAAAACAACTCGAGGACACTGTTCACGCGGTAACCCACAACCCAAATTGTCTCCCTTAACATTCTGGCGGGAATTTTGTTAAAAACAAGTGACTGACATTCATTTAGCAGTATACATGAAGCTGAACATAGCAAAACCTTCGCGAAGTATTTTACAAGTTATTACAGCCTCTATGAAAGTGAAACTAAGCCCACAGTTATTAATAAGTAATAAAACTAATTATTTATGCCCCAATTCAATTTTTATACAAATCTTATTATTTACTGTACCTGTATGATCAAAAGCATGTCAATATATTAATATGAAAGAAAATAAAGAGAGAGAACAGAGAAAAGAAAAAAAGAGAGTAGAAAATAAAAAGAGAGTAAAAGAAAAGATAAAAAATGTAAAAGGAAGCTATAAAAAATATTTACAGTGGAATATTACTTGCTGTTTATATTACTAAAGATGGATATGAAACATACTATTTACTATTATTTAGTTCTAATTATTATTAATTAAAGCATGACAAATTATTTGTAAACAAGCATAAGCAATATAATCAAGGAAGTATAATTAGCAATAGCATTTAAACAATATATATACTTTTTTGCAAGGAATAAATAAGTTATTATTCCATTTATCATATTTTCATTACACTTCTCTCCCTGCCCTCCCCCACCCCTTACCCACTGCATAATCTAAATAAAATGTCATTATTTAAAATAAAGGAAAAGAAGAAAAAGAAAAAAGAAAAAAAATGTATCAAGTTACTAACCTTAATTCTCTTTGTCAGAAAGAGAAACATATTGAATGATAGCTTGTTATTAGTTCCTCAGATATTTTGACTGATTATGAAACAAAAACAGTTCTTTGTACACAGAAAATAACTTTGATTAAATCTTTTTCAGAATATTTGTGGCTTTCTGAAAATGCAGTAACTATATTTAAAAAGATTAATAATGAAGAAAAATAAAGAGAGAAAAAAAACATAGAACAAGTCATTTGTTTTTTAGTCTCTTCTTCTTCTCTGAAGTCTTCCACAAAGTTTCAGTTGCCAACCTCTTTAATGAAGGACTAGCCCATTCCATTTCCTCTATTTTATCCAAAATCTTATTTTTTTTTATAAACAGCAATGCAGAGTCTAAGTCATCAAAAATGTTAGGACCATCAGGAAGAAAGATTTTTAGCTTGGCAGGAAACAGAAGGTAGGTTTTAAACTGTGCTTTCTTAAGCTCCCTTATTAATGGCAGAAAAACTTTTCTTTTAGTTATTACCAAGGAAGAATAGTCATTGTCAAAACGCACAGTTGTCTCATTAATTTTAACAGGAGCTTTAGCCCAAGCAGATTTAAGAACCATCTCTTTATCAAAAGATGATAGAAATCTAACTATAACTGATCTAGGATACTTTTTGTTAGAGCTAGTATTAGCTATAGATCTATGGGCTCTTTCGATACCAAAAGAAAATGCTTCTGGTAAGTCTAAAGTTTTAGGGAGCCATGTTGTTAAAAAAGAAGTAATATTGTTACCTTCAATATTTTCTGGCAGTCCAAAAATCCTAATGTTATTGCGCCTAGATCTGTTTTCCAGGTCATCAAGCTTTGTTTGTAGATGTGTATTTTGTTTCAGCAAAAACTCAGTGTTGATTTCCTCTTCTTGGATTCTGTTTTCCATGTCATTTACAGTCTCTTCTATGCCTGTAATCTGTATCTTCTGTTGTTGCAAGTCTATATGTAACAAGTCTATTTGTTTTGTAGTTTTTTCTATGAAGGTATCAATTTTAGTATCCAGTTTATCCATCTTAGCAGTAAGTTGCTGGATTGTAGATATCAGAGACTGAAGTTCTTTCTTGATGCTGGAATCTTGAGAATTTGTCTTACTGGAACTCATTTCAAACAGAGAAACTGACAAGAAAATTTCCAAGGTGATTTCTGACAGGAATATTATTAAAATGTTCTTTCTTTTTTTAGATATAATTCAAGAAATAGATAAAACAAACATATTTAGAAAGAAAATTACTTCATAAATTAATTTTTAAAGTAATTATTTCCTGTCAGTGCAGTGAAATTGGTGGAGCTGAAGAGATCTGCTGCTATCCTATGTTCATCCTTGGCCACGCCCCCCACAACTGCCACATTTTGTGGTACCTAGTTTTGTTCCTTGTGTGCCTCTCTCTAACCTACCCTTAATGATGGAATGAATCTTGTAAATAAAAGAGGGTTTGCTCCCCAAATGCATGCAAAGTTCCTCATCGGTTTTGAGTACCGCCCATTTGTAGTTAATTATTTGCTTCACCCTACTGGAAAGGCTGTCAAATGTAATAATCATCCCCTGATGAAACGTGTCTTCCTTGAGGTCAGAAGAAGGCCCCGTGTCTTTTAATAGGTTTGGTTTACTCAAGATACATTTAAGTCTTGTATCCCTGTTTTCCCCTTGTGCCCTAAGGTTTGGTTTCTGGGCTGATGTGGATTTTGTGTTTTTGGTTATGATCAAATGAGTATGTTTATCAGAGAACCCTGGAAAGGTGGACAACTTGAAGTTGTGTTATAGCTTTCAGATGCTGTCACACAGCTTAGGAAAGCTGTGTGTGTGTACTGCACCAGAGTCAGTTGACCAGAGGTGATGTCATCCTCTAACCAGCATCTGGTTTCTTTGGAAGTCTCACAGCAGCACCTTGGAACCTGACAGGAAAGATTTATGACAGCATATATATGTCACACATCCACAGAGACAAAGACAGACATCATCTGGCATTGCTGTGGTTAAGACACTCAGTACACATCAGCTTGCCTTGCTTTAGTAAATAGTCAGGGAACAGTCATTCTTTAGTTAGTCAGGGACATTTAGTGAGAATATTTTAGTATTGTGTTGTACATCTTTGAGAAATTATCTGACTGTATTATTTTATATATCTATGTAGTGGAAACTCTGTTGTTTATTGTATTCAGTATTTTCCCATTTTCTGTTTTTATTATTTATCATTAAATATTTTAATACATTTCATTGTGTCTAATCCTTCAAGAAAACATTTAACATCTTGAGAGTACTTAGGCTTGTTTTAGTGACACTGTAGTCACTCCTGAAAGCCTTGCTGCTTTGGTCACACCCTACCACTTGTAGTAGTATTAATTTTACACAGTATAATTGGGTACTTTGTAAGAGCCTTAGGATAGTTGATTGGTGGCAATATGATTACCTCAGAGTCTGGACAGAAAGGGGCACAGTTAGTACATCTGTGCCAGCTTTTCCAGGTATGTGTGTGTGTGAAACTCAAATAGCCAAGTGTTTGTGTCAGTTACTGGGAATAGAGACACAGATCTTCAAAGTGGTCAGTGTAGAGTTTTGTGTGGGTCTGAAGAGAGAAAGACAGTCCAGCCCCAGGTGTGCAGCAGGCTCCCTGTGAACTTTTAAGGGAAATTGTGCTTGATGCAGGGATCTGCATCAGAAAATACTATGTGAATCCATCTTTGAACTTAGTGAACATCCCTCACCGGAGTCATGGTGAGGACTGAGTCTTCTTGACTGCTGGCCCGGAGTAGGGGCCCATCATGGGGGTATAACTTGAATGGTGCCCTGGTCCAGAAGAGCATGAAGTACCTCTGTAAAGAAAAGAAGCTGTTCCTGTGGAGGTTGTGGTATACCCAGAAAAGGGGGAAGGGATTTCTACATCATGAAATAGCACTGGTGGATGATTGCCAAAACCCAAGAGTCTTGAGTGACCCTTAATCAACGGGGAAGGGACAGGGAAAGATGAAAGGAGACGGGTACCTGGCCAAAGGAAAGTGGAACCAAACTGTCAGATGGAACTTGGTCTGACCTGAAAATGAGGCTTCTGAGAAGTAGGCACCTGAGTAGACTTACCAGGAGGCACACAGCTAGAACCCTTTTTGACTTTGAGTGTAGGGTGAGAATGTCTCCAAACAGAAGCAGATTTGGAGGGATAATTTCTCTGGAACTTAGGGATGGGATAAAAAAAAATATGTTTTAACTCCTGAAAGCCTTACCTTTGTCCTGGTGCGACTAAAAAAGTTTAGCAGCAGCAAAGCCAAAAAAGTTTTTATTACCAAGAGGAGCACCCAACAACTTAGCCTTAATGTCATCAGGTAAAGGCTGAAGACAAAGCCAAGAGTAAATGCCTCAGGACAGAACCAAATGCAGGAGCTGTAGAAGAAGCATCAGTTACATCATAACCACACTTGAGTGGCAAGCCACTCAAGAGGCACAGCCCAATAAGGAAAGGACTGAGGCCTTCCTTTAAGAATCAGGAAGGTTGAGGACTTCCAGGATGACTGCACACTGAGTAAACTGCTTAATTTCAGCTCTCCCAGTGTGAAAACAGAAACTCAGAAGAGACAGTCAGTGAACTCATTTTGGTGGGTAAATTTCAGTAACTGACTAGTAGGTGCACTGCCTGGATGCCAGCATAAATGAAATTCACAGAACCTGAAAGAAAATGAACTACAAATGGTTAGGAAAAAAACAGTGACTGGGAAGAATTCTGCATCTTTTCAGCAAAATGCAGTGCAAGCTCCAGCTGTGGTGCAAGACATGACTTCCAGTAACCTAGAGGAAACAATAAGTCAAATGTACTCTGAGCTGATTAAAATAAACAAAACTCTGATAAAGTATATCAACTCAAATAGTAAAAGGCTGGACAGAATGAAAGAAGCTTTAAACAGATATTCAGATGAGGTGATAAACCTGCAAAAATCAGAGGTCAAAATGAAGAAAAGGCTGGATGAATATGAAACTGCTCAAGAAGAGATGTTTGAAAAATAAAAGAACTGGAGGACAGAGCATGCGGGGAAAACCTGGGATTTTCCACTGTGCCATAGAAGATGGAAGGAACAGACTGTATTAATTTTAAGAAAGCAAAAATAAGCAACTGGACTGGTATTCCACAGTAGGAGTTGTTAAGTGAAAGGGCACATTATGAGTATGCTCCAAACCTGGCCATAAGAAAGCAACCTAGACCTTCAATAGTAAACATGCATTCCTGCCAGCAGAAGGAGTCGATTCTGACAAAACAGTGGCAGAAGGACAAAGTACTAAAAGTGGGAGACAGTAGAGTGCTTGTGGAAAATGATTACTCACTATATACCAGGCAGAAGAGGAATACATGTATTCCACTAATCAGGGAATGTCGAGAAGCAGGTGTGAGATTCAAGCTGCTGTATCCAACTATCTTCAGAATTTTCTTTCCTGGAGGGACAAAATCATTTTTTGATGCAAAAAAAATGTTAAGGTGAAAATACAAAAGTTTGCCCAGCAAAAAGTGACCTGTGAAACAGGAGGAGATTCTGCTTCTTGTTCTTCTGTGCCGGTGAAACCTTTTTCCATTGTTTCAATGGAAAATGCTTGACTGATAGAAGAAAGCACAAGAGTTGACTAGAAGAACTGAAAGTCTGTTGGAAAGGAAGCAAGAACTGGATTTGGGAGATGGAGATAAACAGGAATAAACCCAGCAACTCGAAAACTGACAAATAGATGTGGGATTATACAGCATTAATTATATTTGGGAAACATGACAGAACAAAAAAATCTGGGCATATTGGACTTTTTTGACTTTGTTAAATTGAAGGGTGATCTAAAGCACATGTCCTACATGTCCATCAATATGTCATTAATGTTTGGAGGAACACTTGGGAGATGAGAAGAGGAAGGAAACAGTTAACTTTAAGAAAAGCAAACTTTTGTTCTTAACAGTAATGTTTGTAGAGTGTGTGACATCTGCATGCTATGAATTAAAGTTTTCTCAGTTATTTTCAAGTTTAATGGGGATACTAAAGAAAACAGGTGCCTCTGTTTTCTTCCCTTTTTTTCTTTCCACTTGTTCAGTTTTAAAAAATGTAGGCACTGTAATGTAAAAAAAAAGTCTGTTCAAAAGAATATGATACAAGAAAAAAATATGTGTCTTTTATAATTCTTGCATAGGGGATTGACTGGATTCTCTTGGCTTTATCGTCTAGTAACAAGTTTTAAGAGAAAGCAAATAAATAAAACTCACACTGAACATAATACAACTCTCCTTTAGCAAATAAATAAATACTTGTAGAAGCAACTCTGTATCTGGTTTGCATACCTCTATGGAGACAATCTGATAAACATCAATAATACAGAATACATCTTTCTTTTAATGTCTTTCTTTCAAAGACTGGGAGATAATGTTTTATGAAAGCAATCAAGTGTTTTCTCATTCTGGGAGAGCAATAAAAATAACACAAAACCAGGTATACCATGTGCCTTACTATGGATAACATTCCTTCTAGGTTAACAAAAGTCTGTAAGTCTGGCTGCCAGATTGGGATAATTGTTCCTATTAAGAAGGTGACATTTCAACATTTGAAGATATACATAGTTGTGTGTGTTAATATTAAGTTAACTGCTTTTGGGGGTGTACAGGGGTGTATTTTTTCAGAGCTTTCAATAAAACGAGGTTTTGTAAGATGTAATATAAGCTCAAATGGATATGACATTAAACAGCTGTATAAAATGTCAACCTGCCAAACATTAGTGTGTGCATGTAATACAAAGCTGGAACTAGACACTTCACAAAAAAAGCTGTTGCAAATAAAATGTGGGAATAATATCTTTTTAACATAATAACCATTTAGTATCAAAGATATATCCAAAAAAGAGAGAGCAGTGAACTACATTAAAAATGTAGAGTTCAAATTTCTGTGCTACAGGAGAGACATCTAGAAAGAAACGAAGATGTGAATTTCATAAAGAAAGACTATCAGGATGGTTAATCAGTGGAGCACCTGGGACAAAGGAAAAGAGGAGTGCTTATATTAATTGCAAGAGGAGCTCCAATAGTGCTAGAGAAGGATAAAAGAGATAATAATGGTAGATATGTAGTACTAAGGGGCTAATGGAAAGGGAGGAGGATTACACTGGCAAGTATTTATATTCCACCTAAAACTGCTGTAATGGAGCTTAAGAAAATTCTGGGATGAAACAGTCAGTTTTCAGAAGGAGAGAGCAGTACACAAGTGAAAAACAAATGAGAATCTCAACAGGAAGTCCCAAAAAGAGAAACACAGTCTGCTGGCGTTCTCTTTTTGGGACTTCCTGTTGAGATTCTCATTAGTTTTCAGAAGGAAGTATTACTTGTAGGTGGGGACTGAAATTTTATTTGAAGCAGAGAAGATGTGTCTTGGGGCCTTGAAGTGAAAATATAACAAAGAAGGGTATAATTTTGAAGACATTTATGAAAACATTTGGCATGGAAAATGTGAATTCAGTAGTGGGAGTTCAGACTGAATTTTCATATTACTCCCCAAGATACAACAACCAGGGTAGGCTAGACAGAACTTACATTTCACAAGAATGTGTATTTACTTGAAAGTTCTGATAGGCATCCAATAACTATTTCAGATTATGCACCAAAATAACTAAAATAAAAACACAGAGTTATGATATAAAAATTAGACACTGGTGCTTTCCCACCTATCTGTTGAAAAAGGCAGGAATTTAAGGAATGGGTAGTGGAAATTAATTGAGCATTATCAGAGAAGATAGAAATTTATTCTGAAAATATAGCCAGGGGGTGGAATAAAATTAAAGTGGAGTTTAAAAATAGGATGGAAAAAAAAAGAAAGAGAGATATGGTTAAGAAGCAGCTAGAATTATTTAAAGGGACTGACAAATGTTAAAGTATTGCAGAATAGGGGGAATCTAACAGTACAAGAAGACGAGCAACTGTAGAATGCTAAGCAGAAAACAAAGGATTACCTTGATAATATGCATGGGTTTGGAAAGACTGCTGTTAAGCAACTGTTTTTTTATAATAATGCCAGAGCAAAAATAACTTTTAGTGTAATGGCTCAGGTACCAGACAGTAGAAAGGATTGTCTCCAAGCTTAAGGAGCTTATAACAAGGAAGATAACAAAAGACCCTGTAGAGGTACCAGAAATATTTTGGAAATTTTATGAAAGTCTGTGTAAAGCAGAGAAATATGGAGATCAAGAAAAGGTACAAATGGAAATGTTTAATGAGTTATTAAATATGCCAAGGTTAGAGGTAGATGAGTCTCAATTACTAACAAGATAGGAGGAGATGAGATGAAAATGGTGATGTATAACCAATCAACAGGAAAGTCCTCAGGAATAGATGGTATTCCTGTAGAAGCTTGGATGGTAGGAGGGAAAACTGATAAAGATCTGGAAGGTTTTGTTTAACAGTATTTTAAGAGGAGGAGAAGCACCAACATCCTGGAAGAAAGCGGTGGTAGCTGTAATAACTAAAGAGGGTAAAGGTCCATCAGATCCAGCTTCATACAGGCCCATTTCAATCCAAAGCCATGAGTATAAAGTGGCTAATGGCAAGGTGATGCCAAAAGTGATAGACATGGATCAATGTGGTTTTGTGGAGGGGAGGCAAACAATTGACATCAATTAACAGTGATGATCCAGAGGGAAGCTGAATGTAAGAAAATACCACTGTTGTTGCTGGGTCTTGATGCAGAGAAAGCATTTGACAGAATAAGCTGGGAGTTTATGAGCAGGGCAATGGAAGCATTTGCATTCTCATATAAAATTATAATGTTGATAAGTAGGATATATGAGGGATCAGAGATGAAACTTAAAGTGGGTGCGTTCCTCTCTGATAGTTTCTGTTTGAGCAGAGGAACGAGGCAGGGTTTTCCTCTTTCCTCTTTCTTATTTGCACTACAGTTAGATCCACTGTCAAAGAAAACAGAAGACTCAGAAACTCAAGGATATAATTGGTATGGTACTTAAGAAAAGCTGGTTTTATTTCCAGATATCATTTTATACCTGATAAAACCAGAAAAAGACATTTCAGTGTTGTGGAACATTTTGAGGCAGTTTCAGATCTTTTTGGGATACAAAATGAATGAAGCTAAAACAAAGGCAATAGCTGTAAATTATGCACCCACACACAAATTGGTTCAACAATATCCAAATTTAACAAGACATGATAAAATGAAGTACTTAGGAGTATGGATTAAAATAATTCTGGTCTGGCAGCTAAGGCTATGTGGGAAGAGACTAAACAAAAGATAATAAAAAAAACTGAGAAACTGGAAACTCTGCTATATGGATATGGATAGCAAGATACAAGCAGTTAAAATGTTTTAGTCCGTTTAGTTTTATGCACAGGTCAGGCATATTTTTATCAACCAGAGGATAAGTTGTGGATAGCAATTAATAAAGAGCTGAAGGATTTTTTCTGGGAGGGGAAGATGGCAAGAGTCAGGTGGAATAAGCTGATTCTTCATAGGATCATAGGAAGTTACTAGGCTAATGGCCCTAGGGCCCTTACAAGCCTAGCCAAGTTCTACCCTTATTTCCATGATCACCTCCTATTGCTCATGTACAGTAGGGACACAGGTGGAACCCCTGGAGTGAATTTACGGTTACCCATCCAATCATCCAGATTACATTTGAAGAGGGGCAATGAGGTGCTCTGTTTGACATGAAGTGGGAGTGTGCTCCAAAGGTGTGGTAACCTCTGGGAGACAAATATGCCCTCCCACCAGCAGGTTCTATTAATGTCACATACCAGGTTAAGTTCTTTAGAGCAAGTAACCTATGTAACATTTGACTTGCGGACATGCAGCTTTTACATTAAAGTGGGGTCAGAGATTGCCTTACATCAATGGATGACTGAAAACAGGAGACTCAGAACTTGCAGGATTTTCTTGCATAAAGTGACTGTGACCAAGGGTACAGTTTATAATGTGCACATTTTATAGTGGCAAAGTAAGCTGTATCAAACTGAATAAAACTTACAATTTTTGATATGAACTTTAGACTCTCATAAGTGCTCATCTGATTAAAAGATGCAGTGCCATCGAGAATACATGGGGAATACATGGACAATGAATAACTGAGCTGAGAATGGAATTACTATCCAGATAACTCTATATCCATTCATCCACTCATTTATACCCAGGAATCTGGATAGACCAACACCTACCCTTTCAGTACCATATCACTACCATAAAAGGGAACAAAATGGTGAATGACCAGCAGAAAAGCCAAGTCCAGCATGGAAAAAAGTTCCTTTAGAAGGTTTATTAACAAACTGGTACTTAAAAACAATAAAAAAGTATCATTAAGTAAGGTGAGATACTAGCGCTTTCATCCTGGTACCTTCCAGAACTTCCTCAGATAAATCTAAACAGACTACACCTAACTTAGCCCTTAAATAACCTCTGCTGATGCCACAATGTTGCCTCGTCTCCAAAATTAAAGACAGTATTCAAAAATAAGAAGTTATGTACCTACCATAACGTTCCATGTTAGTTGTCTTCTTCTCGCTTTCTTTCTTGCTGGATGGGTTCGGAGCCGATCCTCAGCTCAGACTCGGCCAATACTAAAGCTCGAGAGCTAATTCCACCGGCTGGAGGCTAGCATTGTGGGATATAGGGATATCCCACAATGCTAGGTGGTAACTGCTCAGATCTCGTTTGATAGCTAGACCAAGCAATTATAGTCTCCATAGTATGGAGAAGGGTAACCCACCTCTATATAAACCTAAGTGTAAGGTATCCCAGACCTAACAAAAGGGGAAAAAGAGGTGGTAGAACGTGTGGGAATGACAACTTCCAGAGGAAGATCACAAAATGAATTCCTATCGGTCTGTCCAGGCTTGGAGGAAGGAGGGTGGGACGCAAGAAAGAAGGAGAGAAGAAGACAACTAACATGGAACGTTGTGGTAGGTACATAACTTCTCAATGTTAAGTTGTCAATCTCGCCTTCATTCTTGCTGGATGGGACCGCATCCCTAGCACCTTATCCCAGGTGGCCTATCGGAACAGACTCTTGAGAACAGTGGAACCAAAGTTGGCACAGTTTCTGGAGACCATGTCCAATTTGTAATGTGAAATGAAGGTATGAGGAGAAGCCCAGGTGGCTGCTGCACAAATGGAATCTATTGGCAGCCTATCCTGAAAAGCTACGGATGTAGCTAATGCCCTAGTTGAATGAGCTCTAGGTCTTGAAGGTAGTTTTTGATGTCTGATCTCATAGATGAAGGTAATTGTAGAGGTGAGCCATCATGAAAGGGATACTTTAGTAATGGAAGGCCCAATTTCCCTTCCGCATACGATAGAAAAAGCTGATCAGATTTCCTGAATTATTTAGTCCTGTCTAAATAATATCTAAGTTGGTGGTGAACATCCAGAAAATGTAGCTTTTGTTCCGACCTGTTGGAATAGTTAGGGAAAAAGATGGGGAGATCAATCATTTGGTTTAGGTTTGTTTGAGAGGAAACCTTAGGTGAAAAGGATGGATTAGTATGGAAGGATACCCTATCTTTGTGAAACACTAAGTAAGGAGGACGACTGCACAGAGCATGGAGTTCAGATACCCTTATCGCTGAAGTTATGGCTACCAGAAAAAGTGTCTTCCATGAAAGCAACTTCAGAGAACATGAAGCCGCTAGTTCGAAAGGGGGAAGGATTAAGGATGCCAGAACCAAGTTCAAGTCCCATTGAGGCGGGGGATCTTTGATTGGAGGTTTGAGAAGAAAAACGCCCCTTAAAAAGGCTTTGCAGAGCTTGTGAGCCATGATGGTAGACTCCGAGACACCTACATGATAATTAGATATAGCAGCCAGTTGAACTCTAATGGTAGATGAAGAAAAGCCTAAATGAAAGAGTTCTGTTAGAAAGTCTAAAATAGACTGGATAGGTGCAGTGAAGGGATCTATATTTTTTGATGTTGCCCAAAAGGAGAAGCATTTCCATCTTCCGGGTAGAAGATTTATGAGAGGCTATCAAGATATCTCGGACCGAGCGAGATATTAAGGGAAGCCTGGCTAAGGTCGGAATTGGGAAACCACGCTGTGAGGTTGAGAGAAAGAAGAAATTGGTGCAGCTGGCCCGATTGGTGGGTCAACAGATCTGGCACTGGGTCCAGATGCCAAGGCTGCTCCAAAAGGTAACGATGAAGAAACAGAAACCATATCTGTCGAGGCCAGTAAGGGGCAATGAGGATCATTGTCACTCTCAAGGCGATGGCTTTCTGAATTAGTTGAGTTATCAGTGGAAAAGGGGGAAAAGCATACAGAAGTCCCCGGGGCCAATCGTGGACTAGAGCGTCTCTGGTGGGATGGCCTGGTAACGAGAAGAGAGTGAACAAGTCGTGACACTTGCTGTTTTGGGAAGTAGCAAAAAGATCGCAGCAAGGCTGGCCCCATCTTTGGAATACTTCTTCCAGTACTGATTTCTTCAGAGACCACTCATGGGGCATGAGAATTGCCCTGCTCAACTTGTCTGCAATCACGTTGGACTTCCCGGGAATGTGCGTTGCTACCAGAAAACACTGAGAAGAGATCGTGCATTGCCAAAGTCTGAGTGCCTCTCGACACAAGGGGTATGATCTGGTTCCACCTTGTTTGTTGATGTACCACACTACGGACATGTTGTCCATCCGAATTGCAATAGTCCCTGTGTGAAGAGAGTCGTGAAGGGCTTGCAACGCTAAAAGCACTGCTCTCATCTCTAAGACATTTATGTGCAAGTGGCACTCGAAAGGTTGCCACGTGCCCTGGACTGTCCTGCCCTGATAATGCCCCCCCCACCCGATCAGGGAGGCGTCTGTTGTCAACGTGGCGACTAGGGGGGGATGAGTGAAGGGTCTTCCTTGGAGAACCTGAGGTGATGTGATCCACCAAGACAGTTGATTCTTGCATGATTGAGTTATCAATATGGTGTGGGACATCGGGAGCTGTTGTAAGGACCATTGTGTAAACAGCATCCATTGGAGGATCCTCATGTGGAAGCGAGCTAAAGGGAGAAGGGGGATAGCTGCTGCCATGAGTCCGAATACCTTCAAAACTAGTCTGGCTTTGACTTTGTTGCATTGCAAGAGAAGGAAAACTTGCTTGCGGATGTCTGACACTTTGCTCTGTAAGTCTGGCTGAAAGATTGAGTGTGTTTAATGTGGCGCCTATAAAGGTAATAGATTGACAAGGCGACAAGGCAGATTTTTCGAAATTTATTGAAATGCCTAGAGCTTGGCAAGTTTGGATAGTGAAGTCTCTGGATAGAAGAAGTTGATGTCTGGTGGTGGTAGTAAGGAGCCAGTCATCTAAATATGGAAACACCTGGAATCCTTGACATCTCAAGTGAGCCGCGACCACTGCCATGCATTTGGTAAACACTTGGGGGGCTGTAGTGAGACCAAAGGGCAGGGCTCTGAACTGGTAGTGACTGGCTCCCAGCCTGAAGCGGAGAAATCTCCTAGAGCGTCTGTTCATCTTGATATGGTAGTACACGTCCTGAAGATCTATCGAGCACATCCAATTGTCCTGACCCAAGAAGGGTAGAATGGACTGTAGCGTTAAGTTGCTGAGATCCAGTATGGGTCTCCAGTCCCTGTTTTTTTGGTACCAAAAAGAATTTGGAGTAGATTCTGGATCCTTGTTGGTCTGCTGGGACTGATTGGATAGCTCTTTTTGATAGCAGCTTTGAAATTTCTAGTGCTGCTTGTTCCCTTAGACTGGGTGGAACGTCTGGAAGGGATCCTTTGTGTTGGCATGGAATGTGAATAAGAGGAATTTTGTAACCCTCGGATATGATCGACTGTACCCATTTGTCTTGTGTAAGGGAAAGCCAGGCTTTTGGGTACAGGGATAATCTTCCCCCGTCTGCCTCCGAAGGTGGACAGCCGGGCAGCTCCTCAGGGATGCTGAAAGGGTTTATCAGAAAAAGTTTCTCTGCTACCCTGGTTTTGCGGACCTCCTCTGCCTCTAGGGCGGCGTCTATTGTTATTCCCCCCTCTGCCTCTATAGGGGAATTGACCTTATGCGTCAGATGAGACTCCCTGGATTTGTTTGCGGAACCACATTTTTCCTCCCCTCTGACCTTTGGGATAAGGCCTAGAAGGGGTAGAAAAACAGACTCCCATGGCAGAGAGAGTCTTACCTTCCACCTCGCACCTAGTCAATGTATCCTTCACCTGAGGACCAAACAAGGATGATCCATCAAACGGGGAATTGGTGAAAGACGCCTTGAAAGGGTCCGCAAAGTTGCACAGCCGCAACCAGGCATGACGTCGTAAGGCAACGCCTGTGCCTGCAGCTCTACTTGCCCCATCCGCAGCATATGAGATAAGCCGCATGGAGGAGTTAACAATGGAGTTCAGGGTTGCCAACTGGGAGTTCATTCTGTCTTGGAACTCCTCAGCTGTTGGATCCTTTATCGCTTCACTCATATCCTTGAGTAAATCTCTCTGGAGATGAGTGAAGTGACATAAGTAGTTCAGCGACCGCATTGAAAAGGTCGCAGATGAGAACATCTGCTTACCGTACCTGTCCATGGTCCTAGATTCCTTATTAGGAGGATGGACAGGTACCAAAGGATCAGCTAACTCCTTCTTAGTGGCCGCGGCCACCACCATGGCATCGACGGGGACACCTTTAGATAAAAAATCTTTATCTTTAGGAGCAGTAATAAACTTTGATGGCCTCCTCGGGGTGGGTTCCACTGAATCAGGAGCCGTCCAGGCCTTCCTTGCCACCACTTCCATAGGGGGGTCAAAGGGAGGGGACACCCAGGAGGTAGAAGGGCGAGAGCCGAACGCCTCAAGGTACACTGACTCATCCTCTGAAGGGTTAAGGGCTGGCCAGTTACCCCTCTGTTCCAGGATCTCAAGGATGTCAGCAAAGGGGACATCCATAGAGGGGGATCGAGGGGAACCTTCAGATTCCTCTAAGTCAGTGTCAGAGGTGATAGACTCAGGGGAGTCAATGTGCTTCCTCTTGCACTGCCTCTTCCTAGGGGGTTCTCCTACCGGGTCAGGAGAGGCCTCAGAAGAGGAGGCAATTCCCAATTGGGAAACATGAGGAGTTGGCTCTCTGCAGTCTGATGCAAGGGGGTGGGTAGAAATCACCGCAGGCACTGAAGATGGAGGGGCTGACGGAGCCGACTGTGGGGCAGACACTGGTTCTAGCACGCTCCGCATGACCTCGAAGGCACCCCTATCGAGCAAGGCCGGAGGTCCCCACTCCGAAGAGACAAGGGACCCCCCGGCACCGACAGGGATGGCTCCGAGGCCGATGTTGGAGCCGAACTCACCAGCGCCGAAGCCCCGAGAGGGGGAGTGGGGTTGGACAAGGGTCTGATGCCACTCGCCCCCTCGGAGCCGACAAGGAAGCTTGGCGCTGAGATCCCTCCAAAGAGGAGATCGGAGCAGACGACGGAGCCGAAAGGGAAGGTATCGGATCCGACGAGCCGACAGTCATGGCTCCGATGAGCCCCGGCTCCGAGCTCAAAGGAGTCGGAGGAGGAACACATTGAGGGACAGAAATAGCCGCTGACTGCTGAGTCGGGCTGTGCAGCATTTGGGCCAGTGCCTCGGACTTGAGAAGTCTACTCACTACCCTTTGCAAATCGTGGTCAGATAGCCTAGAAGACCGTGAGGAATGCGATCTATGGCTCCGTTTCGAAAGAAGAGGGGATCCTGGTGCCGAGTGAACGGAGCAGATGAAGGAGGACCTAGACTTCTTCCTCAACGGTTGTTCCGATAAGAGTATCGGAGCCAACTGAGTCTTATCAGCCTCGGCTCCGGTAACAGTATGAGGCTTGGAAACATCGGCTCCAGCCGATGTCGAAGCAGTTTTGATGCTTCCAGAGGACGGCTCTGAAGCTGGAGCCAACTGTCTGGAAGTCTTAGAAGGCTTCCCCAACACAGACTGGGTCGGGGGACCTTCAGGCTTTAATAAGCCACGCAAAATCAATTTATTTTTGCGTTCCTGCAGGACTCTAGGGCTGAAGCCATGGCACACAGCACATGAGTCCTGCAGGTGCAAAGGTCCCATGCAATACACACAAGAAGTGTGACCATCTGTCAGAGACATTTTCTGACAGCACGAGTCACACTTCTTGAAGCCTGAGACCTTGGAGTCCTTAGACATACTAAAGGCCTAAGTAAGAAAACACACACACACACACACACACACACACACACACACACACACACACACACACACACACACACACACACACACACACACACACACACACAGGCCTTTAAGAAAATATTAATTTTCAGTCACACTAAAGGACTAGGAGAAGGAGGGGAAGGGGCCTAAGGCCTGCCAGAGCTGGTAGAAAAGCACCTCGTCAGCTGAGCCTCGAGCCGGTGGAATTAGCTCTCGAGCTTTAGTATTGTCCTCGGCTCCGAACCCATCCAGCAAGAATGAAGGCGAGATAGACAACTTAACATCATTACCTATTATAACCTTAGCCCCTAAAATCTAACAAATATAAAACTAACTTTTAGTTACTTAAAAACAAATAAGCATGTGACAATAATTTTATAAATAAAATATTTAAAAATTATGAGCAAACCTATATAAAATATATTACTACTAAAAAATCACAATGAAAATTAAAAAAATAAAGATATTTATAAATTCATTCATTTCCTACCCCATCCTAATATTTTAAAGAAGGTATTGCAAGTATTATACAAGGACACACAATAAAACTCAAAAAACAAATAAACATCAAAAACACAAAAAATCCATATCATCTCCACTCGGAAAACAGCTTTTGTACATTAAAAAAAAAAAGCAACAAACCAGGCATGTCCAAGGGTCAGCTTCCGGTGATTTCTCCTGTCCATCTGGTGAATCTGGGCCTCTCCTCCTACCACCCAACACTACAAACTGCAAGAGATGCACTTACATAGCCAAAATGGAAGCAAAGCTCTCTCCACCCAAGATTGTGCTAGACAGTCAAGAGGAGAAGGTTAACACCCACACTACACCTCAAGCAAAAGCAACACATAGCCCTTCTAAACCCACACCATTAACACCCTCACATAGCAACACTAAACCCTCATATGTGAAGCCCGTTAACAGTAACCTGCCAAAGCAACAAGGACTGCCGTAAAATGACCACAGGTGGCAAGTCAAATCCAAGGAACAAAATATAATCCATAGAGACAAGTTTTAATTCATAAAAACACACTACTTGTTTTTTATGAATTAAAACTTGTCTCTGTGGATTATATTTTGTTCCTTGGATTTTTGTCTTGCCACCTGTGGTCATTTGTCAGCATTTTTTGCAGTTATTTTTTTACAAGCAAAAAGGACCTCCGAAGGTGAAACACAAACAAACACCGATCACAACCAAAGTGTCACGCAGCTCACAACACCAGTGTGCCACCCAACAACAGCCCCTATGGCAAGACAACGTACCCAACACTTTAGTCATAGGTGACTCTATAGTCAGGCACACTGATGTCTCACTCACCAGACTGAGCAAGGAGAAAATTACAGTCAGCTGCCTGTCGGGTGATAGGATCCGCCTCATAATGCATGCACTCAAGTCACTCCACAACAAGTACAAATATGACTCTGTCTTTGTCCATGGTGGAGTGAATGACTTGAGATGTACCTCCCTGCTGGACTACATGAAAAGAGACATGGAAGAGCACTCGGATCATGTGGCCCAGGCAGGTATGACCCTAGCCCTGAGAAGTATCCTGCCTTTGCCCAGAATGATACCACAATTTTTTTTTTTTTGTCTTTTCGGCTTTTAGGGGTCGCCACAGCGGAACTCCGGTCCGCTAATGATTGGCAGTAGATTTTCACAAATGCCGAGGAGCCAGCTCGACGCCCAATCTTCAGCGAAGGCACGCCCATTTACATGTCTTTCGAACGCCCATCCAACTGCAGGGAGGACATGCAGACTCCACACAGAAGGCACTCCCAGCACTCCAGCTGAGAATCGAACGGCAGAACCTCTTGCTGTGAGGAAACAACGCTACCGCGGCTGCTAGAATATACCTATATATATATATATATACATATAAATATATATATATATATATACCTATATATATATATATATATATATATATATATATATATACCTATATATATATATATATATACATACACCTATATATATATATATATATATATATATATATATATATATATATATATGTATACATATATATATATATATTTATGTATAGGTGTATGTATATATATATATATATATATATATATATATATATATATATATATATATACATACACACACACATATATATATATATATGTATATATATATATATATATATATATATATATATATATATATATATGTATAAAATACCACAGTATAAGGACAAAATGATTGACTTCAACAATTGGCTAAGCTTCTGGTGTCATTCAAAGGGGGTCCAATATCTGTCTGTTTGGGACAACATGATCGACAGACCACAATGCTTTGCCAGAGATGGTCTGCATCTGTCGCCCCTGGGATTCAGGTTACTGGCTAAGGCTCTTGCCACCCCTACAGTGCCTTTTTTAGGCAAAGTTCAAAGGATAAAAAACACCATCATAACAGGTACAAGCATGCAAAATCTGAAGGTAATGCTACTCAATGCTAGAAGTCTAAACCTCAAATTGCACTCTCACGAGGCACTCTTAAAAATGGAGAACATCGACATCTGTGCAGTAACTGAGACCTGGTTCAAAGCTCCAGACAGCAACCATGCAATACCAGGCTACAACTCTTACCACACTTTTCGGCCACCAAACGAGGACTGAAACATTAAAGGTGGAGGAGTGTCCATATTCACCAAGGATATTCACACCACCAGGCTAGTTGCCCAACATAACACAATGCGTCTGAAATTCTTCAGGTGCAACTAACACTAGGTAAGACTGCGATCCAAATTGTAGCTTGCTACAGATCCCCAACCATGCCCCAAGATTCTCACTACACCTTTCTAAACATACTGGAAAATATTAAGATACAACCAAACACCCTAATCCTGGGTTATTTCAACTACCCTACCATTAACTGGGAAAACTACTTGTGTACCAACACCTTTGCCCAACAGTTCTTGGAATTCATAAATTCCAATGCCCTGCATCAACTAATCCATAGTCCCACCAGGGGCTCCAATATCCTAGACCTGGTCATTACCAACATGGGAAATCTATGCTCCACACCTATGGTCACTCCCTCATTGGTCAGGTCTGATGATAAGCTAATCATCCTTGACATCCACATCCCTCCCCCACCCCCCAGTAAGGAAACTTCCATAAAAAACTTCTCCAAAGCCAACTTCATGCAACTCAAGTCAGAAGTGACAAACTTCACGACACCCGTGCAGACAGGAACTGAAAGTTCAACTGCTGAATCCTTCACTAAGGCACTGTACATGCACATGCACTTGTACATGAATCGTGCCATCCCAAATAGAACCAAGGCACTCTCCTCCAAAAAGAGGAAGCCAATCTGATGGTCCCCTTCCATAAACAAACTTTATAACAAAAGGAAGAAACTCTTGCAGAAAAGAGGAAAATCCCAGGATGCAAAAAACTCTCTTACCAGACTCAGTAAGAAGCTGAGATCCCTCATAAAATCCTCCAAAGCTAGTTACGAAAATAAAATTGTCAAGGATTCCAAAGACAACCACAAGGCATTCTATAGCTATATCAAGAATCTAAATGGCAATCCTCACAGCTACAACAGAATGGCATTAAATATACTGATCCCAAGGATATTGCCAATTTCCTGGCAGATCAATTCAGTGCCAACTTCACCCGCCTTCTCACCCCCTAAAGGGCCAATCTCAGTAACAAAAGATTGCCAAATTCCGGTAATAATGGCCGCACAGGTAAAAACTGCACTGTCCAAAACTAAGAATACAGCATCCATGGGACCAGACGACATCCAGGGTTGTGTACTACATGAACTACAAAATGAACTGCCACCTCACCTAAGTGTCATGTTTAATCATAGCCTCACCTCAGCCTTCGTGCCCACTGAGTGGCACACAGCTACAGCTACCCCACGCCACAAGGGAGGATCCACCTTGGATCCTGGGAACTACTGCCCCATCAGTCTGACGAGCCTCATCTGCAAGGCCATTGAATGTACTATCATGGAACTTATAAACAAAGACATTGGCACCCTTCAAACACTGGATCCCACCCAGTTTGGGTTCGTGAACGGCCGATCTTGTCTCCTGAACCTGACTGAATTCTTCAAATCAGTCTCCAGAGCTGTGGACGAGGGTAAGGCAGTCCACACAGCTTATCTGGACCTCGCCAAGGCCTTATACACCATCCCCCACTCTGGAATCATAGAAATACTTACTAAGCTGGGCATTAATCCCTACATCACTCGATGGGTTACCAACTGGCTTACTGACAGAACCCACACTGTAAAAGTAGCCGACTCCAAATCCATCTCCAGACAAGTGACAAGTGGAGTACCTCAGGGTTCAGTCCTGGGACCGCTCTTGTTTGGCATCTGCTTCTCTGAAGTACAGGCCAACACTAAGGGACTCTGGCTAACAAAGTTCGCAGATGACTGCAAACTGGGAGCCATGACTGAATCCTCAAATGATGTGGATATTCTACAAAAGGGCCTTACAGAAACAGATGCTTGGTGCCAGAGCCATGGGCTCAAGCTCAATGCCAAGAAATGTACAGTTATCCCCTTTGGGAAAAAACACGTACCCATGAATTACCACATAAGTGGCAGTACACTAAACACTGAAAGTCTGATAAGAGACTTACGAACAAAGGTGGACAGTGGTCTCAACTTCGATAACCACATCGCCACAACAGTCAGGAAATCCTTCTATGTGGCACACCTCATCACTAAGGGCTTTTCATCCAGAAAAAAGGAGGTCATTGTCCCACTGTACTCATCCCTCATTAGACCCATTATAGAATACAATGCCCCGTTTGGTATGCACCTCTCAAGACATCTGCAACAACTGGAAAGGCCGCAGAGATACCTCACTAAAAGAATCACAGGCCTAAAGCAGATGCCCTATGCTGACCGTCTAAAAAAACTCCAGCTATACTCTGTCGCATATCATCTACTCAAGAGGTGATCTCTGCTTAATATACAAGGCCATGTCAAACTCAGTGCTGTTGGACTGCTACACTTAAAGATATCCTAATACCTCAGAGCCACACGCTCCAGGGATCTAAACCTTGTCATCACAATGAACAAAACATGCTGGAGGGATAGGTTCCTGACCTAGAGACTCCCAGACTCTGGAATAGGCTGTCCATATATGTCAAGCAGAGCGACTCTTTGGCCCTCTTCAAAAGGAACCCGGAAGATTGGATGGGAGATAAGAAATTCACCCCGGGGATTACATCAGCCACCATGCTAGACAGGGGTCCAGGGAAGTAAATATTGTGGGAAGAAATAGCCAGGGAGTTATTATGGCTAGGCTTGTATAGGCCATAGGGTCGATAGCCTAGTACCAGCCTATGAAACTATGAACTGAACCCAGAACCTTCTGCATATAAGACAGTTGTAATAACCACTACACTACGATCATCTTTCAAGGGGTTTTATTCTCAACAAACAAGTTATATTGCAGTTGTCATTAAGTCCTGGGTGTCTAAAAGCATCAAAAAAGAGCTGCCAGTACAAGTCCCTTATTTCTAGTCATACTTGCCAAGCCCACCCCCTCTGTTTCCCAGTGTTCACTTTTCTAAAATGAAAAATTCAAAGTAGTGTTCCGGGTAAACTAATATATGATTTGCCAGGGCACTTGCATTTTTATTCTTTTTAATATACATATGCATATCATATGCATATCATATACATTAAATTAAAATACTGATATCATGTCTCAGCTATTCGCAATGTTATCACCAAAACCACTGCTATTAACTTCTCTCCTACCGCTGCTGCTCATTCCATATCTTCTCACCACCTATGAAAATCAGTACAGTGCCCAACATCTCAAACCTCCACCTATACAGCTTCAAACAAAATGGTAAACTTTACAATTCCCCTCACGACTAACTCCTTAATCACTAAAAACTACCAACCTGTTAGCTCCAGATATATTAGCCTCAAAACTAAGCAGTACAATAAAAGTATAAACAAAATAGATGACTGCAAACTAGGGGCCATAATTGATTCTCTGGCTGATACAGACACCCTCTAGATGGTCTCACTGAGACGAACACCTGGTGTCAAAATCATGGCCTCAAGCTAAATGCCAAAAAGTGCATAGTCATCCCCTTTGGAAAAAACAAAGTACCCGCGAACTACCACATAGGTGGTAGTCCCCTAAATACAGAAAATGTAATAAGGGATCTGGGGACCCAAGTAGATAGTAATCTCTCCTTTGATAATCATATTGCCAAGGTTGTTAGAAAATCCTTTCATGTGGCCCACCTAATCACAAAAGGGTTCGCATCTAGAACAAAAGAGGTTATTGTGCCTCTCTACTCATCACTCATTAGAACTACCATAGAATACAACGCCCCACTTGGGATGTACCTTACAAGACACCTGCAACAGCTGGAAAGACCACAAAAGTACATCACCAAGAGGATTACTGGCCTCAAACAGATGCCCTATACTCAAGAAACTCCAGCTGTACTCCGTTGCATACTGCTTACTCAGAGGTAATCTCTGCCTAACATACAAGGCCATGTCCAACCCAGAATTGATGGATATGCTCCATAAAAAAAAAAAAAAAATTCCGGAGAGCCACACGCTCTAGAGATATAAACCTCACCACAATGATAAATAGGACATACTGGAGGGATAGATTCCTCCTTTGGAACAGGATTCCAATATACATCAGGCAGAGCCCCTCACTAACACTCTTCAAGATAAACCTTGACGGGTGGATGGGAAACAGAAAACTTACCCTGGGGATCACTGCAGTGGCTCTGCTGGACAGTGGCGCAGGGAACTAATGGCTCTGCTGGACAGAGGCACAGGGAACTAAACTAAGGGGGTGGCGAAAGCCAACACATTCTGGTTAGGCTTATAAATGATACACAACAATACTACACCAAAATGTTTATTACATAAAGCCTTCGGGTCTACACCCTTCATCAGTATAAATGCCCTTGGGCAGATAGCCTAGTACTTACCTATGAACCTAAAATCATGAAACTTATAGTTAGCTTATATTATGACCTCATAATGGATGGAGACATCCACCCTAACCCTGGCCCATCATCACTTTCTGACGCTAGCTCTCATACTACTAATCCGTCTAACATAATACCTTCAAATCAATCCGTTAATTTATTTCTAGCCTGCCACTTGAACATCAGAAGCATAAATAATAAAACCCATAACCTGCACGCCCTCTTAGCAGTTCACTCCCCTGACATATTATGTCTTACAGAAACGTGGCTAAAACCAGCAACTACTAATAAGGTGGTATTACCACCAGGGTGCAACATACTTAGATTAGACCGTGCCACTAGGAGGTGTAGAGGGGTAGCTGTACTTTATAAAACTAGACTAAATGTTATTAGGGACTCCTTGCAACCACCCCAAGTTAATGTAGAAATTCTAGTCACCAAACTACAAATTAACAAAAACAAATGTATAAATATCATCTGTTTACATCCCCCCAGGTAATAACATAAACACTCTAGTCTAGAAGATATCCTCCACTGGTTATCCAGTACCTACTCCCAAGAAACCATTGTTCTTGGGGACTTCAACATTGTCTGGAACACTTGTTTGTCAGAATCTCCTACAACACATGTATCCTCCCACAAGGATCAGTAAACCTAATTACAAAGAAAGTATCCTAGATTGGATACTTATCAATAGCCATCCCCATACATACAAATCAGGAACCCTTCCTGATGATCTAAGTGACCACTTTCTTACCTATATAATCAAGCACAAGACTGACAACGTCCACCAGTCTACCTACAAAACAATTAGAAATAAGAACTTTAATCTCACCAATTTCCAGAACAAACTTAAAACCTGCAATTGGTCAGTACTAAAACAATTGTATCTAGATGAAGCAGTAGCATACTTTAATTTCAAATTCCTTGCCATCCTTGACTCTCATGCTCCTGCCCGCTCTATAAGAACCAAAACAAAAATAGCACCGTGGCTTTCAAAAGACACCCAACTGATGATCATACTTAGAAGTAAGGCATGGGCCACTTGGCGTGCCACAAAAACCCCACTAGATCAACTTAGATACTGGCAATTAAGGAATGACACAAAAAAATCTACTATGCTTGACAAAAATAAAAACTTCTACTACCATCTTCAACAGAAATATCAAAACAAACCTCAAAAGTTCTGGGCAGGAATAAACAAACTTATTCACCCAGGACAAACCACCACTCCAACCCATTTAGCCTCCAAGCATAAATCCCCAATTATGTTACAAATACCTTTACTAGTTTCTTCACAGAGACTATCCAGTCCCTAGCTAGCCAACTAACTCCCAGTTGCTCTAACTCTATAGCTGCCATATCCAGTACCCAATTCTCCTTTAGCTTTCAACCAGTACACATATCTCTTATCTGGGCCCTAATTAAGAAACTAAAACCAACCACCCTTTCGGCTGATCTCCTCCCTGCAGAGTATCTGCAAAAAGCTGCAGATGCCATAGCATACCCCATCTCCATCTTAATCAATAGAACCATGTCTGAAGCTACCATTCCCTTCATCTGGGAAATATCCCATGTTATACCACTCCATAAAGGAGGTAGCTCTATTGAACTGTCAAACTATAGACCCATAGCAATTATGTCACCACTGGCTAAAATTATGGAGAAGTGTATACATAAACAACTCCTGCCCTATCTTATCCAGAACAATTATTTATTTATTTATTTTACATTTGTTAACCGGGTTAGTCCAGCTGAGCATTAGCTCGCTTTCAGTGGAGACCCGAGAAGAAAAGCTCCACAATCAGTATTAACATTTTACATGAAGTCAGCAAGAAAATTGCATTGGCAGCTAATAACATTTTACAATGAAATTTTACAGAAAACAGTTGGGTACAAATGTTAGAGATCAAACTGCAAAAAAACATTTACAACAAATCATACAGAAAAACAGTGGAGTACAGTGTCAGAATTTTTACAACAAAAACTTAGGTACAATGTCAATGTAGGGAAAACAGTGTTCATTGTTTCTAAGTAGTTATGTACAGTATAGGTACAGATGGAGTAGTAAGGTCATGTAGAGGTACAGATGGAGTAGTAAGGTAATGTAGAGGTACAGATGGAGTAGTAAGGTCATGTAGAGGTACAGATGGAGTAGTAAGGTCATGTAGAGGTACAGATGGAGTAGTAAGGTCATGTAGAGGTACAGATGGAGTAGTAAGGTCATGTAGAGGTACAGATGGAGTAGTAAGGTCATGTAGAGGTACAGATGGAGTAGTAAGGTCATGTAGAGGTACAGATGGAGTAGTAAGGTAATGTAGTGGTACAGATGGAGTAGTAAGGTAATGTAGAGGTACAGATGGAGTAGTAAGGTCATGTAGGAGTACAGATGGAGTAGTAAGGTCATGTAGAGGTTAAGCAATGAGACAGAGAGGTAGACGGATATTAAGACAGACAGTGGAAGAGAAAGGAGGGATGAGAGACAAGCTAGGGTTAGGTGGTTTCAGGGAGGATGACTACAATGGCAGGACCATTTTATTTATTAGATTTGTTGGCTAGCTCTCAGCATGGCTTTACGCCATACCACAATACCACCTCAGCTCTCCTCTCTTTCTCTGTCATAAACCACAACTGAAATAATAACAACTATCCTCAGCCCTCTTTCTTGATCTCTCTAAGGCCTTCAATATGGTTAACCACCAATTACTCATCCATACTCTGAAGGCCATCTCCTTAGATAACCATGCTCTCCAATGGTTTCAATCCTACCTTTGTGGTAGACAACAGGCCGTCCTATGGCAAGATAAACTATCAACACCCCCTACCGATCACCATAGGAGTCCCCCAGGGCTCTATACTAGGACCCCTTCTTTTCTCTATCTTTATTAATGACCCCCACACTGTCATCCCAAATGCAACCTGTATTCAATATGTGGATGACTCCACTTTAATTTGTTCAGTCAACTCCCCAACAAACCTGATGATGTTAACCCAGGATACTTTCAACACAGTAGAAAATTGGCTCTCTAATCAATATCTGATCCTAAACCCCAATAAAAAGAAACTGCTACCCCCCCCCCCACTCGTAGGTCCTCCTCACTATTCTTCACCATAAAATCTAACAATGGCACCATAATTTCCCCATATGCCCATACTAAACTCTTAGGTGTAATAGTTGACAATAACCTTAAATTTGATATGCATATCAATCACACTATTAAAACCATTAATAGAAAAATTCTCTCACTATATTGGATTGAACCATTACTTACTCCACTTGCCAGAACTGCTATTGCCTGTTCCTATCTACTCTCTACCCTTCTCTACGCCTCCCCTTTATTCACCAACTTGAACAAATAAGATCTTAGCAAACTCTCCTGCTGTTATAACCATATTGCTAGATTTGCCACTGGCACAGCATATAGGACACACCACTGCCATAACCTCAGTCTTCTAGGATGGCTAGAATTACCTAATCTGCTACAGTACAAGCAACTTGTAGTCACCTATAAAGTTCTCAATCAAACTGAAAATATGCCTACACTTAAAAATATCAGCCCCTATAGTAACCTCCGCCCACTTTGTTCATCCAACAGTTGGTTCAAATAGTTAAAACCCTCAACTCATCTGGGGGACTGTCTGTTTGCCATTTCTGTTGGCAAAACCTCGAACTCTCTTCCCACAGATCTTACTCTAGAACCCTCTCTAACTAGATTCAAAAAAAGTTTAAAACTATATTTTAAGACACACTCGCTTTGTCCTTGTCCCAGTCCTGACTAGCTCCCTACCTGTTACTGAGTGTTAAATAGTACTTATATCACACTCAGCCTGTGTTATAACTGTTAATCTTTATACTTACAGATTATGAGCGATTGTACAACTTCTTGTTTGAACAGAGACTGTAAACTGTGTGTAACATGATTCCAGTATATGATTTTTTTTGTATGTTTGTCTGGAGCTTTTCTCCCCGGGCCTCTGCTGAAAATGGACATGTATCCAGTCAGACTGTCCTGGTCAACAAATGTAAAACAAAATAAAATAAAAATAAATGTTCATATATTTGAGACCTTAAAGCCTGTTCAGTTTTACCTATATAAAATGACTTACACCCCTGATATAAAGTGCAATACACCACCCCAGTTGTTCTGCAATTAAACTCACCAATAAAATAAAATATGTCCAAAACAGAACAGCTGTTCCCCGCACTAATCCACTTACACTGCGGACAGTGTCCACATTTCTTCATACCACACCTTATTGGGACCAATTTCATCACCCTTCTCTCTAATATAACCTTCAAGTTGTTGCTTTTTCTATGTACTACAATAGGTTGTTCCTCTACTTTAGATACTATTTCACCATCTTCCCTAATAAACTTCCAATTCTTACTAAGAACCCACCAGACAACTGCATTATCCATACTAAAACTAGTAAAAAATGCAATTGTATATATGCAGGAGGTACACACAGGGGCATTCACAGATCTCTCCTGAGTTTCTTGCCACTTAGCCAGGATAGCACATACTATCCATCCCTTTTCTTTTTTTAATCTCTTTGATAAACATGCTTCGATCATTTTTTAAGGTACCCCTATTCAAAAACACATTTTTCCTAAAATCACACTCTCTAACAAAATCATCAAACTATGTTACCATTCTAGCTGCCCTTACATACTGGCCTTTAACTATCACTTTCTTTTGATGGTATGGGTGGCTATTGAATAGTGTAAAATAATGTTAGAATAGGTGGGTTTATGATAATCTTAGCACTATATCTTCTATCTTTGTAATTTTTCTCTAGCAAGACATCAAGATAAGAAATTCTGTCCTTGGCAACTTGCATAGAATACCTCAAAAAATGGGTGGTTGCATTGATGCATTCTCTATAACATTCAAATAATTGCTTAATATCTTTACAAATTACATACAAGTCATCAAGGTATTGAATATAAAATCTGAGAGAATTATTAAATTGCCCATTAAAAATAAACCTTTTCTCCCATTTGACCATAATAATGTTCACAAATAACGCCCCTACATTTGAACCCATAGCCACTCCTTCCAACTGCAAATAAATCTTTCCTTCAAAATAAATATAATTATTTTTCAAAATATTTTCAAGTATTTTCTCATGCAAATTAATATTACTTTGTTCCACCCCTCTTTCTGCCAAATACTCACAAAACCACTCAATACCCTTGGAATGCGGGATCACAGAGTACTAATCTTTCACATCTACAATGACTAAAAAATCCTCCTCAAAGTTATGGAAGGTACCAGGACGAAAGCACTAGTAACTCACTTTTGTACCTACATTAATAACTTTTCTTAAATTTACCCACACACACTCTGACCAGAAAATTAATTATCTTCATGTCATACTATACAAAGATTTGGATAAGGAATATTTTGGATCCACAATTTTCAGGAAAGCAATATTCTCCAACAGTTATTCAAAATACAATAGTTGCCACCCATGGTACACAAAGAAATATTTTCAAGAGACAACTGGTCAGAGCTGCTAGGTTGTGCTCAGATTTAGTGAAATTCAAATGGGAGGTAGACAAGCAAACAGATACGTTTACAGAAAGAGGTTACCCTCAAGACCTTCTGAAAAAGTTAGGAGATGAAATTTCTATTGGCTGGGGGAACAAATATAAACCCTTGTTAGGGTTAGATCAGCCTGACATCCCTATTCCCCTGTACAAAAGTCTTCTCTAAATGTCCTTTGGTCTTTCCGGAGAATAAATATGTTCTTTTTTCTGCACACAGGAATATACTTTTCAACCATTCAGTGATTCCAATCTTCAATAAAGAATATTTTTCACAGACAAGATGACTACAAACTCAAAAAACATGCTCAAGCAAATATGTATAATGTTTACATATTCAGACTTTATGATTTTTCCTTCCTGAAAACTTTGGAAGGCTGGTTCTGATAACTGATGTTTCAGATAATCGATGTTTGGATAATCGACTCTCTACTGTATTATGAAGTATGATATTCATGACTTCCATAACAAAGTTTATCATTGTATTGTCTAGACTGGTTAGTTCCAAAACAGCTGCATGAAAATATTCCAAACCTTCCTTGTGGGGTATTGAGGTGAAACAATTAATCACATCTATCATACAGAAACTACAATTTTGTTTAAAATAGGGTTCCTATTAGATGACCAAAGACGCATTATATCGAATGTGTCTCGGTCGAACTTAAAACAACGAAAATGCAAAATAGTGAAGCGGCTTTTAAGTGAATTCTTTCCCAGGGAAAGGATTCACTTGGCCGCTTCTGTTACTTTGCCATTTTTGGCACTGTAGTGCGATCTCGCAGTTGGTATATTTAAGTAGGGGGGTGGGGGGTTGTTTGGGTGTGGAGGTGAAGCCCTCCACTTTATGTATTATTTCAATTTTTTTTTTTTTTGGAGCAGCGATTTGTTTCCCTTGGGAAAAAATCGCTGTTCTGAGCTTTTGAGATTGTAAGATTTGCTTACATTGGTTTGATTATTCATCGTTCGCTTTTTTAAGCATTCGATGATATAATATAGTCCCTTAAAATATCCATGCTTAGAATGGAAGTAATAGATGTATATTCATTTAAACCACAGTGACTGGATAGAGTAACACAAGTTTCCAGAAAATGGAGAAAAAAGTGGTCTTGTCTGAAACCTTCAGTAGTGCTCTCACTTTTCTTAGCACAAAAAAATTGTACTTTTTTCTACATATGATCTAGATGTTTAACCACTCTTACACTCAAGAGAACAAACTGTCTTTCTCAGCCTCTTGGGCTACTTTTCAAGACAGAGATGTCCAAAGGTTGTGTCTTCAGCCTCTACTGTTTGCTTGAACAATGTTGATATCACTGAAGAATGATGACTCATCATCGCAGGGAACAAGTACTCATCAACACTATGCAACAAGTAGGAAGCTTACATAAAAGTGGAATAACCAAGCAATAAAACATGAGATGCATAAGTGTGCCCCACCAAAAGTAGAAATCTGAATCTACAACAGTTCCCAAGCTACCAGGATGACTGCAGTACACAGACCCACAATTTTTCTCTAGAACATACCTCTCAACCGTATTGAATTCCTCAGAATTTCCAATTTTTCAGGCTAAAATAATAGGATCCCAGGAATTCCCAAGTGGCCCCTTAAAATCACAATTTTTTTCCTTGTGCATTGCCAGCATCTAAACCCTGACTGGTTGTTACTGACCTCCAGACCTGCACCAGAACGGACTACAAAGTGATTTAATAAAATGTGCATACACAATCACATCAATATATTATACAATTCTGTCGCTATAATTAAATAGTCATTATTCTAAAATAAACAAAAAGCTCAAAACAGTGGCAAGAAAGAAAGAAAATGGCATATTCACTACCGGACAGTATTCTCAAGGCCAACAGCTAATTCTGCTAAATGAAAATGGAATATAGTTTTGAAATTAAGAAGTAAGCAGCATTTACGCAACAGTCAGCAAAAAATGGCAGAGAATCTGTTATATAATTAGACTTGTTTCTCGGTACCTGCCATCAAACTGAAAACCTGCTTTGGACAGCTGAAAAGATGGGAATGACCGCTAAGCAGCAAAACCAAAAAGTGACCCTTATTGCATCCCCCCTTCTTCTTACATTGTCAACAGTGAATGAATATTTCTACACATGTACTAACTGGCAACAAAATTCTTAAAGATGGCAACAAGGGAAAAATAATTTTATCAGTTTACATAAAGCCCCACATTTAGTCAGCAATTAAAATTAAAGATGCATATTCCAACACACCTTAAAAGGCTTACCATAATTTACTTAACTGCTGAGAATGACTATATTATTTTGCACACATGCGTTCTAAAGTTGCAGCTTTATGTCTGGAGAAACTATAACATGGAGGGGAAGTTGCAAGTAGGAAATGAATCAGAAAAAAATGTCTATTTAATTAAATTGCATAAAAACAAAACAATGTCAAATGCCATTCCTATTTTGTCATGCATCTTTTTGAAAATTTGGAAAACAGCCACAGTACACACAAATAGTTATTACACAGAACATATTACTAGGAAAGGAATCCTATTCGAGTGACAAAGGAGAAAATCCGAGGAGATTGCTAAATGAACAGATTACTTCCAGAAAATGCCTACAAACATTGAGTAACCCGCACACCCACACCATTACACTCACTAAGCTGCTTCAATACCTTAAAACGGACCATCAAAAAAAAAGCATGTCATTTTCTATCAATTTCCCTTTACATTTCATGCAAGTAGGCTGCAATACTGCTGGTTAGTCAGCTCCAATCACCTGAAAAGCTCAACAGTTTTCAAGCTACAGAACGTTACATTAAGACTGGAGGATGCTGAAACTGCTAACTATGCTAAATCCTACTACTTCTCATTTTTAAATGACTCTGCATACCCACTACAACACACTAGGAAGACAACTGACATAGCAGCTATTTAAAACATAAAGCACTCCTTACCACTACTAACTAGATACATTAGCCTTATAATTATTTCCAGACCAGCATGCAATCGGGTGGCCCAATCTGTCTGAAGAGCAGCATATGTTTTTCTTTCTTTTATCATTTTAACACCTTGGAGCTCCTCAGTCTGCTCACAAATATCAGTGTGCCCTCATGCTCCTTTTGTTCAAAATCTAGTTTCTGTTCCAAGTTCTGAGTTGCACATATTCGGGTTGCTATCAAGAAGGGCATCTTCATTTTTCCCACTAGGCAGTTTGCCATTTTGAGGGGACAGTGTTAGTTCTAGGACATGCTTTTTCACTTTGTTGGATATTAGTAACAGTTGTACAGGAGTATAATAAAGAGTCTGCATGAATTTTTTATTGGCATCTGTTCTAGTGTCTGTAATTCTGAGAGGTAAATACAGTCATTCATATTCAGCTGTCCTCCTTTTGTTTCACTCTGATTTGATAGTGCCAAGTGCCATCACTGACTATTATTGTTGTATTAGAGCTGCAACTTGTTGTGAGTTCTTTTATCCTGGTTTTCCTTGAGAACATCTTACTTGTAAATAAGTTTTGTGCTAATGTAGTTAGCAAAGGTCTTAGGTGCGAATATGGTATGCAAGCAGTGCAATCTGCATGACATACAGCAGTATGTAAGTTTTTGAGTCCCTTGCTCACAGCTTCGAAAGTCTTAACAAGCCCAGCCGAACTTGCACTTTAATTTAGTTAGATTGTTTAGGGAATCGTAATGTATGGTACGCATATCCAGTTTTAGTTTGATCCCACCAGAGTTGCAACTTGTTGTGACTGGTTCTTATATCATCCTGATTTTCCTTGGGAAAGTCTTACTTGTAAGTTTTTTTTTTTTTAACGTTTTGTGCTAATATAGTTAGCGAAGGTCTCAGGTGTGAATATGGTGTGCAAGCAGTCTACACGACATACAGCAGATTAAATATAATGCAAAAATCTGGACATACCGGTAAATCAATGAATATTACAAACAGTCATGACAGAAACTGGATGTTCATAACTTATTGTGCATAAAATGCATGGTGATGGTATCTCACAATTCCACTCTACTGAGTGGGGTTATGTAATTATGTATGCAAATGTTATGTTAATCAGTGTCCCACTTTTTAGCTGGTTGTACCTACGTTTCACTGGCCTTTGTCCAGATTTTTGTTGTTTCCAGGTTGAGAGGTATGCTCCAGAAAGTAAGAGAGGGGAGCATATGATTTCATGGCTTGTGCCCACTCTGTTCATGGGTCATATTTTGATATTTGATGAGGGACAGCAAAGAAACTCACCCCCCTGAAGAACACATCATACATTTATAATTCTTATTGAACCTCTTCCTGATGAGAATCCGTTTTTCCATCTGAACCTAAAAGAAGACCAGTCATGTACAACCAGTATTAAACCTTAAATTATAGTAGGGTAAAAAAGCAGAACAGCCTCTGGTCACACCTTTACTGGTGTAAAACCAGTATATTACATTAGGGTATAAAGCAGAACAGCCTTTGGCCACAAAAGGTTTTTCTGACAACTACTGCCACATGATGGTTGAATATGAGCTTATTGTCACCCTGAGTTCACAGGTCTCTCACCACAGGTTGTGTTCTTAGGGGGGTTGCCGTTGATGTGGTAATCAGCAGGGGCCATGTTTTGCCGAATGGTATGATAATGCATACTTTTGCATTTAACTTAAGGCCATGACTTTGACGCCAGTTATCTCTAGCTGTGAGACCCTCTTGCAGTACGTTAACATCATTTGGGGAGTCAATGACAGCACCCAACTTACAGTCATCAGCAATCTTGGTCTTTGCCTGAACATCTCAGAAGTAGATGCCAAACAGTAGGGGTCCCAGGACAGATCCTTGGGGAATACCACTAGTGACAGGTCTGCTGTCAGAGGTGGTGGCACCCACTTTGACCTTGTGGGTCCTATCGGAGAGCCAGTTGGCCACCCACCCGATGAGATAGGGATTTACACCAAGTTATGTTAGCTTTTCGATGATGTCCAATGGGGGATTGTATCAAAGGCTTTGGCCGAGTCAAGGTTAGCTGTATGTACTGAGTTTCCCTCATCCAGGGCCTTAGTGACAGGCTGAAAAATGTCAACCAGGTTCAATAGGCAAGATCTGACCCTGACAAATCCAACCTGTGTGGGGGTCTAGTGCTTGGAGATTGCCTATGTCCTTGTTTATGAGATCCATAATAATACATTCCATGTCAGAATTGTCAAGCTAATGGAGGGATAGTTTCCATCAGTAGTGGCACCACTTTTCTGCAAGGGGATGACAATAGCAGTTCTTCACTTTGCAGGAATAAAGCCTGTAATTAGGCTGTGGATGAATAAGGTGCTCAATGGCAAAGCTAGTTCTTGCTGGAGATGGTGAAGAATACAGCCTGGGATACTATCAGGTCCCATAGAATCTGTGTTCTTTGCCTTGGATAGGGCCTTTAACACTTGATCTACAGAGATGTGAGGTGTGGGACAAGTATTAGGAATGCTGAATGGGCCATTGGAGGGGATAGGGGGTGAAGTTTGTGCTGAACCTATCAACTAGCAGGTTGGCCAAGTCAACAGGATCAGTGTAAGTGGTACCATTTAATACTAATTTGAAACAAACTTGGGCTTTGCCATGGAGGTTTATGACATAACTGAAGAAGGACTTGTGGTTTCCCTTTGTTCTGGAGGCTAGTTTCAACTCCTAATTGGCTTTGGAGGTTTTCACTAGTGATCTCATTTGTTTGTTGAGGCAGAGGAGGGAGTTTTCCCTATTTGGAATTTGTTCTTTTTTACCCTTGGACAATGTTTTCTTCCTTTTGTTGTAAAGCCTGTTGATAGAGGATGTCTACCAGACAGGTTTGTGTTTCCTTGAGGAGCAGGTTTTAGTTCAGTTGGGTACGGCTGAGTACATGCAGCTGTACAGGTGCTTGTAGACTGCACTGGTGTATTGTGAATCATAGTTGTCTGCATCCTCTGAGGGGGTGGTGGTGTGAAGTTACTGATACCCTACCTTAGGAGGGTGTAGTCAGCTTTTGAGACTTTTTTTAGCCTGGTTACAGCTTGGGAGGGATAGAAACTTCGAATGAGACAGACTGATGATCTGATCTCACCAGGAAAGAACATACTTTGTGAGTGGTGCAGCAGTCACTCATGCTGGTACATACTGTGTGAGTGGTGCAGCAGTCACTCATGCTGGTACATACTTTGTGAGTGGTGCAGCAGTCACTCATGCTGGTACATACTTTGTGAGTGGTGCAGCAGTCACTCATGCTGGTACATACTGTGTGAGTGGTGCAGCAGTCACTCATGCTGGTACATACTATGTGAGTGGTGCAGCAGTCACTCATGCTGGTACATACTATGTGAGTGGTGCAGCAGTCACTCATGCTGGTACATACTATGTGAGTGGTGCAGCAGTCACTCATGCTGGTACATACTATGTGAGTGGTGCAGCAGTCACTCATGCTGGTACATACTATGTGAGTGGTGCAGCAGTCACTCATGCTGGTACATACTGTGTGAGTGGTGCAGCAGTCACTCATGCTGGTACATACTATGTGAGTGGTGCAGCAGTCACTCATGCTGGTACATACTATGTGAGTGGTGCAGCAGTCACTCATGCTGGTACATACTATGTGAGTGGTGCAGCAGTCACTCATGCTGGTACATACTATGTGAGTGGTGCAGCAGTCACTCATGCTGGTACATACTATGTGAGTGGTGCAGCAGTCACTCATGCTGGTACATACTATGTGAGTGGTGCAGCAGTCACTCATGCTGGTACATACTATGTGAGTGGTGCAGCAGTCACTCATGCTGGTACATACTATGTGAGTGGTGCAGCAGTCACTCATGCTGGTACATACTATGTGAGTGGTGCAGCAGTCACTCATGCTGGTACATACTATGTGAGTGGTGCAGCAGTCACTCATGCTGGTACATACTATGTGAGTGGTGCAGCAGTCACTCATGCTGGTACATACTTTGTGAGTGGTGCAGCAGTCACTCATGCTGGTACATACTATGTGAGTGGTGCAGCAGTCACTCATGCTGGTACATACTATGTGAGTGGTGCAGCAGTCACTCATGCTGGTACATACTATGTGAGTGGTGCAGCAGTCACTCATGCTGGTACATACTATGTGAGTGGTGCAGCAGTCACTCATGCTGGTACATACTATGTGAGTGGTGCAGCAGTCACTCATGCTGGTACATACTATGTGAGTGGTGCAGCAGTCACTCATGCTGGTACATACTATGTGAGTGGTGCAGCAGTCACTCATGCTGGTACATACTATGTGAGTGGTGCAGCAGTCACTCATGCTGGTACATACTATGTGAGTGGTGCAGCAGTCACTCATGCTGGTACATACTATGTGAGTGGTGCAGCAGTCACCCATGCTGGTACATACTTTGTGAGTGGTGCAGCAGTCACCCATGCTGGTGAGAACCAAGTCCAGAATGTTATCCCCCCTTGTGGGGGATGAGACAAGCTGTTCTAGTGCTTTAGAACTGATGAAGTCAAGGAATCGTTGGGTGAGTGCACTACTGCAGGAATAGTTCACCCAGTCTATGGCGGGTAGTTGATTTCACCATAGATCAGGGTGTTAGGGGGTACCTTGATGAAGTCAAGTAGGTCCAGGTAGGAGGAGTGGGTGTCCTGAGTCTATAGCTGGCTATAACTTAGATGGGTCTTGCCAACTGTCAGTTGCACCTGGAGTAATTCCAGTACATCATGCTGGCAAACCAGTCTGGAGTGTGCCTGCCCTTAATGAAGATAGAGACTCCACCACCCTTAGTCTTTCTGACCTCATTTTGGGTTGGAAAGTGTAGAATGGGGTACAGCCTGGTAAGGCAGAGATGCTCTCCGCAGTCCTTAACCAAGTTTCTATGACCGCAGAGACATCAGCATCTTCCAGTGTGAGGACAGCCTTCAGTGAGTACATTTTCAGGATAAGACTCCTAGCATTAAACAGCTTGGAAAAGTCTTCATGGCTTGTCTTAGACCAGCTACTATGGCATCAGTGAATTTGTTTCAAAAATGGGAGCAGAAGGCTGAGGTCAAGCTTGAGGAAGACAACACATACTACATAACTAAACTGCTTGTAGATGTCTTTTTTTTCCTAGAACAATGTGGATGAAGCAAGAAGATTTTTGTTGCAGAAGCTGCATCTATTTGAAAGCTAGGAAGCACCAAAATGAAACTAAATTAGATTGTTTCATACAATAACAAGTATCACAAAGACCAAAATGTGTCAGTATGACAATGAAATAGTGGCGGGAAGGACAGAAAATGGAGTTCAATTCCTCATTATGCACTACCCCCTGAAAACTGAGAAAAGCAGAAGGAGGTAGGATATGCCCACAGGAATTACCAGAAAATTGTCAGCTGTTGGCAGGAGGTTTTATTTTATTTTATCTGTTAACTGTGAAAGCCCACTGGTATAAGTATCCCTATATATTGGTGACCTGGGAACAATACCTGTTCAAGTGACTTGCACAGAATTACACAATACACAAATGGTGATGAAAGAAATCAAACCTTGTACCCTTAACTACAGGAAGCAAGTCACTGATAGCGCAGAGCATTATTGTTCTGCATTAATTGCCAGATCACGGTTTAACAAAGGTAAGGACCTCCTAACTTCAGCTTTACTCCGTCGCATATCGCCTGCTCAGAGGTGATCTCTGCCTAACATACAAAGCTATGTCAAACCCAGAGCTGTTGGACATGCTCCACTTAAAGAAATACCAATCCCTCCGAGCTACATACTCTAGGGACCTAAACCTTGTCACCACAATAAACAGAACATGCCGGAGGGACATATGCCTGTCCCAGAGACTTCCCATACTCTGGAACAGACTACCTGTCTATATCAAACAAAGCTCCTCATTAGCACTCTTCAAGAAAAATATTGATGATCGGATGGGAAATAGGTAATTCACCCCGGGGATCACCTCTGTGGCTCTGCTCAACAGTGGCACAGGAAAATAATTTTCTTGGGTGGCAAAAGCCAGGGTACCTTTTTCGCTGGGCTTGTATGCCCGATAGCCTAGTACCTACCTATGAACCTATATTAGACTACGTTGAAAAAAAATGAATGGTACAAATGGGTTAAAGAAAGGAGTAACAACCATTCCATTTTCTTTCTCAGTCTAATGCTTTTTTGTGGTGTTACCTATATAAGAAGAATGGCCATCTCTTTGTTACCTAGACAAAGCTAGTGTGGGGGTGGAGTCAGCATGTTACTGTCTGACTATCATCTCCTTTAACTGACTTTGCAATGAACACAGATAACTAAAGACAGGTACAAAGAAATATTCGGGCATCTGTTGTCTAATCAGACTTCAGCTAAACTTAAAAAGAGGGAAATCAGAATGTTCTCAGGCAACATTACATTCCTGTGGAAGTATTTTATTTTTGTTTTGATAACTTATTAATATGACAAACCCACTGCATATAAAAATCTCTTTTAAGGGGTGCACCAGGAGCACTTTCTGCTTATGTGACCTGCGCAGTCACACAGTATGCAAATGAAGACTCAAACCCTGCACCACAGGATGAAATTCATTAGCAGATGACAGAAAATTATCTGTGCCAGGCAGAAGGCAATGATGGCCACTGTACTATTAATGGAGATTATACTGACAGCAGTAAACTCATTTTTTTTCTTATGACATTCCACTATGAATTCCTAAGTCATAAAGATTAAAAACTGGATAGATTTTGATAAAAAAAATATACGATGAAAGTACACAATTTACTTACAAGGCAAGAATTGCATAGAACTCTGTAATCTAAGCAGCCAGCTTCAGCAAGTGTAATAACATTCTGAAAAAGAAAATATATGCATAAATTTATCATTAACATTTATAACATTTCTGTAGCAAAATACTTTACACAACATATCCCGTTTAGCATTTCTGAAAATGATGAGCCCATGAGGTAACGAAGTCTACATTTAACTGTTTCACATTCTAGCAAGGCAACTGGTCCACCAAAATGAAGTGGAAAATACCACTAAAATGAGCTACAACAGAAAAGTGACTTGTAATGTCAATAAAAGTGCATTTATGTAAGTAAACTTACCATAACAGTAGATGTTCTAATGGATCACCATTGCAGTAATCTATGCTACTTGGGTATTAACCCCTACACCAGCCAGCTTCCCAAAACTCTGGCTGCCTTCCATGCACTCTAACTGCCAGAAGCGCTCACGACACTCCCTATAAAAGTATGCTGAAGCACAGATTCTTCACAGCATTTCTTTCACAGGAAGGAGGCAAGAGCCCTGTATGCTTATACTAGGAAACTAAGTCACACTCAACTATAAATAACCCCACCCTGGCAACAAGAAAAAATTGGGGACTAGAGGGATACATGGCTACTGCAACAGTGATCTATTAAAACATGTACTGTTATGGTAAGTTTCCCTACACAACTGTACTATGTTTACACATGGACTTTTAAAACATTTACTCTTATGGTAAGTTTCCTTACACAACTGTACTATGTTTACACATGGACTGTTAAAACATTTACTCTTATGGTAAGATTCCTTACATAACTGTACTATGTTTACACATGAACCAATGTTAACGTAGCCTAAACTATTTGGGTAAATTCACATAGCTTAGTCAACAGCAAAAAAAAGGGAGGAGGCCAATACTCTAGGAGCCCCTGGAAAATGATTTTGGCAAAGCCTGTTTTGGACTTGGAAAATTAATCCAGTTTGTAGTGCTTTGTAAAAATGTAAATGTAGGGCCAAGTTGCTGCCTCTAGAATAATTCTAGAGTCCACCCCTTTCCAGAAAGCCATGGAAAAAGCCAATGGCCTTTCTGAATGAACTGTAATCCTGCCTGGAAGTGGTTTATTGTGGAGAGCATAATAAAAACTAATAGCATGGGACAACCAAATAGAAGTTCTCAGCTTACAGAATGGGACAAACATTTAGAAGTAATCACCTTAGAGCATGGGACAGCCATCTAGAAGTACTCAACTTACAACACGGGGCAACCATCTAAACTTACTCATCTTAGTCAAAAACTGCACTTTTTTTTTACCTTCACAGGAGGCAAACAGCTGCTCAGCTTTCCTGAAATGTCATGTTTTGCCTAGTTAGTATCTGAGCTGCCTGTGTACATCCAGAAAGTGGATTAGGAAAGACTGAGAGATTAATAATCTTGTTTAAAGTATACTCTGAGATGACTTTATGCATAAAGGTAGGATTTGTTATTAAACAAACCCCACCCCTATGAAAACTGAGGTAGGACCAACTCACCATAAGTACTTGTAACTAAGATATTCACCTAGCAGATGTCAGAAAAATAAGTAAAACAGTCTTCAATATTAAAACCCTAAAATCAGTCTTATGGGCTGGTTGAAATGGAGACTGTGAAGACTGGTAGAGAAGGGGTGAAGGCTGTCATCCTAGTCAAATAGAATTTGGTACATAATTCTATCATTTGTAAATATAAATATAAAATACAGGCTTGTTTTTTAAATGAAAGAAAACACAGTAAAATGTGAACTTCAAGACTGTAGCAACGTTGCCATCTGCTGTAAGGAAAACTAAGCCAAGCATTTCAAATGTTCTTTGAAATTAAAATTATGTTTTGTATGTCTTTTGAAGTTAGAATTTGGAGTTGATGAGTCTGGAGTAAGCAACCTAGATATTGTTTTGAGGCTAAAGTTAATGACCAGAATTTACATATGGAATGTCCTTTATTGCTCTGAGTGTAAAAGAATGTAAATGCAGTTAATGTGTCGCCTGGGAACTCCAGGAAGGGTGTAAACAAAGTATGTAATGTTTGAGCAGAATTGCAGTTTCAATTTAAACAGCGAGAACCAGAACTTATTAAACATTTTTGTCTTGATATCCATCTCATCAGCACTCTGTCTGTGTCTTAAGTAAGTTATTTCAGAAGTATGTTTTCTTGTAGTAATAGCTAGGAAATTAGAAGAAAGTTGGACTAAGTGTTTTTCTGTTATGTCAGAACTGTACTACTTATTTATTTTAAGTTTGTGTGTGATCTCTGAACTCTTGAGTAGCATTGCATTTTAGCAGTATTATCTTGTGTTTTAATTATTTATTATTAAATATTTTAAAAACCTTTTACCTGTGGCTGGTTTGTGTAGAGATAAGTAAGCTCTATAGTACATTGCATGCTTATAAGTGATCCTGTAATAAGCCCTTCCAAAGCCTTACGATTGCTTAAGTTACACTACTATTGGATAATAATATTGCACAGTAATAATTGGACACCCTTTTAAGGGCCTTTTAGTAGCTGATAAATATTAGCTGGTGGTGGCAGTGATTACTACTGTACAGTCTGGGTAAAGGGGCACAGCTGGAGAATCTGTGTCAGCCTTTCCCAGGAGTGTCTGTGAAGTTGTATAAATACTTATCTCAAAGTGTGTGTGTGTGTGTGTGTGTGTGTGTGTGTGTGTGTGTGTGTGTGTGTGTGTGTGTGTGTGTGTGTGTCAGGTACTTGGGCATGGGCATGAAGCACTGGTTGGACAGAGAGGGTACTGGAGGTTAGCTTGCCAGCTAGGCTGAGGTCTGGACCCTATAGCTGTGCCAGTGGGGAGTCTTATTGGGGACCTGGAGAGCAAGGGAGAACCAGCCCCAGACTGACTGTGATCTCTGTGTGCTCTTATGGGAAATTGCACTTTACTGTGTGTATTTGTTATCCTTTCCTCTCTTATGAGACGCCCTCCTCTCTGGTGTTAGTGGTGAGGATTGAGGCTCCTTGATTGCTGGGCCAGGGCACGGGTGTCACACATGGTTTGCAGTGGTGGGATCCACTTCACATACTAATTGGCTTATAGTGGCGTGGGTAGAGTGAATCCTGTAGCTCATGTACAGTGATTTCTGGAGGTGTTTTGTACTCTAAATCAGCCATGCAGTGAATACTCAGAGTTCAGATCACAATTGTTTTATTTCTTTTGTTAGCTTAGTTAGTCAGGGAGAGCAGACAGCATGTCAGCACAGGAGTATGGAAAGCTGACAAGGAGCCAGCTGGTGGAGATGTGCCAGGCTAGGGGACTGGTGCATGGAAACCTGACTAAGGCAGACCTGATTGCAGCCTTGGGTATAGCTGCATCAGAAAACAGCATCCAGGAGGACAATCAGACTGGCAGTGGAGATACAATATCCTAGAAAAATGGACAGCTCCACCTTTCTGCGAAGGACAATCAGACTGGCAATGGAGCTACAATATCCTCAGAGAATGGACAGCTCAACCTTTCTGAGGTGGACTTAAACATCCAGCTGGAGCTAGAGAGACTTGAGTTGGAGGCCAGGCATTTGGAGATAGAAGCCGAAGAAAAGAAGCATCAGAGGAGGCATGAGAAGGAAATGCTGACTCTTCGCCAGAGTCATGGAGGTAATGGGGAAGGGAGTAACTGGACCCCAGAAGCACAGCAAGTCATTAAATTTCTTCCGCAATTTAAAGAGGGGGATAATTTTTATAGTTTCATTCATATGTTTGAGAGGTTATGCAAAAATTATAGTGTTGACCAAAGGCTCTGGGTACAGTTCCTGACCCTCTTACTCCATGGGAAAGCTGCAGCATTTATATCAAAAATTCCTGACTCTGTCTGTTTTGATTATACTGCTGTAAAAAAAATGTCTTTTAGAATGTTTTAAGCTAACACCTGAAATGCATAGGAAAAAGTTTTGTGGTCATAGACGCAAGGCAGATGAAAATGTATGTGAATATTTTGCTGAACTGAGCAGTTATTTTCATAGCTGGGTGAGTGGATGTCAGGTCACCACCTTTGAATGGCTGGCAGACCTTTTGGTGAGGGAACAAGCCCTTAGCACTTTGCCTGAGGACATGAGGATCTGGTTAGCTGATGGACAATGTGCTACGTCAGATGAGTTGGGGAAGAAGGGAGACCTATACCTGGCAAGCAGGGCAGCCCTGCACAAGAAGGGGACCCCCAGTACTGCTCATGGGTCTAAAGGAACCCATGGTGGGCAGCACAGACTGCCCCAACAGAATCTGCCAGTAGCAGGGGAAGCCACTAGTCCAGGTACACATCCAGGAGCTAGGGTTAAATGTTTTGAATGCAACCAGTGGGGCCATGTGGCATACAGGTGTCCATGGAGGCAAGGTGGGGAACCAAAGGTGAGGGAGCTAGTAAGTGCAAAAGACAAAATGCTAATAGTAAGTTGTCTTGGGATAACATGGGCACTAAATTACCATCCTGAAGATGTCCTGAGAAGGAAGGATTTGAATGGGGCAGTACCATGTACTTATGCAGTTACACGCAGTGAGGCTAGGAGACAAGCATGCGGGTCTAGTAGCCTGGGGGAGACCCAGAGAGATTGCAAACTTGCAGCCAGGACTGGTGAGGTAGTTACTTCAGGGAGTGAGCAACGCTGTAGCAGTGAGACTGAAGGTGAGCCACAGCTGCTTGTGGGTACTGATGTTCCCTTGGACAGGGTAACTGCAAAGGCAGAGGTGAGTAGTAGCACCCAGGCTGACAGTGAGGCACCAGTGTCAGAAGATGCCAGACTTCCTGTGGAAGGGGAGCTGGGAAGGGTTACAAGGAGAGAGTTGAGACAGGCTCAGCTCTCAGACCCTACATTGCAAGGCCTGAGGCAGGTAGCTAGGGAGGCACCTGATTCACAAGGGAAGGGGAGTCTGTATACTGGGAGAAAGGGTTACTACACAGAGAGTGGACCCCTGAGGGAGGGCTAGAAGGTAAGAGAGTACAGCAGTTGGTAGTGCCTAGAGCCTACCATCTGGCGCTTCTAGCCATAGCCCATGATATTCCCTTTGCAGGTCATATGGGCATAAAACGTGCAAAGAGGAGTATTATGCAGAACTTCTATT